>NW_011888921.1:2373513-2379202 GCF_000151845.1 Pteropus vampyrus
GAGAAATTTTCGTTTTGTATCCTTTTGGTAATGCCTGTGAATTTTAATGGATTGAAGCATTAGACCAAAATACTCAGGGGATTTTTCTTTAAATATCCCTCAGTTATTTTAGTTATGTCAATAGAAAGGGAAGGCTGTCATTTTTGTTTGAAAACTAAATAAGTCCATCTTATAAACTGTCACCAAAGTCCTCCCTTTTAATTGCACCTGCGTCTTGAATTTCAGAAAACATTAATTCACAATAGGGGGACAGAATGTGCTCTGTTCTTGAAACATTTCTTGTACCATTTTGTCATGTTTGTATTATATTTTAAGATGTTTGAAAAATCTAAATGTATGAGTAGCTTAACTAAAGTAGAACTAAAATATTCATAAACATTCATACACTGTGGCATAAAATGTAAAGTTTGTAATGTTTTGTGATTTCTGTGCATTTTAATATCCTTTTATAATTATGTGCATTTTAATAAAATTATTTAAAAAATAATACTGTGGTTACTCTATTTAATGGTCTTAAATTTTTTAAGAAAGAGCAAATATATACCTGCTATTTACCAGTTATGTATAAATCAGGTAACAAATGTGCACTTTCATATAGATTATATCTAAAATTATGTTTTTTCACAGCCTACACTTACTTTGAAATGTGGTTTTTCTGGGACAGATTGAGGGTGGGGATTCAGCCAGAGCTGCTGTGTACAGTTGTGATTGAGCCCTACACAGGGCGTCAAGCCTGGAGACCAGGTGGAAGATGAAAACTAGTTCACCTCTGCTCACCAGGCCAGGTGCTCCAGTGTCCAGCTGCATCAGCTAGGAGGAGGAAGTGTTAAATTGCATAAAGATGGCTTCTACTAGCTATAAACCATGATTGCAGAGGCAACGTCACCCAGAAAGGGCAAGTCTCTAGGAGTCACGGGAAGGCTGTCTGGACCTGCCATGGCCCTGGGTGCAGAAAGGAGAAATTATGGAGATTATAGAATAGAAAAGAAAATCTCATTACAAAAAATTCAACTTTTTTTTATCCTGGACAACCTAAAATTCAAATTTTAACTTATTCTATCCTTTGATTTTTTGAACCAGCTTAAATCTCATTAGGCTTCCAATCACACTATAACTCGGATATAGTCCATACCTGGACCAATAGGAAGAAGCCTTTTCTGATCCTTAAATAATGCTCTTGGGACCGGTACGAATAATGTTATTCTTCCCTTACGCATTTTAAGTACAGCAAAGGAACAACTAGAAGTTCACTTCCAAGTACCCCCTTCTATTTGGGGGCAGTGATGAGATTTTAAATACAGATGTTCTCTCCCCTTTGTCCATGGTTTTATTTTCCATGGTTTGTTACCTGTGGTCCAAAAGTATTAAATGGAAAATTCCAGAAAGAATTCATAAGATTCAAGTTGAATTCTGAGTAGCGTGATGAAATCTCATCCCGCCCGGGACATGAGACACCCCTTTATCCAATGTCTCTACACTGTCCATGCCACCCGCCCATTACTCACTTAGTAGCCATCTAGGTTATCAGGTTTGTCACAGTATCACAGTGCTGTGTTCAAGTAACCCTTATTTTACTTAACAATCGCCCCAAAACACAGAGGAGTGATGGTGAAATTCGGATATGCCAAAGAAAAGCCTTAAAAGTGCTTCCTGTAAGTGAAAAGGTGAAAGTTCTCAAGGAAAAAAAAAATTTGAATGCTGAGGTTGCTAATACCTATGGTAAGAACTAATCATCTAGCCATGAAATTGTGAAGGAAAAAGAAATTGTGCTAGTTTGCTGAGAGAGACTACATTCACATAACTAGTTACAGTATAATTGTTCTATTTTATTATTGTTAATCTCTTACTGTGCCTAATTTATAAGTTAAACTTTATCATGGATGTATAGGAAAAAAATATGTATGTATAGGAAAAAAAACATTGTATAAGTAGGATTCGTACCCTCTGAGGTTTCGGGCATCCACTGTGAGTCTTGGAACTTATCCCCTGTGGAAAAGGGGAGACAACTGTAGTTGGTAGTTATCTGAGCCCCACCTGGCACATGCCAGATGTTTACTTACACATTATCTCACTGTCAGTATGATGTTTTTGCAGAGAAGTTTTAAGTAGATTTTTTTTTTAAAGGACTATAAAAGAAGCATATGATTATAAAAGAAATGCAACCAAGCTGTACAAAAAGGCTTTACAGGAAACCTAAGTCCTACTCTCACTCCAGCCCAGCCCATTTCACCCCTTAGAGGTCCGAGGAAGTACAAATTGGGAGCCATCTCTTTGTCTCGAAGAGACCCCAGAGATTCGCTTTAGTTTTTCAAAATCATATTTAGTGTATTAAAGTTGCAGATCAGAAAAGCTACTCCTATCTTTAAGCTCTTAAGTTCAGCCCAAATCCTCTTCTTTTCATAAACTTAGCAAATGTTATCACCTTTTAAGGAAACTTTGTTTCCACTTGCAAACTTAATGAAAAGCTTTAAAATATCTGAAATAGCAATTATAAATTTAGTCTATTCCATTTCCTTTTTAAGTACTCCAGTTTTTCCAACTACGGCCAAGAGGCTGCAAGTAGAGGGACTGCTAAGTCTCCTGCTCTGCTTAGAGAATACCTTTCACAAAGCCATTTAGCTCATGGTCTCCCTTGTCACCCTTTGTGGCTGGGAGACTGATTAAGCAAGTGGGCAATGATCCGACTATACATAAAAATAGAACTCTGACCCACAACCTGCAGCAACCAACCCAGGAAACCAACCCTTTATGTACAATAGACTGTTTTATCTGTGGTGACAGTCCTGAAAGCGAAAAAATAACCTCTGTGACAATCAGCCCCAAAGGCCAAAACTTGATTAATTCTGACGGCTTTCCTGATTTTTGTCCCTACTTCCAACTTAGGACCAAACAGAGAAAGCCAGCTATGCATCCCTAACCAATTTCATAAGACATTTCACTTCTAGCTAGCCCGCCCACAGCTTCCCCATGTCAACACCCTCCAATCGGCACACCTGAAACCTTACTTTTTCTTCACTGTAAGTTTTCTCACTTCTACTGCCTCTGAGTCTCTGCCAAAATGCAATTGATGATAGCTGACTTCCTTGCTATAGGGAGCTTGGAATAAATAGCGTTTGTGTGTTCTCATTTGGTTGGTCTTCATTTATTTCACATTACTATCTGATACAAGGTGGAGGAGGTTTGCTGGGTAGGTAGGACAAACATTGGGAAGTGTTACTTTGGCTGACTCCTGCCCCTGAGTCACACTAGAATCGAAGGGGAGAGAGGGTTGGAAACCTATGGCTGATGAATCTTCTGGAAGTGTAGGTTGGACTGCCAGAAGTGGTGAATTTAGCACAGAATTTGCCTTTGATAGGCAATGGAGAACCTATGAAAGACCAAAAGGGAAAACTGGAAGCAAAAATCTCGTCTTTATCCCTGGTAAAGACTCATTTCCTTTCTGTCTACACTCTCACTCCTCTGAGATGCTCAGAAGGTACCTGGGTACCTTCAGATTCAAGAAGGAGATTGATACTAGTTCTCACAATAGGGAGGCCACTTTGCAACCTTACTGAGGTGAGGGAAAGAAGAGAGTTTATCCCACCTCAGAGCCTTCATGTTACATGGGACAGTCAAGCATAATTTGGAGGGAAAACAATCATGGGATAACCAGCTGTGGCCACAACTATTTCATTTTTGGGGGGGAGATGTGTTTCTTTGGTTACGAAACAGATTTTGTAAATGTTCTTAAAGGACCAGCATTTCCGTTTCCTACCAGAAAACAACATAGGTAGCCCTTAAAAACCCCTTGCCTCGTTTCCTAAAACTGTTTAACACATAGGATCTTTTGCAATGCTGGAGTGATTTTATTTTATTTTTGTCATTTAACCTATTGGAAGGGATCCCCAAGATCCCTGGCCCTACCTTTCATTTCTCATTCACTCGTCTGGGTGCCTTACCATGATCACACCCAGTTCCTGCCAATGAGAACCACTCCACAGGAAAACTCTAAAGTAAGTAGATTGTGATCCCTAATATTGTTCAGCATGAATAAACACAATTATGATTACAAAATACCCTACCTTTACTTTCTCTTCAGTGTTGCTTGTGGTGATGCATAGTGATAGGTCTCTGTTAATGATGGGAAAACCATGGAGTGGCCTGCTCTGGATGTAGAATGATCTGTAAATGCTGATGGCACCAAAATTCAAGGGCTGGCCTCACCAGTGGGCCTTTCCTCCTCTACTTTATTTTTAAACAGACCAAATTTTACCTTCAAGTATATTGGGTCCTTTGGAATAATCAGTATCCACTATCCCAGAGCTCTAGCTTCAAAATCAAAATTGTAGAGCAACTCTTTCTTAAAGACTGGCTAGAGAAGGAAGATAGGAAGCAATCTAAAGAGACCAGAATAATAAAGACAATCCGGAAAAAGAGTGAATCTATCAGAAGATCCAGAGTAGTGGGAAATTCCAGGTCCCTCGTTTTTGCTCTGAGAAAGCCCCTGAGTATAACTACCAAAACATACTCCATTTAGGTTGAACCTCAAAATAATTAAAAGCAAACATGTAAGGAGCCGCTCCCAGGAAGTTGTCTCAATTTCTCTTTTTATTGATGACGATGGGTCAGATACAACCCCAGGAGCCTCACTGGGGCCCAGAGAGAATTATGATGTTAATACTTGCCTTTCACTAATAACGAGGTGAGGTAATATGTTTTGGGGACTTGTTTAACTTCCTTTGCAAGGGTAAATCACATCATTACCTTCCTTGTTTTAATCTAGGAGATTGCACTGAAAACCTAGAATAAAATTTTTCCCAGATAATGTTCTTCTATGTCACCTTTTAAAGTTCTATCACCTGTTAAATGTGAATGGTATAATCCCTAACACCTGATGACGGCATTCCACAGGAGAAAGGAACATATCTTGGCACGTCTCTTTGGGGCTCTCTTCCTGGGTTTTCCTGGGTTCATCTACCCTGATAATACAACAGTATCATCATTTTCTAAATCTTGTCTTAACATCTCCATTCATTCACGGCCACCTCATTACTTAATATTAGTTCCCCTGCTTTCTGCCAGCTGCTGCTCTTAAAGGTAAGAAAGACAGAACACCAGCATTCTGCTCACAAAACACTCCTCAACTCTGCAGCCCATGGAAATAATCTGGATGATGCGTCTGTTATAAACATCTCGTTTCTTCTGCCCTCCATTTTCTTAGGAACTCTCAGGTCATGCTATACCATTCAAACTAAACCAAATCTCTGTATTCTGTGAATCGGGGCCCGGAACAAATGTAATTCTCGTCCCTCCTGACCAGCCTACATACTGTAAATGATAAGAGAAAGGAACAGAAACTTTGCCTGGGGTACAGAGCGAGGATTTTAATCTATTTATCTAAGTATCTCAAGAATATAGTTGGCCTCACCAAAAATATATCTTGTTTTAATTAGAGTCCACATTTAGAATATAACAGAAAGTCACTGGAAAAAAAAATGTGGGCAATGTATAGGTAAAAGACAGTGTTGATGGTTAGTTTACTGGGGTTCCAGGCAGTCTGGGATATGGGAAAGCAAATAAGATTCAGAAATAGGAGACCTTGGTTCAAGTCCTGAACCTGCCAGTGATTGGCCTCATATCCTTTAGCAAGCTGAGACAGAATAAAAATAGACAATGTCCAGACCATATATGTGAATAAAACTCTGACCCA
>NW_011888921.1:2379252-2381455 GCF_000151845.1 Pteropus vampyrus
TATCATCATTTTCTAAATCTTGTCTTAACATCTCCATTCATTCACGGCCACCTCATTACTTAATATTAGTTCCCCTGCTTTCTGCCAGCTGCTGCTCTTAAAGGTAAGAAAGACAGAACACCAGCATTCTGCTCACAAAACACTTCCTCAACTCTGCAGCCCATGGAAATAATCTGGATGATGCGTCTGTTATAAACATCTCGTTTCTTCTGCCCTCCATTTTCTTAGGAACTCTCAGGTCATGCTATACCATTCAAACTAAACCAAATCTCTGTATTCTGTGAATCGGGGCCCGGAACAAATGTAATTCTCGTCCCTCCTGACCAGCCTACATACTGTAAATGATAAGAGAAAGGAACAGAAACTTTGCCTGGGGTACAGAGCGAGGATTTTAATCTATTTATCTAAGTATCTCAAGAATATAGTTGGCCTCACCAAAAATATATCTTGTTTTAATTAGAGTCCACATTTAGAATATAACAGAAAGTCACTGGAAAAAAAAAATGTGGGCAATGTATAGGTAAAAGACAGTGTTGATGGTTACTTTACTGGGGTTCCAGGCAGTCTGGGATATGGGAAAGCAAATAAGATTCAGAAATAGGAGACCTTGGTTCAAGTCCTGAACCTGCCAGTGATTGGCCTCATATCCTTTAGCAAGCTGAGACAGAATAAAAATAGACAATGTCCAGACCATATATGTGAATAAAACTCTGACCCACAACCTGTGCCATCCTGCCCAGAAAACCAGCCCTTTACAATAATTAGACCAGGAAACCGACCTGCTATCAGTCAGACTTGTAAGAAGTCAGATTACTACCTCTAGTGACAGTCTAGGAAGCCAAACGATAATCAGCTCCAAATGGCCAGGACTTGATTAATAATTGACTTATTTTCCCTAATTGTTTTCCCTGATTCCAACTTAGGACCACCCAGAGAAAACCAAATATGCACCCCTAATCAGTCACATAGGACACCCCACTTCTCCTTAGCCTGCCTCCAGCTTCTCCATGCCAACAGCCTCCAACCACGGCACACCTGAAACCTTCCCTTTTTTCACTATAAAGCTTTCTCGCTTCTTCCTTCCTTTAAGTCTCTGCCAAAAAGCATGTGATGGTAGCTGACTCCTTTGCTACACTAAGCTCAGAATAGTCTCTGCTTGTTCTCCCTTGGTTGATCTTTGCTTATTTCCACAAAGTTATTTAACCTCGCTAGGCTCCAGCTTCCTAATCCATAAAATAGAACTAAATAGTTCCCACCATGCTACATCATTTTTAAGTCCCTAACGTCTGTGCCAGGAAGTAGAAGAAACCACGGGATGAACATGAGCCATCCTCTTAGAAGTGAGTATTTCAATGATTAGGAAGGAAATGACCAACATAAAACACATGCATATATATATAAATAAAATGGAACTGAATGTAAAATGTGAATATAAAAGAACAATACTTTGGGTGGAAAAGTCTAAGAAATATTGACATATGTAGGGAACACCTTGTCAGCCATGAGATTCTAGAACAGTGGTTCTCAAATTGTGGTCTAAGTTTCCCCCGAAAGGCCTGAGACCTTTTCAGGAGGTCCACAAAAGCAAAACTATTTTCTTACTAATAGGAAGACGTGATCTGCCTTTTTCATTCTTTCCCTCTCAAATGTGCAGTAGAGTTTCCAGAGGCTACATAATATTGGATATGGCCACAGATTAAACAAAGAAACAAGTTATCAGCATCCAGCTGTTTTCTATTAAGCCAGACATTAGAAACAAAACAATGCACTCTTCTAACATTTTAAAAATGTTAAAACATTAACATTTTCATTAAAACATTTTGTGTTTCACATGCAATGGATTTTAAATTAAGTAAATTTTTAAACATCTCAGTTTTAGTTTCTATTATACTAAATATTGTAAATATGATTCATATAAACAAAAGTGTTTTGGGGGATTCTTAGTACTTTAAGAGTATAAAGGGGTTTGGTGACCAAAAACCATGAGAACCACTATTTGTAATAAAAATTTGAGCCAGAGCCAACCAAGGCATTCACATTTGATTTGGACGATGAAACTCAAGTGGCAGGAAAAAACAATGTACCCTTTCCACTCTGAATGCACATGAAATCCACCTTCTGCTAAATGTCAATGACCTCTATTGAAACTCAGGCTCCAACCCAAGGGTTGCATTGGCACTTATTCTCAGATGAGCCCCTCATC
>NW_011888921.1:2383050-2388219 GCF_000151845.1 Pteropus vampyrus
AAAACAGCTTCGTTATATAATCAAGTCTGACCTTAATTGCATTATGGCAAGAAAAGTTTCTGTACATTGTAATACTTATTTTTTGACACTTGTTGAAACCTGATTTTTGAACCGGTATATAACCTGTTTTTGTAAATATTCCATGAGTGTTTAAGAATTTATTTCTCAAATGATGTCAGCAAGATGGAAGAACAGGAAGCTCCAAGCCCTTGTTCTCCTCCTGGAAACATCAAGTAAACAACAGACTGAGTGCTCTGGAAACTGGTCAAGGGCCTGCAGCAACCAATTGAACACCCAAATCATGAAAGCCACACTCAAAATGGCAGGAAATTTTGAGGTGTTTTTGCTCAAACTTGCCCTTCCCCTTCTCCAACATGATATGACATGATGTGGAAGAGGTACCCAATTCCAGTTTTCCTCCCACTGGGTGAAAGGAAAAGGAAAAATATTTGCAACATTCTGGCCGGTCAACTGCCCAAGAGACTAGTTGCAGTCTCACTCGACCCAGAGCTCAGATGGGAATGGCAGCATGGTTTTGGATATTAGGTTGAAAGCCATGGGTGGTAGTGTTGGGCACCTGGGCATGTGAACAAGGGGGGCTGCAGACCACGAATATTTGGAGACAAAAGAATACAGTAGAGCGTCTAGGGCCCTAAGCAGCAGCAGGGATGAGACTCAGAGAAATTAAGACATTTAAAAGCAGCTGCGTATATAAGAATAATGAGAATAAAGCACACATACAGGCCCCCAAAAGACACACACCCAGAAAAGGCCTAAGATTGCCTTAACCCTTCTCACTGGCCTGATTGGGGGATATCATCCCCCTTCTGGAGCTAGTCAGCAAAGACTGGAAGAAGTGTCTTTTTTTTTAATGCCCAATTTTCAATAGAAGATCACAGGGCATACAAAGAAACAGGGAGGTGACCTCACCAAGATGGTAACATAGGAGAACTCAGCCTCCATCCCCTCAAGTCAACAAAGACCAACAACTACACAGCTACCTGTGGACAAAAACAGCTCTGGTAGATCTCTGAAGTCCACTTCAGAAACTTTAACACCACAATAGAATAAATTTAAGAATAACTGCACAAAAAGAGAAAAAAATATAGCTTCATTTTGCCTGCATCATCTCATCCCCCAAGCCAGTATTGCTTAGTGCCAAGAGGGAATTTCACAGCTAGAAAGAGTTCCCCTCACTGGGAAAGAGAGAGTAGGGTAAGTGGGCAGCTTTCACAGCCTTTTGAGGCACCACGGGAAGGACTTACTTTGGTTTCACCCCACACAGATTGGCAAAGCTAGGATGTACAGAGACAGCTAGGAACAAGGAAGAGAAGCAGAGGCTATCAGTAGAAGCCACACAACAGCAGCAATCATAATTCGCAGTGACTTGCTCTACAGATAAACCGAACAGCTTTCACCACTGAAGAAGGAACCAACAGCCAGCATAGCTTCTGTGGCACTCCTGCAAATCTTCCCAGCTTTCACTCCACAGGTATTTGTATTCACTGATACCAGCCAGCTGAGTCCTTCCCTGCTCCATAACACGAACCCCCACCAGCCAGAGCTCAGAAAGAGCACTGGAAGCCAACCCAGTACTCTGTGGCTGCTATAGTGCCAGAATTCAGCCTAGATCCCCAAAACTTACCCCTATCACCATGCACATACTCCAGGTGTGCACCTGCACACTACCAGCTTGATACATATCCCTGGCCTCCACTGCAGTGCATAAGTCCAAGGGGAGATTGTACTGCCATGTGAAAGCACACAGATACTCAGGGTAATACAGGTGCCAATAAGCCTATAGTTGGCCCTGGCCCTTGATACCTGCTCTGGCTGCCACTATGTATGTGTCTGTAACCTGCCCCTGACACCACACAGACACCTACAGCTGGTCCGTGCATCTAAGTGTGTGCACACCACTGGCTTCAGCCACCACTGCTTCCTGCTTTGGTTGCTAGCCACTGTACATGAAAGCACCACTGAGGACTCCATCAGCCCTTGCACCCACTGCTGACCACCCAGTGCTTACCAAAGATGACAAATATTGATGCTATGGAACCCTGCAGCTGTAGACTCCAGGAGTTTGAGCCAAATAGACATCAAGACTCCCTGGACCCAGTGTCACCAAACATTCCAGCATTTGGCACCCTGCCCCACTAGACTTGGGATCATAGTACATTACAGTGTGTCCCAACCTGCAGGTGAAAATATTCCCTTACCTAAGTCAGTCCATAAAGTCTAGAAGAGGTGACTGCATTTTCAATATACAGATAGATACCTATGCAAGGCTACAGGGATCACAAAGAATCAGGGGGAAAATACATCACTAAAAGAATACAGTAAATCTCTAGTAACTGGCCCCAAATAAGTGGAGATCCAGGAAATGCCCAACAATGAATTCGAAATCATTCTTCTAAAGATGCTCAGAAAGACACAAGAGAACACAAACAATTTTAATGATATCAGGAAAATAATACAAGAACAAAATGAGAAGAGATAGTAAACATCTTTTTTTTTTTTTTAAAAAAAAGGACCAATGAGAAATTTTGGCGCTAAAGAATACAATGACTTAACTGAAGAATTCAATCCAGATCTTCAACGACGGACTTGGGCAAGCAGCAAAAAGGATAAATGAACTTTAATACAGATTAATTAAAATTATCCAAGTAAGAAGAGCAAAAAGAAAAAATAATGAAAAAGGTTAAGAAAGCCTATGTAATCTTTTGGATACCACCTAAAGAACTGGTCAGAGAATTATTAGAGTTCCAGAAGAAGAGAGGAATAAAAAGATAGAACTTATTAAAAGCAATAATGGCTGAGAACTTCCCAAAGCTAGAGAGAGATTTAGATTTCCAAATACATAAAGCTCATAGGTGACCAAACAAAATCAACTTAAAGAAATCCTCTTCAAGACACACTGTAACAGAACTGTCAAAAGTCAGAGAAAAAGAATATTAAAAGCAACAAGAGAAAAAGACCTTGTAACTTTCAAGGGAACCTCAATAAGGGTATCAGAAGATTTCTCAACAGAAACTTTACAGACCAAAGGATGATAAATTCAAAATACTGAAGAAAAAAAAATGGCAATCAAGAATACTTTACCCAGCAAAGTTGTCCTTCAGAAATGAAGGAAAAATAAAGACTTTCAGAGACAAGCAAAAGCAGAGGGAATTTATCACCACCATTAGACCTGCCTTACAAGAAATTCTGAAAGGAATTCAAGATGAAATGAAATTATACTGAATAGTAACACAAAAACATATGAAAATATACAATGCACTGGTAAAGGTAAGTATAGAGTCAGATTCTGAATACCTTAATATTGTAATATGGTGGAGTATTAATTAATCACTTAACTCTAGTATAAAGGTTATAAGATAAGATCATTAAAAGTAACTATAGCTACAATAATTTTTAATAGATATACAATATAAAAAGGTAAATTGTGACATAAAAAACATAAAAGAAGGGAAAGTAAAAGGGTTTTATGTGATTGAAGTTGTTGTTAATGTAAAATAAACTTATATCACACAATGTTTTATGTAAGACATATAGTAACCACAAAGCAGAAACCTACAGTAGATTCACAAAATATTTTTTAAAAGAAAATCAAAGCATATCACCACAGAAAATTATCAATTCAAAAAGGAAGGCAGTAAGAAAGGAAGAAACACATAAGCTAAAAAATAACCAAAGAACAATAAGATGGAATTAACAAGTCTTTACCTATCAATAATTAAATACAAATGCAATTAATTATTCAAAAGACTTAGAGTGATTGGCTGGATAAAAAAATCAAGACCCAGGTATATGTTACAAGAGATGCACTTCAGTTTTAAAGACACACACAGGCTCAAAGTGAAGGGATAGAAAAAGATATACCATACATGTGGAAACCAAAAGAGAGGATGGGTAAATAAAATTATATCAGACAAAACAGACTATAAGACAAAAACAGTAATAAGAGACAAAGAAGGTCATTATAAAATGATAATGGGGTCAACTCACTGAAAAGTTGTAACAATTATAAATATATATACACACAATCCCAGAACACCTAAATATATTAAGCACATATTAACAGATCTGAAGAAAGAGATAAACAATACAAAAATGGTAGACTTCAATAGTACACTTTCAATAATGAACAGATCATCCAGACAGAAAATCAAGAAAGAAACATTGGACTTGAACCATATTTTAGATCATATGGAACTACTAAATACAGAACATTCCATCCAATAGCAGCAGAATACACATTTTTCTCAGGTGCACATAAAACATTATCTAGAACATATCATATGATAGGTCACAAAACAATTCTTATCAAACTCAAGATTGAAGTCATACCGAGTATCTTTTCTACCACAATGAAATGAAGCTAGCAATCAAAAATAAGAGAAAATCTGGAAAAATCACCAATAAGTGGACGTTAAACAACACACTCCTAAACAATCAATAGGTCAAAGAATAAAAAAAAATCCAAGTGTATCTTGAAACAAACAAATATGGAAGCACAACACACTCAAACCTATTGCATGGTGCAAAGCAATTCTAAGAGGGAGGTTTATAGTGATAAATGCCTATGCTAGAAAAAAAATCTCAAACAACCTAACTTCACACCTTAAGAAACTAGAAAAACGAAAACTATAGACTAATATCTCTCTTGAACACAGATGCAAAAATCCTGAATAAGATACTAGCGAATTGACTACAGCAACATGTTAAAAAAATTATACACCATGATCAAGTGGGCTTCATCTAAGGGACACAGGGTTGGTTTAACATATGCAAATCAATTAATGTGATATACCATGTAAACAAAATAAAGAACAAAAGTCATATGATCATATCAATAGATGCATAAAAAGCCTTCAACAAGATACAGCATCCAGTTAGGATTAAAACTCTTAATAAAATGGGTATAGAAGGAAAGTACCTCAATATAATAAAGGTCATATATGACAAGCCCTCAGCTAACAGTATATTTAATGGTGAAAAATGAAAAACCTTCCCTCTAAAATCAGGAACAAGACAAGGCTGTTCACTAACACCACAATCATTCATTATAATTTTGGAAGTCCTAGTGAAAGCCATCAGGCAAGAGAATGAAATAAAATGCATCCAAATAGAGAATGAAGAAATCAAATTGTCACTTTTTGCAGATGA
>NW_011888921.1:2388269-2401452 GCF_000151845.1 Pteropus vampyrus
TACAGTTTCAGGGTACATAATCAATGTTCAAAAATCCATAGTGTTTCTAAATGCTAATAATAAACTTTCTGAAAAAACAATTCCTTTTGCAATTGCAACAAAAAGAATAAAATACCTAGGAATAAGCCTAATGAAACATGTGAAGGACTTATACACTGAAAACTATAAGACGCTATTAAAAGAAATTGGAGAAGACACAAAGAAATGGAAAGATATTTCGTGTTCTTGGATTGGAAGAATCAACGTAGTTAAAATGATCTTATTATCTAAAGCATGATACAGATTTAATTCATTCCCGTCAAAACCCCATTGGCATTTTTTAATAGAACAAAAAAATCACCAGATTTGTATGAAAGCACAAGAAACCCAAAATAGCCAAAGTAATCCTGAGAAAAAAGAACAAACCCGAAGGTATCACTCTACCTGACATCGATTATACTACAAAGTGACAGTAATCAAAACGGCAAGGTATTGGCAGCAAAACAGACACATGGACCAGTGGAACAGAATCAAGAGTCCAGAAGTAAACCCCCACTTATATGGGCAAATAATTTTTGACAAAGGAGACAAAAATATACAACGGAGAAAGGAAAGCCTTTCAATATGTGGTACTGAGAAAATTAGAAAGTCGCATGCAAAAGAATGAAACTAGACTGCTGTTTATCACCATACACCAAAATTAACTCAAAATGGATCAAGGACCTGAATATAAGACCTGAAACAATAAAATGCATAGAAGAAAACATAGGTACTAAACTCATAAACCTTGGACTTAGAGAGGATTTTATGAATTTGACCTCAAAGGCAAGGGAAGTAAAAGCAAAAATAAATGAATGGAACTATATCAAACTAAAAAGCTTCTCTGCACAGCAAAAGAAATTGTCAACAAGTTGAAGAGACAATCATCTAAATGGGAGAATATATTTGCAAACAATGCCTCTGATAAAGGCCTAATATCCAAAAGATACAAAGAACTCATACAACTCAACAACAACAAAAATCCAATTAAAAAATGGGCAGAGGACTTGAACAGACATTTCTCCCAAGAAGACATACAAATGGCCAACAGACATATGAAAAAATACTCAACTTCACTAGCTATCAAGGTAATGCAAATTAAAACCACAATGAGATATCATCTCACACCTGTTAGAATGGCTATCATCAACAAGACAAGTGATAACAAATGCTTAGGAACCCTCATACATTGCTGGTAGGACTACAAATTGGTACAAACACTGTGGAAAACAGTATGGAGTTTCCTCAAAAAAATAAGAATTGAATTACCATATGATCCAGCAATCCTCCTTCTGGGTATTTACCCCAGAAATCTGAAAACATTTATCTGCAAAGATATATGCACCTCATTGTTCATAGCCGCATTATTCACAGTGGCCAGGACATGGAAGCAACCCAAGTGTCCTACAATAGATAATTGGATAAAGACATGGTACATATATACAGTGGAATATTACTCAGCAATAAGTAAAGATGAAATATTGCCATTCGAGACAACATGGATGGATCTTGAGATAACGATGCTAAGTGAAATAAGCCAAATAGAAAAAGTTAAAAACCACATGATATCACTCATATGTGGTATATAAAACTGAAAGCAACAAACATACATGACAAACAAACAGACTCATGGACACAGACAGTGGATTAGTGGTTACCAGAGGGAAGTGGGGAGGGGAGAGGTAAAAGGGGTTAAATATTTGGTGACGGAAGGAAATCTAACTTTCAGTGGTGAACACACAATGCAATATATATATATATATGACTTTCAGTTGACTAATACACTTGAAACATGTAATTTTGTTCATCAATGTCATTCCAATGATTTTTACTTAAAATAAATAAATAACCAAATAAATTCCACTGAAAAAACTAGAAAAAGAAAACCAAAGCAACCTCAAAGTTAGCAGAAGAAAGAAATAAAGATCAGAGCAGAAATAAAACAGAGCCCAGAAAAATAAAAAAGATGAGTGAAACTAGGAGCTGTTTTTTTGAAAAGATAAACCAAATTGACAAACTTTTAGCAAGATTAAGAATAAAAAAGAAAATACTAAAATATACAAAATTATAAAAAGTATATGCTACGACTGATGCCACAGAAATACAAAAGATCAAAAGAAGCTACTATGAACAATTACACTCGGATAATCTAAAAGAAATGAATATATTCTTAGAAACATATGACCTGAAAGAAATGAAACACATGACCAGACAAACCTGAATCATGAAGAAATAGAAAATCTCAACAGTCCAATAATGAATAAAAAGTCTGAGTCAATAATTAAAAACCTACAACAACAAAAAAAAGCCCACACCAGATGGCTTTACTGGTGAATTATACTAAATATTTAAAGAAGGATTAATACCGATCCAATTGAAGATGAGGAAACACTCCTTAATTTTATGAAGCCAACATTACCCTGATACCAAAACCAGATAAGGGTACTATAAGAAAGCTACACACCAAATTCTCTGATGACTATAGATGCAAAAATTCTCAACAAAATAACAAACTGAATTCAACAGCACAATAAAAAGATCATACATTACAATCACACAGGATTTACCCCTAAAATGCAAGGATGGCTCAACATCTGCAAATCAATCAATGTAATACACCAAGTTAATATAACGAAAGATATACATCATGATTATCTCAATAGATGCATAAAAAGAATTTGACAACATCCTTTCATGATAAAACTGTCAGCATATTGGATTGCAAGGAAAATATCTCAACACGATAAAGGCCATATATGACAAGCCCACAACTAACATCATACTCCATGGTGAGAGGTTGAAAGCTTTTTCTCTAAGATCAGGAAGAAGACAAAAGTGCCAACTCTCATCTCTCCTCCTCACAAAGTAATGGAAGTCATAGCCAGAGGATTCAGGAAAATAGCTAGGTAGGTAGTAGGTAAGAAATAAAATTGTCTTTATTTGCAGACGATATGATATCCCATGTAGAAAATCCTGAAGACTCCACCAAAAAACTTTTAGATTTAATCAAGAAATTCAGTAAAGTTACAGGATACAAAATCAACATACAAAAATCAGTAGCATATCTATATATTAAAAACAAGTTATCTGAAAAAAAAAAATAGAAAAAACATTCCCCTTCACAACAGAACCAAAAACAATAAAATACTTAGAAATAAATTTAAGCTGAACAATCTGTAAACTGAAAATTACAAGACTGTGATGACAGAAATTGAAGATGACAAGAATGGAAACGTATCCCGTGTGCATGGTCAGAAAAATACTGTTAAAATGTCCATACTACCCAAAGTCATCTACTGATTCAATGTACACCATATCAAAATTTCAATGGTGTTTTTCACAAAATAAAAAAAAAAAACTCAATTTTGTATGGAATCACAAAAGACCTTGAATAGTCAAAGCAATCTAGAGAAAAAAGAAAAAAGTTGGAAATGTCACACTACCTGATTTCAAACTAGATTACAAAGCTACCATAATAAAAACAGTATGGTTCTGGAATAAAAATAGACACGTAGACCGATGTTAACAGAATCAAGAGCCCAAAAATAAAACCTTTGCATATACAGTCAACTAATATCTGACAAAGGAGCCAAAATACCCAATGGAGAAAAATTAGTCTCTTAATGAACGGTGCTGGAAAAACTAGATAACCATGTGCATAAGAATGAAATTAGACCATCTTCTACCACTCACAAAAATGAACTCCAACTGAATTAAAAACTTAAATATAAGAACTGAAACCAGAAAACCTATAAGAGAAAACATAGGAAAAACACTCCTTAATATTGATTTTAACAATGATTTTTCTGCATATGAAACCAAAAGTAAAAGCAAAAAGCAAAAAATAAGTGGGACTAAAAAGAAATCAAACAAAGATTTCTTTTTAAAGCAAAAGAAACCACCAACAAAATGAAAAGGCAGCCTGTGGTATGAGAGGAAATATTTGCAAATAATATACTTGATAAGGGAGTTAATATCCAAATATATAAAGAACCGATAAAATTCAGTAGGAAAAAAAAATCTGATTTAAAAATAGGCAGAGAATCTGAATAGACGTTTTTCAAAAGCAGACATATAAATGTCCAATGGTTACATGAAAAGGTGCTCGATATCACTAGTCATCATGGAAATGAAAATCAAAACCAAATGAGATATCACCTCACACCTGTTAGAATGGTTATCATAAAAAAGACAAGAAATAGCAAGTGTTGGCTTGAGAAAAGGGAACCCTTTTATATTCTTGATGGGGATGTAAACTGGTGTAGCCACTATGGAAAAAACTATGGACGGTCCTCAAAAAAAAATTAACAATAGAATTACTATATGATTCAGCAAACCAAACTTCTAGGTATAGATCCAAAATAAATTAAAACAGTACCTCAAAGAGATATCTACACTCCCATGTTTGTTGCAGCATTACTCACAATAGTCCTGAAATGGAAACAGTGTGTCTGCCTATAGATGTGGTATATAGATACAATGGAATAGTATTCAGCCATGAGAGAAAAGGAAATCATGTCATTGGTGACAACTTGGATGGATCTTGAGGGCATTATGCAAATTAAACTAAGTCAAAGCCAAATACTGTATGATATCACTTATCCATGGAATATAAAGAAAGCCAAACTCACAGAAACAGAAAGTAAAATTGTGATTAATAGCTGCTGAGAGTGGGAAAATGAGGAGATGTTAGTCAAAGAGTACAAACTTCCTGTTATAAGATAAATAAATTCTGTGGATCTAATGTACAGCATGGTGATTATAGTTAATATTGTATTATATACTTAAAAGTTTATGAGAATAAATCTCAAATTTTTCATCGCAAAAATGGTTATTATGTGACGTGCTGGAGGTGTTAGCAAATGCTATGGTGGGGATCTTTTTTGCAACATATTAACATACCAATACATTGTACACCTTAAACTTATACAATGTTATATGTAAATTATATTTCAATAAAGCTGGAAAATTTAAAATAAAAAAGACGTTTCTAGGAATACTATTTGTTCACCATGTTTATAACATTTCTCTGAATGGATGTGCTGATCATTCTATAAATCATGTAGAAAAGTGCTTAAAGACAGATGCAATAAGAAAAAATAATAATAAAGCAAAGAAAGAGATTAACATGAGCATTTTAAAGAAACATCATAAATATCAGAAACCAATTCAAAAGAAAAACAGGCTTTGAGTTTACTAAACAAAGACTTTAAAACAACCATCTTATGTATGCTCAAAGAGCTAAAAGAAAACATGGACAAAGAACTAAAGGAAATTTGGAAAACTATATTTGAAGAAATTGTGCATATCAGTAGATAGAAATTATATAAAATAAACTATTTCTGGAGCTGAAAAATAGTAACTAAATTAAAAAATTCATTAGAGATTCAATAAACCCAAACAAGTAGATGGAAAAAAAAAAATCAGCAAACTTGACAATAGGTTATTTGTAATTATCAAGTAGGAGAAGCAAAAACAAACAAAAACTAAATGAAGAAAAGTAAACAGAGTCTAAGGGAGTTATGAGACATCATCAAACAGACCAATATATGGAAATATACAATATGAAAATCCCAGAAGGAAAAGACAGAAAGTCAGATAGCTTATTTAAAGAAATAATGGCTGAAAATTTCCAAAATTTTAGGAAAATGTAGATAAAAACAAGAAACTCAATGATATTCAAGTAGAACAAACCAGAAAATACTCATACGGAGACACATTAAAATCAAGTTGTCTAAACTCAATTACAAAGAGAATCTTGGAAGGAACAAGAGAAAAGTGAATCATGACATATAGCGGATCCTCAAAATTACCAATAGATTTTTCAGCAGAAACTTTTCTTACAGTCTAGGAGGCAGTAAGATAATATATTTAAAATACTATAAGAGAAAGACTATCAACACATAATTCTATATCTAGCAAAACCATCCTTCAAAAATGAGGTAGAAATGAGGACATTCCAGATAAACAAAAACTGAGGTAGTTCATTACCATTAGACCTGCCCTACAAAAAAAGAGAGTTATTCAAATTGAAATAAAACCAGAAAGTTACTCAGAGTCACACAAAACAAAGTTTTCTTCTAAAGGCAAATACCTGTACAAAAATAAAAAGTAGTACTATAATTTTGTTTCATAACTCCATTATTATTCTATAGGTTTAAAAGAAAATACAGAAATAATTATAAATCTATGTTAATGGGCACACATATATTTAATTTGTGACATAAATAACATGAAGGGAGCAGACATGTACAGTTTTTGCATGCAATTGAACTTAAGCTGGTAATGGTGTAAAATAAATTGTTATAACTTTAGTGTGCTATATATAATCCTCATGGTAACCATAAAAAATATATCTGTAGAATATATACAAAAGGAAAGAAAGGAATCAAAATGTGTCACAACAATAAGTCAACTAAACACAAAAGAAGGCAATAAGGGACAATAAAACAATAAGACATACATAAAACAAAATGGCAATAGTAAATCCTTCACTATCAGTAGTTACTTTAAACCTAAATAGATTGAATTCCCTAATCAAAAGCATAGATAGGCAGAATGGATTTAAAAGCAGGATCCAACTATGTGATGCCTGCAAGAGACTCACTTTAGATCTAATGACATATACAGGCTGGAAGTGATAGGATGGAAAAAAAAATATGCAATTCCAATAGTAACCAAAAGAGAGAAGGAGACACTATTTTAATATCAGACGAAATAGACTTTAAGTCAAAAATTGTTATAAAAAAAAAACAAAGAGAATGACAAGAGTCAATTCAACAAGAAGATATAAAGATATTTGCCACAATTATCAGAGCTCCAAAATAAATGAAGCAAACTATGACTGAATGGATGAAAGAGAATACTCAATAATAATAGTAGGAGACTTCGATATCTCACTTTCAATAATACTACGAGGTCATAATAATCAAAACAGTACGGTACTGGTATAAAAACAGATATATATCAATGGAATAGAATAAAGAGCCCAGAAATAAATCCTCATTTATATAGTTACTTAGTCTATATCAAAAGAGGTAAGAATATACAGAGAGGTAAAAACAGTCTCTTCAATAAGTGATATTGGGAAAACTGGACAGATACATGTAAAAACATGAAATTGGATCACTTTCTTATACCATATACAAATATAAACTCAAAATGGATTAACCATTTAAATATAAGACCTGAAACTCTAACACACTACTAGAAGAAAACATAGGCAGTAAACTCTTTGACATTGGCCTTAGCAATATCTTTTGGTATATGTTCCCTTGAGCAAGAGCAACAAAAGAAAAAGTAAACAAATGAGACTACATGAAACTAAAAAGTTTTGCACAGTCAAGGAAATCATCAACGAAAAAAGGCAACCTGAATAGAAGAAGATATTCACCAATGATACATCTGATAAGGGGTTAATATCCAAAATACATAAGGAACTCATACAACTTAATACCAAAAACAAGCAAACAATTCAATTAAATAGGCAGAGGGCCTGAATAGACATTATTTGAAAAAGGACATAGATGGCCAACAGACACATAAAAAGATGCTCAACATTATTAATCATCAGGGAAATGCAAATCGAAACCATAAGATATTACCTCACACCAGTCAGGATGATTATTATCAAAAAAATCAACAAATAAAAAGTGCTGGTGAAGATGTGAAAAAGAGAGACCCTCATACAGTGATGATGAGATTGTAAAGTGGTGCAGCCACAATGGATAACAGTATGGAAATTCCTCAAAAAATTAAAATTAGAGTTGCCATAAGACCCAGCAATTTCACTTCTGGGTATTAATCTGAACAAATACACTAATTGGAAAAGGTATATGTACCCCTATGTTCATTGCAGCATTACTTACAATAGCCAAGATATGGAAGCAACCTAGGTGTCTACAGATGGATAAATGAATAAAGAAGATGTGGTACATATATGTATAATGGAATATTACTTGGCAATAAAAAGGAATGAAATCTTGTCATTTGTGACAACATGGATGGACCTACATGATATCATGCTAAGTAAAACAAGTCAGACAGAGAAAGACAAATACTGTATGATTTTGCTTACATGTAGAATCTAAAAACAAACCAAAAACACAAAAGAAACAGATCCAGATGTACAGAACAAACTGATGGCTCACACTGATACCAAACTCTGGCAAAACACTACAAGAAAACTTCAGACCAATATCCCTGATGAATATTACTGCTAAAATCCTTAAGAAAATACTAGCAGACAGACTAGCACATTAAAAAGATTACACACCATAACAAAGTGGGATTTATTCCTGGAATGCAAGAATAGTTCAGCATACAACTATTAATCGACTTAATATACCACATTAACAGAATGAAGGGATACCCCTGATCATCTCAATCGATGCAGAAAAAGCATTTGACAAAATTTAACACCTTTTCATGATATAAACACTAACAAACTGAGACTAAAAGGTAAATACACCAACATAATAAAGGCCATTTATGAAAGCCCACAGCTAATATATACTCAATGACGAAAGACTAAGAGCTTTCTCTATACCATCAGGAAGAAGACGGGGGCTCCTATTTTCATCACCTCCATTCAACATAGCACTAAAAGCAATTAGGCAACAAAAAGGGGGCATCCAAATTGGGAAGGAAGAATGAAATAATTTATATGTAGAGAACCCTAAATATTCCACCTCAAAAACCCTGGAACTAATAAATAAATTTAGCAAAGTTACAGGACACAAAGTCAACAAACGAAAATCAGTAGCCTTTCTATGTATTAACAATTAAAAGGCTAAAAAGAAAATTAGGAAAACAATTTCATTTACAATAGCATCGAAATGAAAAAATTAGGAGTAAATTTAACTAAGGAGGTAAAAGACTTGTACACTGAAAACTAGAAATCATTGTTGAAAGAAACTAAAGACACCAATAAATGGAAAGACACCCTTTGTTCATGAATTCAAAGACCTAATATTATTAAAATGTTGATACTACCCAAAGTGATCTACAGATTCAATATAATCTCTATCAAAATCCCAATTGTTTTGCAGAATTAGGAAAATTTACCCTAAAATTCATGTGGAATATCAAGGAACCCCAAATAACCAAAAACAATATTGAAAAAGAACAAGATTATAGGTTTCACACTTTTTAACTTCAAAATTTAACTATAAAGGTACAATAATCGTTGTGGTATTGGCAAAAAGATATATTAAATCTCTTTAATTTATATCCTGAATCTGATAATTCAATATCAGAACATCCTGGGTATCTAATTTTTTTTTTTTAACTAACATTATACATAATGGTTCATTTCTCACGTGTTTTGAAATTTTGAACTGTGAAGTCATATGTGGGGTTTTATCTACAAGAATCCTGTAGAGCCTGAGTAAGGAGACAAGCCCCATGGGAGACATGCATTTGGTTTTACCAGGTCCTCTCCTTTTCATCCTTAAAATGAAAGCCTTTTGGTTATTAGAACTGACAAATGTTCCCTGGTAAGTCAGTGCTGCAGGATGAACTGCCACACAGGTTTCCAGGTTCCTCTTTGTTTTGGGCCCCTGGAGATTTCTCCTATATTCTTATGATTTCAGCTATGTGTTTAAAGGATGTTTGTTATATTTCATAAAGCATTGCTAGGAGTTTTGTATTAGGTGGCCTTTTAGGATATTTAGTCTACCACATTGCCAAAATGTGGTAATAAGAAAAAAAACTGTTATTTTTATCCCCTTAAAACAAATAAACAAACAAAAAACCATGAAAACATTAAGACGTCTTAGACCAGAGTGCACTATTTCAAGATCTTTAGCAGACATATAACTCCCATGTTCATTTCGGTCATCAGCCAGGTTGCTTTAGCAGTAAACTACTTAAAATGAGATGGACACAGGTCCATAAGGACCTCTCCTGGGGCATCTACGCTCTAGGGTAGGGAACTCCATCTTTCTCTAAGTCTAAAAATGAAAAAAGAAGAACTCCAAGGACTAGAGCAGGGCAGGGCAGATAGTGAGAAAAGGAAAAAAAAAAGTGGAATCTTGAAGGCCAGTAATCAGGAGAAAATACAAGAAACTCACAAAATTCTGACAAATAGCACAGGGACTCAAAAGTTGAAAATATATATATTCAGGCAACAGGAGAGAATTCTTCACACTTCAAAATCAGGTTACTCTTACGCTGCCTATCTATCAAGTATATTTATCCAGATTACCTCAAAGGTTTAATAAGGACCATATCCTTAGATAAATAAGACTTGCAATCTCATCAGGAAAGAAAGCAACTCATGGAGATTTGAAATAACTGGCACCAAAGCCACATGTTTGTTCATCTCTCAGCCAGGAATGAAACTCAGAATCGATAGGCTTTGCACCTCCGTCCCTTTGATCTCTCCTCTGTCCCCACAGCTCTCCTACACCATCGCTGAAGAAATAATTTCACACTGTAACATGAGGTGACGAAGAATACCTTAGAGGAGAGAACATTACAGAGGACATTTATGGACTTTGAGTGCCTGCCTCAGGTTTTGAATGGTTTAGAACAAACCTCTCTAAAAGAGGGAAGCAAATGCTGGGCATCTCAAAGGCAGCAGATCAGGACAGTTTTGTTTTGTTTTGTTTTGTTTTTTAATTCATGAAATTCGTATGCTTTTAGGAAAATGAAAGAAAATCAAAGTGAAAATTTTCTTAAACAGGCTTTAACAAACTGTGGCCCATAGGCCAAATCTGGCTAGCCACTGGCTTGTGTTTTATTGGGACACAACCACAGTCATTTATTTATGTCATTTATTTATTATTATCTGTGGCTGCTTCATACTACAATGGCAGAGATGAGTAGTTGTGACAGAAACCATGTGGCTTAGAAGCCTAAAATATATACTTTACAGAAATGAGTTTGCCGATCCCTGTCTAAACGCCGTATTTCAGTTTTGTCTAATCATGATCTAATGTGGCCAAAGATAATGAAGATGTCTCAAAGGGCCTTTTCTTCACTATTTTGCTGGAAACATTCCAGCCTTTATTTTCTTCCTTGCCTCCACCATACTGCTGTACTACTCACTATATCTATAGCTATGGTTTTCTCATTTCTAAAAGAGAATACGTGCAGTACCTTCTTCATTAAATTATTGTGAGAATTAAAAAAGCTTCATGTCACTCTTGGCACTCTGTAAACATTCAGCAAATGGTGGTGATAACTAAAACCCATCCATTCACTTAGCACATGTTTATTGAGTTTGTCATGGGTTGAATTGTGCCCTCTTCCCAAATTTATGTTAAAGACCTAATCTCAGGACCTCAGATGTGACCTTATTTGGAGACATGGTCTTTTATAGAGGTCATCAAGTTAAAATAAGGTCAGTAGGGTGAAATTTAGGTACAGATACTTACGAGGGAGAGGATTACCATGCATAAGTCAAGGAGAGAAGCCTGGAACAGCTCCTTCCTTCACAGTCCTCAGAAGGTACCAACCTTGCTGACACCTTGATCTTGGACTCCAAAAATATGAGATAGTAAATTTCTGTTGTTTAAGTGCTATGAACTGAATACATCCCCCAATCCCAAATTCATAGGCTGAAACCCCAGTCCCCAGTGTGATGGTATGGAGATAAGGCCTTTAGGAAGTAATTAAGTCAGGAGAGTAGAGCTCTGTGATGGACTTAGCGCCCTTATAAAGAGACACAAGAGAGCTTGCCTCCTCTTTTTCCCTGACAAGTAAGGATGCAGCAAGGAGGTAGCCATCTTGGTAAACCAGGAAAAGGGTTCTCACCAGGAACTGAATCAGCGGGCACCTTGATGGTGGATTTCCAAGCCTCCAGAACAGTGAGAAATAAATTTCTGTTGTTTAAGCCACTCCATCTGTGGTATTTTTGTTATAGCAGCCTATGCTAAGACATTAAGTCACCTAGTCTGTGATACCTTATTGCAGCAGCCCTAGCAAACTAATACAGATCTCTATAAGGAAAAAAACAAATGTATAGTGACGGTGAACAACTAGTAGGTACTACTTTGAATCAGTAAGTCACCTCTCTGAGATGACATTTGTGCTGTGATCTGAATAGTTACAAGGAGCAAACCATGTGAAAATCTGAGGAAAATTCATTTCAGTGGGAAAAAAAAATGATAAGTGCAAAGGCCTTGGAGCAGAAATAAGTTTGCTTGTACAGCTCTTACCTCTTCTACCTTTTTCTTACCTTGAATATGGATGATATAGATGTGATGTGTGGAGCTGTGAGAACCATCTCTGAATCATGAGGCAACAAGCATAAGGTCACACGCCAACATACTAAAGATGGCAGAGAAAAAGAAAAGAATCTGAGCACTTCATGGAAACATTAAAAAAAAAAAAAAAAACTGCACCACTACCACCAACTGCCTCCTCAGGATTTCTTGTTCCGTGAGAAAAATTAATCCCTTTTTGTCTAAGACACCATTAGTTTTTCCATTATTTGAAGCCAAAAGTATTCTTAACAGATATAACATTGTACAATGTGGTAAGGATTACTAGACTTTGAAAGTTTTTAATCTGAGGAATGACAAAATCTGATTTAAGTTTATAAAAGGACATTCTGTGAAAGGAATTGTAGAAAATGTGGCCACAGAATTCACAAATAGATCTTTTAAGGATTTGAAGATCGTGATAAACTCAAATTTTATTCTAAATGTAATAGGAAGCCACTGAAGGAAGTGTCAAATCTGATGTTATTTTCAGAGGACTCCTTTGGTTGCAGAGTTAGGAGATCAGTTAAAATGCAAATGTAGTAGCCAGGAAATTATGATGGTGGATTGACAAGGTAATATATAGAGAAAAAAAACTGGGGAAAAAATATTCTAGCTACTAGTAGAAAGAGAGAACCTATTAGATAGCTATTAAAGCCATCAAGATGAAGGATAATGGCAGTTGTCACCTGATGGATTTGGGAAACACTTTGGGTATAGTCTTGAGTGGGCTCGATAATGATTTGGATGTAGGATGAGAAGGCTAGACAGGAGTTAAGAACTCTATTTTTATTTTTTGGCTTAAGTAACTAGGTGGGCAGAGATGATATAGTTTAGAAGAGGTCAGTATAAAATTAAGATTTCTGTTTTTATCATACGAAGTCTCAGGTCTTAATAAGACTTCCAAGTCAGAATATTAAGTAAGCATTGCGTATATAAATGTGGAGTTCAGGGAT
>NW_011888921.1:2401502-2404783 GCF_000151845.1 Pteropus vampyrus
TCTTACCTCTTCTACCTTTTTCTTACCTTGAATATGGATGATATAGATGTGATGTGTGGAGCTGTGAGAACCATCTCTGAATCATGAGGCAACAAGCATAAGGTCACACGCCAACATACTAAAGATGGCAGAGAAAAAGAAAAGAATCTGAGCACTTCATGGAAACATTAAAAAAAAAAAAAACTGCACCACTACCACCAACTGCCTCTTCAGGATTTCTTGTTCCGTGAGAAAAATTAATCCCTTTTTGTCTAAGACACCATTAGTTTTTCCATTATTTGAAGCCAAAAGTATTCTTAACAGATATAACATTGTACAATGTGGTAAGGATTACTAGACTTTGAAAGTTTTTAATCTGAGGAATGACAAAATCTGATTTAAGTTTGTAAAAGGACATTCTGTGAAAGGAATTGTAGAAAATGTGGCCACAGAATTCACAAATAGATCTTTTAAGGATTTGAAGATCGTGATAAACTCAAATTTTATTCTAAATGTAATAGGAAGCCACTGAAGGAAGTGTCAAATCTGATGTTATTTTCAGAGGACTCCTTTGGTTGCAGAGTTAGGAGATCAGTTAAAATGCAAATGTAGTAGCCAGGAAATTATGATGGTGGATTGACAAGGTAATATATAGAGAAAAAAACTGGGGAAAAAATATTCTAGCTACTAGTAGAAAGAGAGAACCTATTAGATAGCTGTTAAAGCCATCAAGATGAAGGATAATGGCAGTTGTCACCTGATGGATTTGGGAAACACTTTGGGTATAGTCTTGAGTGGGCTCGATAATGATTTGGATGTAGGATGAGAAGGCTAGACAGGAGTCAAGAACTCTATTTTTATTTTTTGGCTTAAGTAACTAGGTGGGCAGAGATGATATAGTTTAGAAGAGGTCAGTATAAAATTAAGATTTCTGTTTTTATCATACGAAGTCTCAGGTCTTAATAAGACTTCCAAGTCAGAATATTAAGTAAGCATTGCGTATATAAATGTGGAGTTCAGGGATGCCTTTAGACCTAGATAAATAAGTCTGAATTCCTCTGCATGCATCTGTAAGACTAGATATGATCCCCTAGAGAGAGAAAAGCTGATCGTCTCAAACCAGGCTCTGGCATTTGTCAATCATTTAAACATTGAAGAGTAGGAGGAGACTCAGAAGAAATTGTCAGAAGATGAAAACTAGAACACTGTTATTGTGGAAGGCAAGTGAAGATGTTTCAGGCAGGGTGGGGGAGGATCATCCATTTCAAACGCCAACAGGTCAAGAAAGGTAAATAAGAAGGGACATTTGATTTGGCATTATGATAAACCCTGAAAACAGTTTCAGTGGACTGATGGAGGTCAGAAGCCCCATTCATGTGGGTTGTAGAAATCATTAGCCATTAAAAAAGAGACAGCAATCATAATGGCAGAGTTGGGAAAACACACCTGTACTTCCCCTGAACCTATATTTCTTCCATTTGCCTCTTTTGCTTTAACCGTTTTTTCCTTACCGTTACCTATTGTGCTGTGTTCTGGGAGCCCCAAGTGTGGTGGTCCAGGGCAGGGGGGTGATACTCTTTACTTTAGCTTTTTTAATTGCACACCAGCACTGAAAGTTATTTAATCATGGTCAAAGACAGAATTCTGAATTCTGAGTCAAATCCACATTATATCTTCAGCCTAGCATCACCTTCATTTCATTCTTTCATTTAATTTACTTAGTTTCTCAAAAGCAGCTGAGAACGAGTTGTGTTTGTGTCAGTTTATTTTAATGTATAATGAGCGATTCAAATGATTGCACATCACACATTCAAATTTTGTTGAATGTGTAATCACTTAAATGAACACAGGTGCCATACGCCTGTGTGTGCCTGGAAAAACCACCCTCTGTGCTTCACGTGGAAAGATGATGATGTACTTGGCTGTACAAAGCTCATATCTTAATTTCTTTTTAATTTCATTCTTCATCTACTGCTTTTTTCTCCATCCAATAAAACATGCGGAACCCTGGGTGCTATAAGGGAGATATTTGGCCCTACAGCAAACTTAAAACCATTCTTAAACACCCATGAAACAGCAAACTTGCAAATGTGGAGTGTATTTTTAACTTTGGGGATGAAAAATTATAAATCTGTTCTCTTTAAAATTAGCATTTTCAGGAAGGTATGAAACCCTGGAAACAAGGATGAAAGAAATTAAATTATCCTCCCTAATTATACTCCTGTGAGGTAGGAATAATGCCACTGCAACTTCTTTCATGTCACTCCTGACAGTTTAGTATCAATCCTCCCAGGCAAGCTATCGTAATCAACTCTGGCATGTTTCACTGTAGTGCTAACTGGTATGGCATTATGAATGCGACCATGTTATTTCATAATTAACTTACATTTTTCAGACAGTAACTACATCTAGTAAAATGAAAGCACTTGGGGTTTCTCTGACTAGGCTCCTGAACTGTTTCTACACCCACATCACTAAATCCCACTCAGATCTTAGGTGTAGGACGTAATTCATTCTCGCTACCTAACCTGTTTTAGTCTCTGTGGGAGAGTCAGAAGTCCTTCTGCACTACCATAACGAAGTATCATCAAAGAAATTCTTCACTACTAATTACGCCAGGATCCACGTTAAGAATCAGCTGAGAAACCAGGACTTCTCAAAATGAGGTATGTGGACCACTTTCATCAGATTCACCTGAAAGGCTTATTAAACAGTAGATTCCTGTTTGCCACCCCAGTCGGGGTCTCTGAAGGGAGCCCTGGCATCTGCATTTTCAATAAGCCCTCCAAGGGTATTTATACCCTCTAATATTTAAGAACCACTGATTTAAACTGTTTTATGTTCTCCATCTTTCACACATGATACCACTTTTCTGTCATTAAGCCATTTCTAGTGTGTGCGTATGTACATTCTTGGGTCTTATTAATTCACATTTGGGATGGGTGCCTAAGTGCCTAGCCAGCACCCTCTTAAGAATACTGATGTCATAGACTGCAAAAGTAATTATCTAGGGCTCATGGTGCCACCAAGCCAACCAAAACTGATTTTGGCATGGGCTGGACATCCGACCCAAACTGAGTCAAATTAGAGCCTTTCTCAACAATGAAACTGAGATAGCAAAACTGTAGTAATTAGTGATAGTCACTGGAACTGGAAAGTCATATAGACTCTCAAGGCTGGAAGTTTGGGAACTGTGTGGATGGATGAGCAAGAAGAGAGAACTAGACCACAGCGAGAAGCAAATGTCTTAAAGGAGGTAGAAATAAATACACATGGAGAGAAAGAAAAATTAAATGTGGGCA
>NW_011888921.1:2405170-2406677 GCF_000151845.1 Pteropus vampyrus
CCCACAGCTGAAATCTACTAAAAGTAAACAAAAAAAAGGCCTGAAATCTTTGCTTAAAAAATACAGGGGAAAAGCTGCCAGTGTTGACAGCAGCCAACATCTGGCTGGCTTGCTAATGGAGTGTGGAGAACTCAAGGCTCTGTCTACTTACTGTGTTTGTTCACTAGGCAGAGAAGAATGTTCATTTCCCCTCCAGACGGATTCCAGTGATTGGTAGGAAAGCTCTGAGAAAGTGATGGCATCCCACTCCCCCATCTAACTTCCTTTCACTTCCCCCTCTTTCTCTCCTCACTTCACTCCTCTGGCAGCCAGTCCAGAAAAAGGAGCCAGGAGCTGGAGGGGGCCCCCCAGGCTGGTCTAAGAACAGGCTGTGCCAGATTTTCAGCTGCAATTAATTTTCCAGATAAGCTCTAAACCTCTGAATCGCATTTGAAATTGAAATGCTGATACAGTCATCAACCACCACAGTACACAACCGTAAATCTTGAGTACAGATAGTTGTTTGTTGGTAATAATGTACAACATACATTTAATTAGTGTGAGATTTAGACAATGTGCATAGTAATAAAACAATATTCTAATTAGAGTTGGGGAAACTTGTTTGAATACGATTTGTGTAGTACAGCCAAAGGAGTTCTTACAAAATACATGGAAATTTGCTTTTACTAAGAAAAAAATTTTCAAACAGAAGAGACAAGGTCTTTATGCCATTGAATATTTGTCCCAGAGACAGCACCACATTAAAAATCAATGCTCGGTGAAAGTGGAATGGCCGGCCCAGGGGACAAAGCAGAATCCCAGTGTGAAAGCCATGGCTTGACTGATAGTAAAAATCCAAGCTGTCCTCATGCCTTAGTCTCTTTTCTCGTTAATTTATACTCTAAGCTCCCTAACTTCCTGGTCAAAACCCATCAATCTTTACCTGGGAATTCCACCTGTGTCCACATCCAAGGATACTGTGATTATCACCGATGCATTTCCTAAGAGTCCCCAAGTCCTGCAGGGGAATCAGTGATCTCAATAGACTCTGAGAGAACAACAGCCTAATAGGAGGAAAGCATCCAGGTCAGGAAATTTAAGATTCTAATCCCAGCCTTGATTGCAATCTTCTGTGTGACCTTGAGAAAGTCAATTAACACCTGTGTTTCAATTGCCTTATCTGAAAACTGAACATAGCAGGATTTAACCTGGGCAATGTTTCATAGATCTCAGATAATTCCTATATTATAATGAATGTGAGTAAAAAGTGATGGGGGAAAGTAAGATTATTAACCTCTTCCTCTCTGTCACATATACATACACACATGTACGCACATACACACGAGTGCACACAATGCACATGATAAGTTTCTTATTGAAGTGGTTTTTGTTCATCTTTTAAAGGCAAGATATAAAGACTTTTAAAAGTCAGAGCATTTAGTATTTAGAAATAGTCATTTTAATTGTAAATTCGAAAATTTCCCTTGGATCTAACGATCCACCTTAAAAGGGTAAAAATATTATCTGC
>NW_011888921.1:2407492-2410551 GCF_000151845.1 Pteropus vampyrus
CTGTGATTATCACCGATGCATTTCCTAAGAGTCCCCAAGTCCTGCAGGGGAATCAGTGATCTCAATAGACTCTGAGAGAACAACAGCCTAATAGGGGGAAAGCATCCGGGTCAGGAAATTTAAGATTCTAATCCCAGCCTTGATTGCAATCTTCTGTGTGACCTTGAGAAAGTCAATTAACACCTGTGTTTCAATCTCCTTATCTGAAAACTGAACGTAGCAGGATTGAACCTGGGCAATGTTTCATAGATCTCAGATAATTCCCATATTATAATGAATGTGAGTAAAAAGTGATGGGAGAAAATAAGATTATTAACCTCTTCCTCTCTGTCACATATACATACACACATGTACACACATACACACAAGTGCACACAATGCACATATGATAAGTTTCTTAACTTATTGAATTGGTTTTTGTTCATCTTTTAAAGGCAAGATATAAAGACTTTTAAAAGTCAGGGCATTTAGTATTTAGAAATAGTCATTTTAATTGTAAATTCGAAAATTTCCCTTGGATCTAACGATCCACCTTAAAAGGGTAAAAATATTATCTGCCTAAAGTAAAACCTATATAATCAGAAATTTTTGGAACTGCTCTTTTGGAAAAATGGATCTACATATATTTTAAAGTTCTAGATTCAAAAGATCGATTGTAAAGTTTTTGCATGATATTGGGCAAATTAATTAACCTTTCTGTGGGTCTGTTTCCTCATTTGCAAAAATATTGCCTTACTACGAAAGCAGAGAGGAATACCTTGGCCAAACTAACCTTATTTTTTCTCTTCATTTGGAATGTTATACAAATTAAGTAATATGGAATTTCATATCTGGTAAAGTCCTTAAAAACCATCTAATCTAAACCCTTCCTTTTGTAGATAAATAAACTGGGGCCCAGAAAGATTAAATGACTTGTCCCAGGTTACGCAGGTGGCCAGGTCTTGCCTGTCCCTGTGCAGCGTGCTTCTGCCACCCCACAGCTACCTCATGGGTTTGGAGGAGTTCCTGCCCCTCCAAACAATAGCAGGAGGATCTATTCATAGCGACCCGGTACAATTTGTCTCAATTCTGCAGTACTGTAACTTTGTGAAGATGTTGCCAATCTTTTCTTTTTAATACTGAAAATATATCAGGTGATATTACCATTATTTTGACAGTCAGTTAGAAATCCCAGAAAGGGGAATTATCAGCTTACCATTTTAGAACATCTCATAACACTATTAAAAAGAGTGATTTTGACATTTTTATATGATTAGGTGTGGTATATTGTAAACACTGCTTTTACTTAGCTAACATCTATTTTATTCATCCTGATTTCCACAGAGAAGCCTCACAAACTGAAGATAAAGTTCAAAATTAAAAAAAAAAAAAAAAACTGATGGCAAAATATGGCCCTAAGCTATAGCACCTAATTAGTATGGGTTTCTTTAGGGCTTATTTTGCTTGTCCTTTCAGCCACTGGGAAGGACGCTAGACTAAAGGTTAGTTTAATCCTCAGCTGATATTCATCTTCTAAGTTTGATTTATCTAAGTTAATAGATTGTAAAGTTGGTTCCCTAGCTTTGGAGTCATATACCATAAAAATTCTTCACATCCTTGAACCTACCAAAATTTGGAACATACATTAGATTTCTAACTCAATTTTCAACTTTTTATTTTACTAAGGAAAAATACATAGCCAACCACCACTATCATTTCATAAAGAAACAATTTAAATGAAAAAAGAGAAAATATCACGTACTCGAAATAAAAATGTTTTTAAATTGAATCTTTAACTTTATGAAACACTATCGTGTCCTTATTTTACAATTAAACAGTGACAGCTCCATCACAGAAATCATCAGGTAGGGTATACTTCAGACATTTAATTATGAGAACTTAAATGTACTGGGGGAAAACGCATTTACATTATGTTTTACTTTCTAGTCTCTGAAACCAAGAGGTCAGCAAATTACCTGTGTTTAATATTTAACAAATACAGATGTCTGTGCTGCACTCCAGATCTTTTGAGGGTGAGGCAGAACCTCCACTATCCTTGGTGTGATCTCCTTGTGTAATGGCAGCAATGATAGAAGCCAAGCAAAATCACCCAAGAACATTTAATGTCTCTGGGTTGTGACATTCCATCGACACAAGAAAATATGCTGCCTCTGCTCTTGTGGGTGGCACTGAAAAGTCACATAGAAAAAGCATGACTGTCTTGTAATTCCATAACAAGGAAGGAAATAAAGAATTGGAACGTAATCCAATATGCTACAGCTTAGTATCTGCAAATATGCCATACTACACAAATAACCATGGCCTACCTCATCACCCAGGCAGGTAGGCAAGATTTCTATCCTTCTAAAGAATCTCCTTAGGAGAGTATCAGAGAGGAGTACATAGTAGCAAGCCTATTCCATCTTAAGCAATAGGTGGTCTGTCATATTTTACATCAAAAACAAGGTTTGTCTTTTATTTTTCCTTTTAATAATTTTAATGTTAAGTCTCTCTTAATATGCATTGTATCATCTTATCATTTAGACAAAAAACTTCTCAAGGGCAGACGTTTCATAGGTCTGCTGTGTAGAACGCAAGAGCAATTTATGCACCTGCTTCACTTCATTGCCTAGGGCTGTGGTTCATTAAATCCAGCTCTCAGAGAGTAGAGCCTGGGCACTGGTATTTTTTAAAAGCACCCCTAGGTGATTCAAAAGTGCAGCCAGGGTTGAGAACTTTTGGCTAAGGCCTTTGACACATGCACAAATTAAAAAAAAATATTACAAAGAAGTCGTGCCTCACAGTAAATCTCCCTGCACCAGAAGAAGCTGCAAAGCCTGCCTGAAAGAAGATAGGTCATTTGTAAAATATCCTCTGGGGTCCAGTGAGACCAGCAGCATCAGCATCACCTGGGAACTCGTGAGATATGCAGAATCTCGGGCCTCTCCACAGCCCTACTGACTCAGGAATCTATAGTTTAAAAAGATCCCAGGTGATTGATATTCATATTAAAGTCTGAGAAGCACTGTTGAAAACCCTAAATACTAACTAGGCAAAACAAATCAGTCTCCCCTTAGAAC
>NW_011888921.1:2410601-2415706 GCF_000151845.1 Pteropus vampyrus
GTGTGTGTGTGTGTGTGTGTGTGTGTAATGCAATAGACTATAGTGTAATGTATAATGTAACATTACATAATACATTACAATATATCTTCCTTTCCAAATAAATTTATTTGCAGAAGAGGAAACCTTAAATTGTGTTAGGAACAGAAGGAGTAGCATCAACTACCCACAACTCCGTAGTATTTCATTGTCACTTTATTTCATTGTGGTGGAGATAAAATAGATAAGATCTGTTTCTTGCCTTCAGGCTGCTTACATTGAGGATACTAATTGTTAGTATCCTCTAAGTTAGGATACTGACAAATAATTAACTAGAACTTAATGTGATCTAAACTAAACTTAAGAATCCTAATAGAAATACAACAGTGTGCTAGGGCAGTGACTCAAATGATTCTAATCACCTGGAAGGCTTGTTCAACCACAGACTGTCCCACCCCAGTTTTTCAGTAAGTCTGTGGTGAGACCTGAGAATTTTCATAGGTAACAAGTTTGCTGTTGTTCAGGAACTACTCTTTGAGGACCACTGGGCTATGGAAACAGAGTAAAAAGAACAGAATGCCTGGATCCAGGTGGGTGGCAAACAATGAGCCAAATGTTGTCAGGCAGAGGAGAGGGAGAAGTGTATTCCTGGTTGGCACAATAACCAGAGTGTGGAATATCTGAGTTTCTGGTACGCTGGGCAAGCCTGCTATGGTTGGAGGCAGAATGTGTGAAATGAGGAATGGATGAAACTGGAAAGATAGGTCAAGGCTGATTCGCAGAGGGTCTAGAACAGAATTACACGTGTTTGAATTCTATTCTGTGGGCACTGAAGAGTGATGGAGGGTATTTAAGGGTGAAAAAAAATTTCTTATATTAAAGATGTGATCAAAATTTTACTTTAGGATAGCAGTTCAGGCAGTAGTGAGAACGATGGACTCGAGGAAAGGCAAGAGAATCGAAGTCAGGAGAGCAGGTGAGAGGCCGTCCCAGTGATCAAAGAGAATGATTCATAAAAGAAGCCCGTGCCAGAATTACATTCCAAACATTACTCTAGACACAATGTGTGTGTGGTGTCAGAGCTGGGGTCGGGGGCTGGTTGCCTCACCCAGTTTGGGGAGTGAAGGAAAGCTTCCTGGAAGAAGGGTCACTTAAGCCTAAATTTCTCAGGGGCCAAAATGCGTAGCAAGGCCTCCAAGCCCTTGTTTGATCTGGGCTCTCCCTTTATGTTCAGCTTATTATAAGTCATTGTCTCCCTTACTGTTTATGCTCTTTCAACTCTTTTAGCCTCAGGACTTTTGTACCTGCTTCTCTCTCTTCCCCAGAGAATTATTACTCATCCTCTGAGGCTCACCTTTAAATAGTACTTCCACAAAGGTTTCCCTGTGCCCCCAAGAATAGATCAATAACCCTGTTTTACTCTGAAATCTACTTGTGTTTCAGCTTCCTAGCACTTATCATAATAGTAATTAATTATTTGAGGATTATTTGTTCGATGCCAGTATCCCCTATTAGATTATTAAGTCTGTGGGACAGGATTATGTTTTCTCCATACCTGTAGTCTAAGCTCGCAGGATCTGGAACATAAGTACTCAGTATTTCATTTCATAAATGAAAACCAAGAACTAAAGAAAAAAAATGAATACTTAGGCAAAGAGGGTGAGAAGCAAGAAATAGCAGGTGTGTAGGCCCTAACGTAGAACACAATAAAAGAACTGAAGGGAGACCAATAAGGGAGAGGTAAGAGATGGGAGTGAAGAGAAAGTCCATGAGAAGACTCTGAAGGATTTGAAAGCAGGGAATCTCGCACCATATCTTCACTTTTAAAAGCCTACTCTGGCTGTTCTGTGGAGGGTGGTTTGAGGGGAGCAAGAGTGAATAATATCATCGGGAGCTTTTCCAGGAGTCCAGGTGCTAGTAACATTGGGTGGCGAGGTAGCAGTGGAAAGGGAAACGATAAGGACACTTGGACAAGACACGCAGGAGAAAGAACTGATGGAGCTGGGTGACAGATTGAAAGCGGGGGTACAGGAGAGCAAAGGTTGTCACAGTTAACATGCAGGTTTTTGATTTTTAGGGATGATCAGTGTCATTTACTAAAGTGGGAACAGTGGACTTTCTGGGTCATGTAGAGCTTCTCCTTGCAAAGACACAGAGCGCTTCTACCTAAGAGCACAGATGCACAGACATGAAGGGGCTGAGACTGCAGAGACAAACCTAGAGCCATAGAACCCTAGTGACCACTAGAGGGACCTTAGAGACCAATCCAGAATGTGCGTATACATATTATTTTTATATTATGTATAGTAAATACATGCTGTATATATGGTTTCACATTGAATCAATCAATCAATAAAAATTATTTAGGAAAAAAAAAAAACCCCAGTTCTGCTAAAAATGCCTGATCACCACTTGCTGTGATGGTGCCAGTACCCCTACACCTCAGTGGACTGACATGTGATATACAATCCCAATTTGGTTAGTGCACTATATTACTGTGATTACAGATTTCTACATCCAGGGGTGGACATTTTTCTTCTAAATCAGAGGTTGGCAAAATTTTTCTGTAAAGGACCACATAGTAAATATTTTAGGCGTTGCAGATGATACAGTCCCTGTTGCAACTATTCAACTCTGCCATTGTAGCTAAAAAGTGGCCACAGACAACATGTAAACAAATGAACATGGCGGGGTTTCCATACAAGTTTATTTGTGGACACTGGATTTTGAATTTCATATAATTTCACAGATCACAAAACAAATCTCCTATCTGAGTTTTTCAACCAATTAAAAATGTAAAAACCATTCTTAGCTCACAGACTACACAACTATAGTATCTGGTCCACAGGCTGGAGTTTGTAGACTCCTTTTTTTTTTTTTTTTTTAGGGGACGCAACCCTTGGTTGACCTCACAGATAGCAAGGACCTTGTCAGCTTATAATCCCTCATTTAAAAAAATTTTTTACACCTACTGCACCTGGTCTTCCTAGGTAGTCTCCCTTTCCAAGTACTAATCAGGCCCGACCCTGCTTAGCTTCTGAGATCAGACAGGATCAGGCTTGTTCAGGGTAGCATAGTCGTAGTGTGGACTTCTAAATGAGAGATTTTTGCGCAGAGACACAGAGTCACAAAGTATAGGAGAAGAAAAGCAAGCTTTAATGCCATGTCCTGGTTTCATGTGATCCACTAGGGGCAAAGGGAGAAGATTCCTAGCTGAGAAGAAGAATTAAAATTTCTCATGATTCCAGGCAATTGTGAATTGCTGACAGCAGAGAAGTGAAGAGTGAATCACTCCATGTCATCTGATTGAGAGCAGCGGATCTCAGGGGCCCTAAAACGAAGTGCCTCAGGCTGCCTGGTGCAGTTCTGACTCATATTTTTTTTTTATTCTTAAACTCAGGGCCCTGGTACATCAAGTGAATGAGACATAGTAACATACCAATCCTTTTTATATACAATGCTAAATGTCAGTCACATTCTTCATTTTCAAGCATAGCACTGGTACCTAAATTCAAACCACTATATTATCATCATGTTGGGTAAGCTAGCATTATATAAAAGACCTACAGGCTTCAAGTACTTCAGGGGCAATATAAGGATTAAAGAAAGTTAGCATCATTACAAAGGGCCATTTGCTTAATGAACTTCTAGTTATCTCTAAACACATCTTCCTGGATCTCCTAGCAAAATCAACATCTCAAAAGATTGTCCACAAACTAGGAATCATTAGACCTGTATGTATATTTCACCATATTTGCTCATCGATGCTTTCATAATAAATTATAATTATATTTATATGTAATTGTTTACATCAATGTCTGGACTATGAACTACTTGAGGCTACTTATCTTATTCATCTCTGAATTAGCAGTATCTACTATAATTACTATCACACAGATGATGCCTAATAAATGTTGGTTGAATGTGTTAATTAAAAATTCATAATATTGTTAAAATTGTTAATGGGGGAAAAAGCAATGTATACTTTTGTTTCAAAATATAGAATCACATCTAAAAACAGAGGCACTGAAGAATACACTTTGTGTATGTACCTTTCTATCAGAATAGTCTGGAAATAGTAAGGAAGTCTGTGATAAAATAAAGGCATAGAATTTCTTGCTTACATACCAGAGGACCAAGTGGGATTTTGCTGGAGGAACACTGCTAGATCTGCTTACCCAACGGCCATTCCCACTCCCTTCTCTCTTGCCACCTTCCATAGCACAGGCTGAAAACTGTCAAGACTCACTTTCTCAGTCTCCTCTGCAGCAAAGACGGCCATGTGACCATGTTATGGCCAATGAACTGTAACTTAAAGTCTCCCAGGGATTCCTGGGAAATATGTGCTTTCCTAATTAAGGGTCTGGTAACTGGCACCAACTTTCCCTCTTCTTACTGCTTTGAATGTGGGGCAGCAGGAACTGACTTACAACCATGAGGGTAAGGCCAGAAGGATGACGATACAAATTCTGGCATCATTGAGCTGTTGAACCAGTACCTGAATCTTTCTATCTCCAGACTTCTTATTTGATAAAAAGTAACCAAATTTATTAAACCACTGATACACGATATTCTTTTTCTTGCAAAGGAATTTACTCCTAACTAGAGCAAAACCTATTTTGTAAAACAAAATTTCTTAAGCGCCAATTAACTACTTTAATCGCCAAATGTTACAATAGTCACTAAATACTATCTTATTACTATTTAACTAAAGGTTATTTAGAGGCCCTTTATAAATTTCTGGTCTCCCTGGTCTATAGGTATTTAAACCACTGCCATTCACTGCTTTTTAGCACCTCTTTGTACTTACTCAGCACTAATCTTACTAAAATCTTAGTTTCTTCTAGTCAGTTCTCTGAAGTACAAATATATTAATATTCTATAATTTGTTTCTCTCTTAAATGATGTGAATGTATTTTACGTATTCAATTTTTATGACATATTTCCAAAAAGATATAAGGTTACTTAAACCAAAGGACTTACACAGTAGAGTGACAACAGCAAGATGGCAAAGTAGTAAGCTCTAAACCCTTGTTCTCTCACAGAAACACCAATAAACAATAACTTACAGACCAAAGTAGCTTTGTAAGAATTCTAAAAACCAGTTAAAAAGTTGCAGCAAACAGGTG
>NW_011888921.1:2417001-2421736 GCF_000151845.1 Pteropus vampyrus
TACCATAGGAGAAAACTTTGGGACCTAAGGTTTAGTGATGACTTCTTAGACATGACACCAAAAGCATGGCCCTGAAGGAAAAAAATAGATAAATGGAACTTTATCAAAATAAAAAAATTTTTTGCTATGTCAAAGAACCTGTTAAGAGGCTGAAAAGACATCTTAGAGCCTGGGAGAAAATATTTGCAAACCACATATCTGGCAAAGGACTTATATATTAATATATAAAGAAACTCAAAACTCCGCAATAAAAAAAAAGACAATCTAATTAGAAAATAGGCAAAAGACATGAAGAATCATTGCACTGAGGATATATAGATGCAAAATAAGCACATAAAAGATATTTGACATTACAAGCCATTCATGAAGGAAGTAAGCCTAAAGCCTGGCCTTATATAAGTAGAATTTTTCAGATTAATAGGAAGAGTATAAAACATAACCTCGAGAATCCCTTTGAATTCCAACGGCATTCTGTCAAACATCTTCTTTAAAGTTTAAATTTTTCTGCAAGATATGTAGCACTATGGTTACTATATTTCTGTTTTTGTGTTAAAAATCTATATATTTGTAGCTATATCTATATTTATATGTCTATATAAATAGGGAAAATTTGAACACTAGGTATTCGATGTTATTTAAGAGTTATTTATTTAGAATATTTGGAGTGTGGTAATAGTTTTTAAAACTGTTACCTTTTAGAGATAAATATAAAAGTATTTACTAATGAAATGTTATTATGTCTTAGATTTGCTTATAAATAATCTAGTGAGGGGTGGAACAAAATGGGTGGGAGTGTGGATGAAACATGGTTGACTATAAATTGAAAACAGTTGAAGTTGGATGATAGGTACATATTGGCTTATTATAATATCCTACTTCAAGTTTGAAATTTTTATAATAAAGATTAGAGTACATTAAAATATATTTAAAATATATTTACATATATGTTTCTATGCGTAGGAGAATACATATAGAACTGTTAACCATGGGTATCTCTGGAGTGTAGAATTGGAGTGAAAAGAAGGGAAATTTTAATTTTTTCTTTATACACCTTGAGATTTTTACAATGAACACACATATTTTTTAACTAGAATAATGAAGAATTTAAATATATAAGATTGATTTTCTATAATTAAATCTTTTAATTAGTCAATTACATATTGTAGACAAATTCCAAATGTATAAAACTTTAGAGAATCTCACATATTGCTAGAAATTTACAGAAGGAGAAATATGTAAAAAGTATTGTAAAGCTAAATTTGAGAATCTTATAATTTGATCCAGACCTTATGGTCTTTGAAATAAATAAAATAATCCAATTGTATGGAATCATCCACTAGATTTACATTTATTTCTTTATGGCATCAGAATAGAGTTAGGCAAATTACCTACTGGAAATATTAAGCAACAATCCAGAAGAGAGAATTTACCTCATGCTCAGTTCTTGAAGTTGGAGTCTTTGAAAAATACACTTAATTCTGTTCGTAACCACTAGGGCTCACTGTCTTCTTTAAAATGTAAAATTAATGCATTTTAGAAAACAAAATAATCACAAAACTTATTCTAAGTTGATGCTGAACAGAAAAGAAACTGTCTTTGTGATGGTCTTATTTAAAACAAAATTCCATGGAAATTTGTGAAAGATGGAGGTAGATCCTTATTAAGACACATCTTTTTTTTTTTTTGCCTTTTCTCCTGAGATGATTGAGGGGGAATCTTATTTCTGTTCTAAAAGGGAAACTATGTTGCTCTACTGATGGATTTCAATTTTTAGTCATTATTTGAATTTCTTCTTCTAGAGTGTTTCCTATACTGTGATGGGAGAACTCATTGAGAAGACTGAGCCCCCCATTATATGACTGTGGGTAAACTGAGGCTTGGAGTTTGGGGCTCTGCATCTGGCTAGCTGGCACCCTCTGTTCCCTTACTGATGAGCAGCCTTTCAACATAGAACTTCCTATTTTTAGATTTCCAAAAGACTTCAAAGTAAACGCAACTATTGGAACATGCTTCATGGAGCCTTCAAACAATTCCGCTGCCTAGTAGAAACCTTTTAGTTCTCACAATGAATCTCTCATGTTAGCAGGCTTAAAGTTTGGTCACATCTATCAATAGTACTGACAGCCATGTCCTATAAATACCCCCTTCCCCTGAAGGAGCATTTTAGGGAGAAGTAATTATGTTCCTCTTTTCATATTCCCGTCTTGACCCAAAGAGAAGGGAATGTCCACAAACACTTTCTCCGTAACAAGAAAGTCCACCCCCACTTGCCCCTGACTTCCTCTCTCCATAGGAAGAGGTCTGGCTGCTCAGACTGGACAGCCATCAGGCCATGCATTCACTGAGTGGATCTGGCATGCTAACAGCCACTGCACACATGATGTATAACCTCTTCTTGCTCTCATGGCACAAGGTCACTCATCTGGTCTGTGTCGGCCCAGCGAGCCGGGCCTGCCCTTTCTGGGACCGCCAGATCTCTGTTCTCCCTCCCAGCATGGACCAAGCGGGAATGTGGTCTGCAGATCTGAGTCTTTCACTGGGATGAGTGGTGAGAGTCCCCAGTCTCCAAGTTGGCCATAACCAGAAAGCCCTAATTATATTTCATCCCCTCTGTTAATCTATCTTTTGTCTGTTTATCAGCCAGGATCCAGGAGAATAAGGAGGTAGAGGGTGAGTAAAAGAATGCATGCAAAAAACCTCATCACAACTCCCCAAAAAAGCACTTCATACAGGGAATGAAAACATATCCTAGATACACATATTGCCTTCATATATGTAAATAGTTCTACTATGTGGAATTGATCTATGCCCAGTTCTGGCATCATGTGTGCAGATTCACACATGAAACTATCAGGGTTTGTCTTTGCAGAGAAGATGCCTTCCTTCCCTGGATGATGTGAGTCAATAAGCACTTTAGTTTTCCCAAAGAGAGAGAAGGATGAACTTACTGGTATGTGTACAGTTCTAAGACTGAAGAATAATTTCATGAGAAAAGATTTTCAAAGGAATTTTTTTTAGTTTATTTCCTCATCTCCTGGCAGGACAATAATCTGTGTTTATGACAGAGAATTGTAATGTTCTACAATTAGGGTTGCCAGATTTGTAAAAACAAAACAAAACAAAATGCCAGCTAAATTTGAATTCTGAATTTGAATGATGAATAATTTTGAGTATAAGTATGTCCTATGCAACATTTTTTGACATACTTATATAAAAATTATTTGTTTGTCTGATATTTATATTTAACTGGTTGTCCTGTATTTTATTTATAGGATTGTAAGTAGGCAAACCCTGTCAATAGCAAAGATATTCCCCATCAGAGACAAGGATTTTTCAAAAGCCCGGCTGTTTATTAAATAGCATTTGCTTTATTGCCAGGCAGTTAGCAATAGTCTTTCCTTATTTTCTTTCTTCCTTTAACAACATCTTCTACATGCCAGATACTGTTTTATGTACTGGAATTAGATAATAAGAACGTCAAAGAAAAATTAATGATTTTTTAAATGAAGAAAACAACATGTGTGATGTGATAAAGATTGGCTGACTAGAGCCAGCTACCTTAGCTCCAATGGTCAGGAATTTCTTCCTGAGGAGATGGCATTTCAATTGAGCCCTAAGGAATAAGAGGCAGATTAAAAAGGTCGCATAGAAATAAGCCACAATCAGAAAGAACCATAAAAGTCTCATGGTGTATTAATTTCCTATGGCTGCTATAACAAATTACCACAAACTTGGTAGTTTAAAACAGAAATTCATTCTCTCACAGTTTTAGAGGTCAGAAGTGTGAAAACAAGGTATTCACAGGACCAAGCTCCCTCTGGAGGTGCTAGAGGAGAAATCATGCCTTGCTTTTCCCAGCTTCTGGTGGCTGCCAGCATTTCTTGGCTTGTGTTTGAATCACTCCAGTCTTCAAGGCCAGTATCTTCAAATCTCCTCTGTGTGACTAATCTCCCTCTGCCTCTGTCTTATAAAGACACTTGTGATGGACCCATCTTCCAAGATAATCAATCTCCCCACTTCATAATACCTAATTTAATCTTACCTGCCAAAAAAAAATTGTAAATCACATCCCCCTTTTTTTATTTGGCCAAATAAAGTAATAGTCACAGGTTCCAGAGATTGGGACGTGGATATATTTAGGGGCGAGGGAGCAATTTTCAGCCTCCCAGAGATGGGAAGGAGCTTGGTGTGTTCTAATAGTGTGTGCGGCTGGAGCGATAGGCACAGAGGGAGGCGCAGAGACCATGAGGCCTGAGACGTAGTAGACATGGCCTACGTAAGCGCCAAGGTAAGGGAATTGGGTTTTAGTTTAATTAATTGGAAGGCAGCGACAGATTTTAAACAGGGAGTGAGAAGATTTTACATTTTCAAAGCATTTCTCTTGTCAGTTTATGGAGGCCGGACAGTGACAGGGGCCAGAGCGAAAGGAGATGGAATCAGTAGAGCTATGGCCCCTAGCAGAGAAGGGCAAGTGAAGTCCTGGCAGGTTGGATTCAGCAGGTAGCAGGCACAAGGAAGAGGCAAGACTGGACAGAGGGGATGGAAACGGAACCATGAGGACTCACTTATGGATTAGATAAGGGTATTAAAAAAAAAAAAGAACAACAAAAGAGCAAATGTTGACATTTGATGGAATAGAGTAAGACTCTCCAGTCTGTTCTAGGGAGACGATTCACACAAAGTCAAGGAAGGCGTAGGTTTTGTCTTAGCTTAAAATGCATTTGATAAAGTCAGC
>NW_011888921.1:2421786-2424791 GCF_000151845.1 Pteropus vampyrus
TTTGCTTTATTGCCAGGCAGTTAGCAATAGTCTTTCCTTATTTTCTTTCTTCCTTTAACAACATCTTCTACATGCCAGATACTGTTTTATGTACTGGAATTAGATAATAAGAACGTCAAAGAAAAAATTAATGATTTTTTAAATGAAGAAAACAACATGTGTGATGTGATAAAGATTGGCTGACTAGAGCCAGCTACCTTAGCTCCAATGGTCAGGAATTTCTTCCTGAGGAGATGGCATTTCAATTGAGCCCTAAGGAATAAGAGGCAGATTAAAAAGGTCGCATAGAAATAAGCCACAATCAGAAAGAACCATAAAAGTCTCATGGTGTATTAATTTCCTATGGCTGCTATAACAAATTACCACAAACTTGGTAGTTTAAAACAGAAATTCATTCTCTCACAGTTTTAGAGGTCAGAAGTGTGAAAACAAGGTATTCACAGGACCAAGCTCCCTCTGGAGGTGCTAGAGGAGAAATCATGCCTTGCTTTTCCCAGCTTCTGGTGGCTGCCAGCATTTCTTGGCTTGTGTTTGAATCACTCCAGTCTTCAAGGCCAGTATCTTCAAATCTCCTCTGTGTGACTAATCTCCCTCTGCCTCTGTCTTATAAAGACACTTGTGATGGACCCATCTTCCAAGATAATCAATCTCCCCACTTCATAATACCTAATTTAATCTTACCTGCCAAAAAAAAAAAAATTGTAAATCACATCCCCCTTTTTTTATTTGGCCAAATAAAGTAATAGTCACAGGTTCCAGAGATTGGGACGTGGATATATTTAGGGGCGAGGGAGCAATTTTCAGCCTCCCAGAGATGGGAAGGAGCTTGGTGTGTTCTAATAGTGTGTGCGGCTGGAGCGATAGGCACAGAGGGAGGCGCAGAGACCATGAGGCCTGAGACGTAGTAGACATGGCCTACGTAAGCGCCAAGGTAAGGGAATTGGGTTTTAGTTTAATTAATTGGAAGGCAGCGACAGATTTTAAACAGGGAGTGAGAAGATTTTACATTTTAAAAGCATTTCTCTTGTCAGTTTATGGAGGCCGGACAGTGACAGGGGCCAGAGCGAAAGGAGATGGAATCAGTAGAGCTATGGCCCCTAGCAGAGAAGGGCAAGTGAAGTCCTGGCAGGTTGGATTCAGCAGGTAGCAGGCACAAGGAAGAGGCAAGACTGGACAGAGGGGATGGAAACGGAACCATGAGGACTCACTTATGGATTAGATAAGGGTATTAAAAAAAAAAAAGAACAACAAAAGAGCAAATGTTGACATTTGATGGAATAGAGTAAGACTCTCCAGTCTGTTCTAGGGAGACGATTCACACAAAGTCAAGGAAGGCGTAGGTTTTGTCTTAGCTTAAAATGCATTTGATAAAGTCAGCGTGCTGCTCAGGAGAGAAATTTTCCTTTCCATCCAAAACTAAGCCTTAACAAAAGCATCACACTTTGGAGCAAGGTTAAAAAGAATGAGAGCTGCGCTGTTACAATGATGGATGGCGACTTGACGTGCACCTGTTAAGGCTGTAAACCTCACGCCTTATGGGTCAGGTTCACTTGGCAGGCAGCATCTTTCACATCCAGGGAGAAGAGTGGCTCGGCAACCGAGAAATCTTGTGTACAATGATGTTTTCCACCACATCATGTTCATCAATAAAGAATGGATGGCAACAAATCAATTGCTTGTTGCAAGTTGAGCAGAGATAAGAATGATGGTGAGAACTCTGATCAGAAGGTGAGGGAGTTAGTTTTAGTCTGTGTTCTGTCACCAAGGACCCAGCTCCAATGACCACTGCAAGTCATTCCACCCCTCCAGGTCTCAGTCTCCTCAATTGTAAGGGGCAAGTGTTGCTGAGATGGTCAAATGAGAAAATGAATGTATCAGTTCTTTGGAAACAGTGAAGACCTTAACAACTTGCCATTATTATATTATACTATACTATATGTTTTATTGTATTTGATTCCTCCACAGTGTCTTGCACTTAGTACAGACTCAATAATTTTTTTTTTTTTGGTCAGATTTAAGTAAGTACAACCAAAATGGCCATATGCCAGGTAGATTTGTTTGGCACATGCTGATAGATTGATCATTAGAGATTGGTACCATGGTTTCCTAACTCACAGTCAGATGTCTTTTATCAAGAAAAGGAAATGGCCAGCTCCAGCTGTCCTCTGTCTAAAACAAAAACATTCCAGTCTAATACATGATAGATCAGGGTCATGCAACCTCAAATATGTTGCAAATAACTTCTTTAAAATATCAAATTATAAATGAAGGTTACTTATAGTCCAGCATTAGGGCTTGAAAGAGTAGTCATTATTTCCAAAGGCAAGTTATTGGGTGGGTTTGACCAAAAGAATAAAAAGTTTCATATGGTTCTTAAAGATTTTATTTATGTAAAATAATTTGTTATTTCAGGTTTCTAGCAAGTAGATTTGAACAAATAGCTATGACCTACTGGATCTAGCCATCATCCACATCTGTGGCTACACTAAGATCCCATCAGTTTGATGCTGGAGAGAAAATAGTAAAATTCTATGTCCTCTCCTACACGGCATTGCTAAGGACAATGAAACACAAGTGATAACTTATAAGTGCAATTTGATTTTCTCCATAACTTGTCTCATCAACCAAGACTGTTCACAAAATAAAAAATTAAATTTATAAGCTAATTTTCTATAAGATATGACATCTAAATTCACTAATTCATGAGTAGGCTACCTTCTAAATATTAACCAGTTTTATCTAAGAGCTACTGTCACATCTTTTTTCATTTTTCAAAAGTCTGGCCTCTATCTTCCTTTTTGTTTTCATATAGTCCTCTGTTTTGATAGAAAAGATTAAATGTCATACTTAATTTAAAATCAATATTTTCTGAGGCCGTGTTGTAGACAGATCTGGACCTGGACTTATAGTACAGCATTTAATAAGAGCATCCCTCCAAATATGCATCTTCAAAAATAATTTATCATAACCACGGCTATCATAACAGTTTTGTTAGCATCTGTGAA
>NW_011888921.1:2425431-2439174 GCF_000151845.1 Pteropus vampyrus
TATAAGGAAAGAGGTGCCTTTCCAGAAGATTCTCATTTTCCAGATGCTCAGCATCTTAGGTACACCAACATCCTCTCAAAAATAAATGGCCTTCCCCTTACAAATCCTGGGATGCCACTTTTAAATTACCGTTTCTACCAAAGATCTCGATCTCTTCAAACTCTAGAATTAACCCACTCACACTCCTCCCAGGCTCATTCTTTCCCACATCTTCTATGTAGTCTTCAGTCAGGTAGGGAAGACTGTTCTTTTAGACACTGCTTCCTCAACTTCAAGTGTGCACCCAAATCACCTGGAAAACCAGAAACTCACCACCAGAGATTCTGATTCATTAGGTCCAGTCTCAGGTCTGAAAATGTGCATTTCCACCAGCTCACAAATCATATTTCGAGTAGCACCACTTTGAGTCACAGTAAGAGCATCTGGATTGCCAAGTTTCGAATTTCCATTCCCTCAGTTACCATTTACTTTGCTACAGGCAGATAAGCCTTTTCTCCATCCATGATGACTCTTATAGTAATCAAGACAATGCAGTATTGGCAAAAGAATAAACAGATCAGTGGAACAGAATAGAGAACCCAGGAGTAGATCCGTATACATATAGGAGCAAGGAGTAAGGTAATACAATGGAGCAAAGATAGTCCTTTTAAAAAATATGCTGGAACAACTGGACATCTACATGCAAAATAAATAAATAAATTTAGACACAGTTCTAATACTCTTCACAAAAATAACTCAAAATAGATTATAGAAGATGATATAGGAGAAAAACTAGATGACCTTGGGTATGGCAATGACTTTTTAGATATAACACCAAAAGCATAAATTATGAAAAAAATAATTGATAATCTGGACTTCACTAAAATTAAAAACTTCTGCTCTATGAAAGACAGTGTCAAAAGAATGAGAGACAAGATGCAGACTGGGAGAAAATATTTGCAAAAAACATATCTGATAAATGACTGCTATCCAAAATATACAAAGAACTCTTAAAACTCAACTATAAAAAAAAAAAACAACCCATTTGGACTGATGCTTTCTGTTTGGGGAGATTAGTAATTATTGATTCAATTTCTTTCATAGATATAGGCCTATTAAGATTGTCTATTTCTTCTTGTGTGAGTTTTGACAGATATATCTTTCAAAGAATTTGCCCATTCACCTACATTGTCGTTTGTGGGCATATAGTTGTTCATAGTATTCATTTATTTTTCTTTTAATGTCCATGGGCTCTGTAGTAATATCTCCTCTTTCATTTCTGATATTACTAATTTATGTTCTCATTCTCTCGTTCTCTCGTTCTCTCTCTCTCTCTCCCTCCCTCTCTGATAGTCTGGCTAAAGGCTTACCGATTTCACTAATCTTTTCAAAGAATCAGCTTTTGGTTTCATTGATTTTCTTTATTCATTTCCTATTCTCAATTTCATTGATTTCACCTCTGGTTCTTATTATTTATTTTCTTCTGCCTACTTTGGATTTAATTAGTTCTTTTTAGTTCCCTAAGGTGGAAACTTGGATGATTGATTTAGATCATTCTCCTTTAACTGCTGTTAATTACCCTCTAACTACTGCTTTTGCTGCATCATACAAATTTGATCAGTTGTTTTCATCTTCATTTAGCCTAATATGTTTTCATTTTTTTTTCTAGATTTCTTCCTTGACCTCTGTGTTATTCAGAAGTGTGTTGTTTAATCTCCTCCTATTTTGAAATTTTTTCAGTTATCTTTCCATTATTGATTTCTAGGTTAATTTTATTGTCATCTGAGAGCAGATACTGTATAATTTCTATTCTTTTAAATTTGTTAAGGTGTATATTATCTCCCAGAATGTGGTCTATCTTGGTGAGTATTCCATGTGAGCTTAAGAATAATGTGTATTCTGCTGTTTTTGAATGAAGAAAAGATATCTATTTAGTTGATTGAGGGTATTGTTGAATTAAACGATGTCCTTGCTGATTTTCTGCCTGTTGTATCTGTTCATTTCTGATAGAGGGATATTGAAGTCTCCAACTATGGTAGCTAATTCATCTATTTCTTCTTACAGTTTTATCAATTTTTCCCTCACGTAGATAGACAGCCTATTATTAGGTACATACATAAGGATTGTTATGTCTTCTTGGAGAAGTAAACCCTTTATCCCTGATAACTTTCCTTGCTTTGAAGTCTACTCTGTTTGAAATTAATATAGCTATTCTTGCTTCCTTTTGATTAATATTAGCATGGCATATTTTTATTCACCCATTCACTTCTAATCTATACGTGTCTTTATATTTAAAGATAGTTTCTTGTAGACAACATATAGTTAAATCTTGTTTGTTTTTTTTAACACACTCTGATAATCACTGTCTTTGAATTGGTGCATTTAGACCATTGATGTGCAAAGTGATTATTTATATAGTTGGATTAATATATACAAATTATAGTTCAGATTTTCCTACCCCAGCACTGGTTCCTGTGGCAGTTTCCACTGGTGAGTCTCAGCTCCAGTGAGCCACTTCTCCCTATTTTTATCTGTCTGTCTCTCCAACCTTGAGGCAGAAGTTTGCCCTGTGTCTTCTTTTCTTATAGATCCTAGAAGAGTTATGAATTTTCAATGTGTTTTTTTTCAATCTGCTTTTTACTTGTGGTTAGAATAGAGTAGTGACTTCCAAGCTCCTTACATGTGGAACTAGAAACCAGAAGTCTTTGTTCTGTTTTTGAACAAAGAAACACAGAAGTTCAAGTCTGTAGTAGACACTTAAGCAAATAAGTTACAGAAACAGGCCAAGGCAGCCATGCTGGTCAATGTGCGAGATAAGTAATAATAGGAGTAGGGGAAGGTGGTCGATTACAAGGATGGATCAGATAGTGAAGTTCCCTGCAGCAACTGAGAGAATAGATTTCAGGTGATTTTGGACAGGCGGCCTTGGGCAGGACCCAACCAAGTCAGCAGCACTGCCAACACAAGTTTTTTTGATGACAGGACTATAGGAATAGGCTGGGAATACTTTGCCAGTAGATACATATTGAGATAAAAGATACTACTGAATGCAGAGAAATGTTCTAAGATAGAATTTAAGGAATGGCACAAGAACAGATACTATGGTTTTCCATAGAATCATAGGTTCATGGTTAAGGGTAGAGAAATGCATATTTGGGGAATCTGAGAATTATGGAACACAAACCAAGCCAATTTATCCTCTCATTAAAGTCAGAGTTTTTTTTTTTTAAGTATTCTAAGTTACCTAAATGTTTAACAGTGTGTATAACCTTGACCTGTCTTTCACAAAAATAACTATAACTCACTCGTATGTATGTTTGTCTGAAAAGTCACTAGTATGTGCTAGTTTCTGTTCTCTATGCTAAAGACACAATGGGAAATAATCTAATTTCCAATTTTATAAATTTAACTTTTCATCACTATGTAAATAAGTAAAAACAATACGGAAAAACTAACACTAGGAAAGTTTTGTCTCATAGAATACAAGCTATAAATATGATGTGTTTCTTGATTTATTTGTACATTTTTTTCCTAATCCATATTTTGGTTCCACTTCCTTGTTGTCCTAGGTCGATTAATTATTTTAATATTATGCCAGCTATTTCAGAGTGAAGTAGAAGAGAAAGGTAAAACAAACAGTCATGAATTAGCTTCTAGTAATCATCATGCCCATTTGTGACTTTTCCTATAACAACCTGAGGGTATTCAAGAAATAAGGTAATGGCCCAGTGACGTTTATAAATAGCCATTGCATGCCATCTTTTAGATCTTAGGAATCAAGTAGCCCAGTAACTTTTCTTCTTTTGCCATAAAGATGAAAAAAAAAAAATACCTGACAATTTTGTAGAGGGTAAGTTTTTTAAATCTTTAAGAGAACACGGTCTAAGGGAATTAACATATTTAAAGCTTCACAGAGAGGTGATCCATAAAATATGTCATCACACGCTGCTCACTGTAAATTGTGCTACTCTTTTGGATTTTAGAAAAGAGCTTTTTGTGTGGATTACACTATAAAAGACTCTCTTTACAGCTGAAGCAAATGGAAAATTAATGTAATTCTTGTACCATATATTTTAAGAATTACAAAGTCAAATACTTGCAGGGGCCAGGCAGATAATGTAGAAATATGACAAGGGCCATTTTGGGACTCTGGCACACTGGTGAGCATGTGCCATGTGTATGGACTCCACTCAGCAAGAGCAACGGGGCCATCTAGGAAGATAGGTGCTGGACTCCCAGGGCATCCCAGTTTTCAATGAAAGATACAGATACTAATGTATAGTGTTTTAATTTTAAGTGTTACAAATTATTCATGAAACTCTAAACCTTTTGCTGGACAAATCAAAAGTATTCGGCAGATCAAATATACGCCACAGTACCATGGTCATCCAGTTGCAACATCTGATCTGGTTTATTACATCAATTTTCTGCTTCATCTGATCAAATTTTTGTATTGCTTCCTCTATGCAAAGAGAAGATAAGCTCTAGAGAGGAAGAATTGGAGAAGTGGGGAATTGAAGAGTCGAACTATAAAAAAGATTTTTAAAATCCACTGTGCCTTCAGAAATGATATAAAGGAAAAAGCTTTGACATCTGTTAGGATAGTAGTCTTCTTGACAGGGAATTATCTGCTCTGTTCTGTGGCACTTCAGTTATGCTAAAGTGGGTTATTCATTTGATATCCTCATCTTTTTTTAAAATTTGAAATCTGAGTACTCTTTCCAGAGTACCCCAGAGCTTAAGTCTAATTTTAACTAACCCAGCGTATAGATGCTTGTTTTTTTAGGATTCTTTCCTCATAATGAATATCTGGGGAATGGTTAATACTGTGTCATGTTTTTATAATTAAATTCTTATAAAGAGTGGTTAAAAGAAAAGCAAGTCAAAGTTTCCTTTCTTATACACAATCTAAAAAGATCTTCCTACAGACTACCTTTCCTCATCTTCGCTGAAGAGTCAGCCCTAAAACATGCCATTTGGCCACTCAGAGCAGTTTTCAGATGATCCTCATGGAAAGAAAAAAAACTTCCATACACTATGACTTTTCACAGTCTATTTCCTTCACGTTCTAAATCATGTCAGATGTCTTATTGCCATGACACACAATGCCCAGTAGAGACAGTTTGGTATGGCTCCCATCACTTCTGATAACACATCACTGAGAGCAATTATGCATCAGCTTCAAGTGTTTTTTAAAAAGAAGTCTCAGGAAAACCACTTCTGTTCTTTCAACTCCATCTTTAAGTTGAAAATATCATCTATATCCTAAAACAAGACTGGCACTTATTCACTCATTCGACCTATATTTATTGAAGGCTACCATATTTATTGAGGCACTTTGCTAGGAATTAGAAACATAATGTGAGTCAAATAGACACAGTCTTGCTTTCATGGATCTCAGGCAGCAGAAATTAATCACACAAATAAGCATATAATCACAAACTTTGATAAGTGCACTGAAGGAAGATCATGAAATGATATGGGAATTTAAAACAAGGAACTTGACCTGATCTGGAGCTAGAGGGGAAGGCTTCCATGAGGAAGTGAGGCTTAAGCTGATGGCTCCAGAGTGGTTGAGTAGCAACATGGGGAAGAGGAAGTGAAGAAGAATGTTCCACTCAGAGAGAACTGCAGATATAAATGTCCAGGGAGGGAACATGCCCCTTTAAAGAGCTGAAATCTGGGAAGGGGGTGTGAAATGCAGTAGGCTCAATAGGTAGGCAGGGACCAGATCATTCAGGGCCTTCTAGAAAGAGCAATGAGAAGCTACTGATGGATTTCAACTGAGCAGTAAATGTTTTCATATTTGTATTTTTAAAGGATCTCTTATTCTGGTAGGGGAGAATAGTTACTCCCCTAGAATAGGAAACTAGTTAAGGGTATTTCTGATGTTTTGACATTTGGAGCCATGATGACCCTGGAAAGACTGCCTCTCACAGGGCTAGCCAATTTCTAGAGATAGAAAAGGACTTGGCCTACAAGTGCTCCTTTCATATGCAAACCAACCAATCCAAAATCCAAACCCCCAACGACCTCCTTTATTCAGGCCACTATCTACCTGCCCTAATTACCCCAGGGCCTGGTACCAAATAGCTAAGGACAGCCCCCATCCCCTACAACCCACCAAAATTATTCAATAATTATTCACAATTATTCAAAATTATTCCTAAGCCTGCTTAGGAATTATTCATAATACACTGCCTCACTCATTCCTTCCCACAGAAACCATGGTAAAGACTCTTGCCCACATTTTCCCCTCACTCTCACCCTCCCTCTGCCTCCTGACCAATCCTGGTGCTTCCCATGTGGGCCCCTTGGGCGGTATGCCATGCTTCTTGTTTCTAGAGATCTATGGCTATAAACTTCTTTCTTCGTGATAGTCATGTCAGTGTCTGCAGGTCTTACCATACCTAATTAAAACAAATCCCGGTACATTTTAAAACACAAGGCCATGGCGGTAAAACACGTGACTTCTGATGGTGACTTGAACTAGGATGGTCTCAGTGGCAAGGAAGAAAAGTGGAGAGTTACAGAAGAGGTAGGATGGATTAGATGAGTGGGTGAGGAAGAGGGGAAGCATCTAGGATGATATCTGGGTTTATGCTTTGTTCAATTAAATGGACGATGGTTCCATGTACAAAGAGAGGAAATACAGGAAGAGCACCAAGTTTGGAAGAGGGGATGATAATAAAATGTGCTTTTAAGATAACCAAATGGAAATGTTGCATGGATGGTTAGATTTAAGCTCATATTCAGGGAATGGAAACCCCACACACTTGTCCATCTACCCACAGATAAGAACGCCAAGGCAGTACTATTTATAGACTGTGAATTTTCTCCCTAATATATCACATTTCAGGTTGATGTAAATGACACTTTAAAATGAGAAACATTACTATCTTTATATCTTACTGGTCGTGAAAAATTAATTTTCATATGCTACAGATGCTATCTGATACACATCTGTCTGCCTGCTGTCCTTGTCAAACTAAAATCCATTCTCATAGTGAAATATTCTCCAAACTTGAGCCAAATTGCTTTAAAGTACCCTTCATTCTATGAACCATAAGGATAGTACTTCCTTTAATGTGACAAGAAATCACACTGTCAGGTTCTCCTGACTCGCCCTAATAATCGCACTTACTTGACTCATACTGCAACACAAGCTGTTCTCAGACTGATCTCTAAATTTACGAGATGAAGAAGATAATAGTTATGGGGGGAAATTCCAAGTTTGCTGTTGTTTTTGTAATCGGCCAGTCTTTCACAGTTTCAGGATAAAAATAGGGAGACCAACAGGATGACATAAGATATTTCCCCCTCCCTTGAAACACAGACTACAGAGGTACGAAAATAATGGCTCTGCTACTGTTGTTATTACCGGGGAGGTTTAAGGGTTGTTTTCTCTTTATTGGTGTTTTGAGAAGTTTTAACAAAAGTGACTTCTGAAGTTGTTATCTAGTTCAATTTTGCCTAAGGGGCTAAATTGAAAGAAGTCTATACTCTTTCAGAAGGAGGCAAGACTATTTCATGGTAACTAATCATACAGCATCCTGATCTTGGATTGTGTGAGAAGTTTAAACAGCCTATAAGCAGTAGCTGTTACTGAGGAAATATAGGTGCCTGAACGTGGCAAGATAAGGAAGGATGTAAGCAGTTTTTACAGTGCCCTAATGGGACTTCAGCAGAAGGATGCAAATGGTGGTCACCTCCATTATGCATTAAGGACCTCAATGAAATCCTCTGACAGCTGTGAGGAAGCTAGAGTCAAAACAAGCCTGACATCTAATCCACAACTGGAGAAAGAAGAATTCCGAACGTGTTTTATCTTGTTTCTCACTTACTGTGGAGCAAGAAGGTGACAGCTACAACATCCTGTCACATTGCTTATTAATGATAAAATAATTAACCTCTTAGAGCCCTTACCATGCATCAGCACTGTACCAATGGATGTACTTAAATTATCTCACTTAATCTTCATCACAACCCGATGAGGTAATTACTGCCATTATCCCCATAAGACATATCCAAATATGTGTCTAAATATATTTTTCCCAAAATTATTTATCAGAAAAAAAGTTGTTTTATATTCAATTCTATAGAAAGTCCTCCCATATTATAAGGCACTGTTTTAGTTACTAAATTTTGAACACTGGAATATGAGAAACATATTTACCTGAAATGATTCTAATGTACTAGTTTGGGATGCTTATGAAAGTAATCTGGTAGAATTGATTTATAAAAAAAAAAAAAAAGAAGAAACAAAGAAATTTAACCCAGATTTATTATCCCAGGGTTGGGAGAGGCAGTTCATGATTCAAATCTTTTAAAATCACTTTAAGAGTTTATATCGTAAACAGAATGATTGTTCACCTAATGAATTTAAAAATCCACTTCCTAATGTTATACAAACATATACTTATAAAGTGGGATAAAATCTCTAGTGATGGCATCAATCACAGATTCAAAAGTTTAGATTCTCACATAATTTGGATGGATGTGAAGATATACTCCAAAAAACTGTGTAGTAACTGAGAAAGCAGCCAAAGGAACAACACTGATATTAAAGATGTTTGAGAAGAATCTGAATCAAAAGTATTTCATGAAGAATGAGACTGAAAAAAAAACAAAACACCCAATACTTCTGTTATTTCATATATAATAGAATTTTAAATATATACATGTGACTAAATGTGTAGATATTACAAATTATATTTTATATATAAATCTTTTTTCTTTTGTTTTTTTTTTTAAATTGGCCAAAATTTTTTTTTTGCATTCCTCTCACTGGAAATGTAAAAACTCACTTTATTTCCAGGTTGCCTAATTTGAGCATCTGTGGTATTTTCCTCAAAGACCCCTCCAACTTACCAAGGTGTGGAAGTGAGATTTGATCTCAAGTCTTCTGAATCTAAAATTTACCCTTATTCATTCTTTTTTATTACTTTGTATGTGACCCTGAGCTTTTTCTCTGCATATACTTTAAGACAATGCATGGTTAATTTTACGTGTAATTGTCTGGGCCACAGTCACGAAATATGTGGTCAAAGATGATTCTGGATGTTTCTATGAGGGTGTTTTTGGGTAAGATTAACATTTAAATTGGTGGAGTTTGAGTAAAGCAGATGTCTTCCATAATGTGGGTGGGTCTCGCTCAATCAGTTGAAGGCCTGACTAGAACAAAAGATTGACCTCCCCTGAGCAAGAGGGAATTGTACTTGAACTACAACAAGGACTTTTTCCTGGGTCTTCAGCCTAATGGATTTTGGATTTGTACCACAGCCATTGGCCCTTTTCTGGGTCTCCAGCCTGCCAGTCGATTCTGTAGCTTTTGGACTTGCTAGCCTCCATAATCATGTGAATCAATTCCTTAAAACAAATTTTATTCTATATATACACATCCTGTTGGTTCTGTTTCTCTGGAGAATCCTGACTCATACAGATAGAAAACAAGTTCTCAATTTCTTTGGGATTCTCTGCTTTAATCCTGTTGCCCCATAGTAATTTCTGAATATAAAAAGTATTCAAAATGTTTGTTTGTATACTTATATTTAGTAAATATTAAAAATACATTTTCTCTTAGACTACTTAAAACTTTTGTGATGCTGACTATCTACTCCCCTCCCTCTCCACAGGTATTTTTTTAAAAAGCAGTTTGGTTAATGCACAGACATGAACCTTCCTAGTTTTTTTCCTCCACTCCAAGAACACACCGGCTTGGTTCCCAAACCTGCTGGTTACTTATAGATCCAATAGAATACCCAAGACTGAGTTAAAAGAAGGTAGGCAATTTGAATCAGAGGATAAAAAAGGACTTTCAGGAGTTCAACACAGATTCAATTGTGTCCCACTCAACAAATATTTATGAAATTCCTCTGATGGGCAAGGCACTGGGGTAGGCCTGCCTATACAAGAGTGAAAGGCGAATAGTCAGGACATCATTATTCACTCAACCCTTTAAGTTGGATACCTGAGAGATTTAGTAAAAAAAAATTTTTAAATGGAATTACACCCTTGATGCTAGGAATCATTCTATGTGCTTTTTGCTTTTTAATGTTCTTTAATTTTCGAAATAACCCTACGATGTATAAAAGATTACTAGCATCACTCCCATTTACAAAAACTGAGGCTAATAACCTATCAAAGTTTACATGGTTATTAAATGGCCAAGTCAGGGTTCAAAATCCAGAGAATGTAATGCCCAAGGTCATGCTCTTTATCACTGAGCCACTTGTCTCTGTTCTCTGTCTTCCTCTGCTATCCCTCTTCCCTGAGCTTATCTGTCCCCACCTTTCATAGAAAAGAGCCACACCTCCAGGAGTTCTAGCTAATCCATTGGTGAAATAGCAAATAGAAGAGTAAACAATTGGAGTATTAACTTTTATCTTTTCAACAAATCCAAACTTCTTTCAGTATATGGTGAAAACTACAAACCCTCTCCACAAGCACAGATTTTATATAAAACTTTAGGAGATTCACAGCCTATCCACAGATCAGCACCAAAAAATCCTCAAACCAAACAAGGAAGAGGAAATTCTGCCAGAAGACTGCCTTTGGACTTGAACTGCAATATCAGCTCTTCCCTGAGTCTCCAGCCTGCCAGCCAACCTGGAAGATTTTGAACTTTGGACTTTCCAGTCTCCATAATCATGAAAATCAATTCCTTAAAATCAATTTCTCTCTCTCTCTCTCTCTGGAGAACCTTAACTAATATAGGTGGTATGCTATAGAAAGATATTAAGACATCTACTTATATTTATTTGTTACTCTCATTTATAAAGAAATTATCTTAGTGCAACTTTTATAATGCATGTAATCTATTAATCTAGTTTATATGATATAATTTAAAATTAAGCATATGTGTGTGCTCATGCTCAAGTTTTTTTTACTAATATGGACACATGATCAAAGAAATTTGCAGATCACTGGTCTAAACAATGACTAAGTAATCTATGCAGAAAAATACATAACAAAAAGTATAGTGAATACTGGCAGGGAAGGGAGGTGGGGGAGAGTTGAGACCAATGGGAAGGAAAGCAAGCTAAGGTATCTATTTTATTTTGAGAAAAGCTCATATAGATGAGCTTAAGACATTGATAGGGGAAAATTAAACTTTATCAAAATCTATATCCAATTCATTCTAAAGTAATTAACTTAAAGATTTCAATGATTTTTTTGCTTTATAAAATCAAAAGCTCCTTCAGGTATTGATAAATATGTATAGATGCCCATAAATGAGTCCCAGTGTTAACACGGCCACCACTGAAGTGGTTGCAAAATGAAGCATAAAACATTTGAGTGAAAGAAGGAAATATATAAACTTTGATTAATATTTAATTTTATCCCATATATTAAATTCAATCTTTATGGGTGTTTTATAACATAAAACATTAGTAAAACAGAATAAATAGGAAATGTATTAATAAACATGCACATGTTTAAAGTGGGTGGCTTTTTGGTATTGTTTTTGTTTTGTTTTGTTTTGTCTTGTCTTGTTTTGTTTTGTCTGAAAGAGGTACATCTTTTTTAAATGTAGAGACTACTACTGCCTTGAAGAGGCTATTCCTATCCAAGTGTGCAACTCGTTACATTTTCTTTTCCTGGCAAATTCTGACTCATCCTTTATGTCGGTGTAATGTAGGAGCTATGCTCAGTCATAGAAGGTCTCTGCCAGGAAACCTGGCCAGCAGGTCACTTCAATCCCCCTTTCCATTCACAGGGACAGGTTGCCCAGCACATTGTGCTAGCTAAAAGGCTCCAAACACCTTGGTTACTGATGATTAATCCAGAACTTGATTAAATTTAAACCAAAGTTAGATTAACTAGATTCTGTCTCTCAGAAATTTTGATTAAACTCTTCATCAATAGAAGCAAAGACTTGCAAATTTGGGAACGATGGGGTAGGCCTCTTCTTCCTAGAACCAGGGTAAGAAATTTCATCTTTGCTTAGCTTTGCTGCTGGAGGTATTACTTTACCAAGCTTTATTTAGTTGGCAAAGAAAATTTCAAACACACAAAAATTTGAGAAAATAATACAATGACACCTGTATACCCTTCTCATAGATTGGTTTGCTACATTTGCTTGTTTAATCAATCAGTCTGTCTCTCTCTCATATATATATATGTGTGTGTATATATATATATGTATACACACACATGTATGTGAATAGATAATATATTATTTATGCATATATACATATGTATACATATATACAGATGCGTATACATAGAAATGCTGCATTAATTTCTAATGCAGCAATTCTAACGCTGCATTAGAAATTATAGTCATCCTCACATGTGACATATTGTCCCTAAATACTTCTGCATGTTTACCTTAAGATATTCTTCTTCATAACCCCATGATACCATTATTACAACCAAGAAACTTAATTCAATATTATCATCTAATATACAGTCCAAATTCAAATTTTCCCACTTGATGACAAAATGTCTTTTATAATTGTTTTTAATTTTTGATCCAGAATCCAATCCAAGCTTTTAGCATTGTATTTGGTTGTTACATCTCTTTAGTTTAACATGGAATAAATAGCCTATCTCTTTATTTTTGTTTTTCATGAGGTAGATTTTTGAAAAGAGCACAGGCCAGTTATCTTGTAGAATGTCTTTTCTACATTCTGAACTTGTTTCCTCATGATTAGAGTTAGAATAATGCAGTGTTGTGTATTCATTATTGTATCGCATAAAGTGAGCTTGTCTTATTAATGGAGATGCTAAATTTGATCCATTGTAAACGAACTTTTTTCATTTTAACTAATAAGTAATCTGTGAGGTGATACTTTGAGACTGTATGAATAACAAGGTCTCCAAAAACTTTTACCCAGTATAAGTTTCAGGATCTATTATTAATCCTTGCCTTAATCAATTATTAAATTGGGGGTTACAAAATAGTGATTTTCTATTTCCATAATTCTTTCTACACATTCTTGGCATTCTTCTTTAAAGAAGAGCTTTATTTTTCTTCCATCCCATCCCTGTTTATGACTCATGGATTTTTTTTATTATTATTATTCAATTTATTACAACTCATACCAACACTATGCTTTATGGTACTTGGAATGCCCCACATTTAGCTTGTATTATTGAATCTCAACGATGCTAGTTGTTAAACCAAGGAAGAAAACAAAGTATAATGGGCAGAACATGGGCTTTCAAGTCAAACAGCTCTCCAGGAAGTTGCCACTTACTAACAAACAATGTGGCAATAAGCAAGCTAACCTATTTCTCCGTTGCCCTGAGAATTCTCACTGGCAGCGCTTGCAGCTGTAGCATTTACCCCGAGATAACTCGCAGATTACAATCCTAACCTTACCCCCAAAGTTTGCCACAAAATAACTCACTTTTATTACTATCTTCACATTACTCTAATACATTGATAGTCTTTGGAAACAAATGATATTATTCTGTTTACAGCATTCCATTTTTAGTAGCAGTATTTCCACTTACAAAATATAGTAATTCTCGATAGATGAAAATGTCAAATCCTAGAAAACATACTGTTCCTATTCATGAAGTTAACATCATTCTCGAACAGTTGTTAGCCGAAGATTTATTTGATGAATCTGATTTTTCCAAAATAGACGATTCTGATGATTTTTCAAATAATGCTTTGGAAGACTATACAGACAGGCCTTCATCTGATTTGGAATCTGATGAAAATAGCCCTACATTAGCTAACTCAGGTTGCTCTCTGAAATGGTCAACTCGTTATGATTCTACATCAAAGATATGACTTCACTAGCACAC
>NW_011888921.1:2439224-2451785 GCF_000151845.1 Pteropus vampyrus
TTTGTTTGTTTGTTTGTTTGTTTCGCAGTAATCTTACTGCAAGGTATTGTGCAGAAACCTGAGCTGGAGATGTTTTGGTTGACAAGGCTTCTTTTGAAAATACCTTATCTCAGGCAAATTATGACTAGTGAAAGATTTTTATTTTTGCTTCAGTGCCTGCATTTTGTCAAAAATTCTTACATATCTGCTGTTCAATCAAAGGCCCAGATTTCTTTGCAGAAGATCAAACCTGTGTTCAAATTTCTCATAAGTAAATTTTCAATTGTATATACTCCAAACAGAATCATTGCAGTCAATGAATCACTAATGCCGTTCAAGGGGTGGTTAGCTACACAGCAGTACATTGCGATGAAATCTTTGTGATTTGGTGTCAGGTACTCTGTGAAAGTCAATCTGGTTATGTGTAATCTGGAATGCATTTATTCACTTATTCACACAGGGTCCAAATTTGATTCAGTTGATGGCCTGAAATCATCACATATTGTCCTTACCTTGGTCAATGACCTTTTTGGCCAAGGATATTGTGTATTCCTGGATAACTTTTATATATTTCCCATGCTTTTCGGAGAATTACATCAAAACAGGACTGATGCAGTTGGGACAGCTCATTTAAACAGAAAACAGATGCCAAATGATCTGAAAAAAAGGATTACAAAGGGGATGACTGTAGCCAGATTCTGTGGTGAACTTATATGGCACTGAAATGGTGTGACTAGGAGGTGACAATGTTATCAACATTCCACAATGATACTATGATTGAAGTAGACAACAGAAATGGAAAGAAAACTAAGAAGCCACGTGTCATTGTGGGTTATAACAAGAATATGGCAGCAGTGGACTCGGCTAGTCAGATGCTCACTTCTTATTCAACTGAGAGCAAAAGGCATGAGTTTTGGTGAAAGAAATGCCTTTGCCACCTTCTCAACATTGCAGTGCTGAACTCCTGCATCCTAGTCAGGAAGGATAATCCTGAGTACACGATCTGCCATGTAAACTTCAGACTGATGTTGATTGAAAGAATGCTGGAAAAGTATCCCAAGCCAAGGCAGCAAGGTCTTCAAGGTTGTCTATGCTCTGATGATGTCACACCTCTTCGCCTGTCTGGAAGACACTTCCCCAAGAGCATATCACCAACACCAGGGAAACAGAATCCAACTGGTTGCTGTAGAGTTTGCTGCTCGCACGACAAGGATGGCAAGAAGACCCGGAGAGAAACGTGACATTTTTGTGCGGAATGGGATGTTCAGCTTTGTGTTGTTCCATGCTTTGAAATTTACCACACAAAAAAATTATTCGATACTGATCATCATATACATTTCCGTTACATTAGGATTAGAGACAAGTTCTGTTTAGAAATAACTCCAAGAACAGTTTTTATATTTTATTTTCACATGGAAAACTAGTCAGATTTTCTTCAGCCTCAAAAAGCGTGTTTATGTAAAATTAAATTAATGTTGACAGTGAATTGCACTTTTTTTTCTAAACAGAAAATGGGTTAAATCTATGGAGCTTCTATTTCTTCACTTACAAAATAGTACTAATAATAATTACTTCATAAGGCAGAAACCAAGTCTGTTTGGTTTACTACTGCATCCCCAATTATCTTAGTTATCTAAGAGACAAGGAATACCGGTTGACTGTGTAAAGCATCTATAACAGTGCCTGCTATATCATAGTAGCACAATAAATGAGTTGTTTTTATTGTTAATTATTACTGTTGTTAATTTATATGATTTGATTTATTAGTTAACTATTACCGAGATCTTTTTATGTGTATTGTGCTGGCCAATCAAGAAAGAACTAGAGGTTGAGACTACATTCAATTCTATTTAGTAATAAAAATAATAATTATTATTGTTACAGTGATGACTGACATTACTGTGTGACAAGCAGTGTTCAAAGCTCTTAATTAACTTATTTTTTTCTCTCAATAACCATACGGGTTAAATACAATTATATTTCCATTTTAAGGCTGGAAAACTGAGGCCCAAAAGGAGTAAGCAATCTGCCACATAGCTAGCAAGTGGTGGGGCCAGGGTTCACGCACTGGAATGTGGAATCAAAGGTGTTCTTGCAGCCACTATGCTCTGAAAGAAAGAGAGAGAGAGAGAGAGAGAGAGAGAGAGAGAGAGAGCGCGAGAGCGAGCACGCACGTGCACGAGCTTTTAAAAATAAGATGAATAAAAACAGGACAGTGTATGGTAGAGCACGACATTTATTTGACAAAAGACACACTTCGCTGGCACAGAATTGACCATGAAGATGTAAAGTCTACTAGCATCATAATTTGTTTAAAATGATCACATTTAGGAAGATGCTGAGACCATTGCAAATGAAGTCCTCATTTCCAGAACTTAAGGAACTAACGGCAATTTAAGCCTTGGAAAATGAGAAGTAGATGCCAGCTCTTATCTTCATCTGGTGTTTTATGGCAGCCGCTCAGTGATATACACTGTTATATCTGAATAACCCACCAGATGGTCCAGCTGTGAGAATGTTATTGTTTTCTACCAATTTGTAATATTCCCATGGTTTCACAAGTTCTAGTTCTTGAACCATCAAAAGATACCACAGCTTTTTCCTTGAGCTATGACAAAATAATAGATTTCCCAAATCTATCACAAAAGTTTCATCAGATTTGTAGGTGAATTCACAGGCAAATCTCAATGCTTTTTATAATCTCTTTAAAAGGCTGCATGATTAGTTTATAGGCCCTTTTCCTTACAAAAGGGACTAAAGATTTGATAGAAAGTTTTCATATGAGCAGGCCATGGGCCATTTCTACCACTATCAATTAGTTAATGCACTTTGTGAAAAACAATCTTTGTTTCTCAAGGGCCGTTTTGTTATTTCTCTTCACATTCTTACCTTCTTCAGTGTTATGTGGAATCGCTTGCCTAATGTTATCTGAGTGAGCATACTGGTCATTCACAGGCACTATATGTTCCTAGCTATCTGTATCCTACAAGAGAGATAAGCAATAAGAACTCACACAGTGTGAATTATAGTCTAATAATTAGTATCTTGTGCATTAGGAGATGCAGGGCTGAGGGCTATGCAGCCATTCAAACACTTAAGCATAAATTACAACACTATAATTCAGGGCCTGAAGCCTCTTCTATACATAGAAGCAGATGTCTCTTTTACTAGAAGAAGGAAACCAGTAGTAATCTGAAGGGGAAAAAAAGTATTTTAAAAAATGCCGGAGTGACCTCATTATTTCTATATTGTGCACCTAGAACTAAGGCATTTAATATTCATCTACCTCCCCCTGAAGCAGCCCTTACATTGATTCCAGCCTTTATCAGCCTTCCTGAGGTATGTGGAAGGCCAGCAATGGATTCCTACATTTATCCAGCTCATGTAATTACTTCTTGTACCAGCATTAAAAAGTCCCTCTAATAATAAAAACTGCAACAGAAACTATGACGTCCCTCCAAAGATTTTACTGGAGGCCATATTTGAGTGTGCCCCTGTGTGTATGTGTGTGTGTGTGCACATGTGTGTCCAACAGTAAGTCCCCATAGCATTTCAGGGAAGGTAGGCACTCTAGAAACTTCTTACCACAGTCTACAAGGTCCTATAGCATCTGGCCTCAGCCTGTGTTTCAGACCCCATCACCCTCCACTCTCTCTCATTGTTCCAGCCACACTTGTGATGTTGCCGTCTCTCACACAAGCCAAGTATACAAACATATACCAAGTATACGCTTCGGGGTATGTGTCCTTCCTTCTGCCTGGAAGAACCTTCAATCAGACATCTGCATGGCTGACTACCTCACTTCATTCAGGTCTCTGCTCAAATGTCAATCCCTTAGAGATGAAGGAAAGGAAAATAAATGAAAGCCACGGAATAAGCAATAGAATAAGGACTATGCTCTGAAAGAAAGAGAGAGAGAGAGAGAAGGCCTAGAGAGAGTCAGTCTTTTCTAGACCATAATTCATAATAGCTACTCATGCCATCTTCATTTGTTTACCTGAATTATTTTTCTTTCAAACGTGTATCATTACCTGGTATTTAATTATATATTTATGTGTTTGGGTCTGTCTATTTCACTATAACGTAAGCTCCACAAAGCCAGTTCCTTTATTGTTTTATTCACTGCTTTTAAGCCTCATCACCTCAGCCCTTAAAAAAGTGCCTGACACATAGTAGGCCCTAAAATATTTGTTGGATGGAAGAATGATTTAATACACTCCTAGTTTCGAGGATAGAAAGATTGGTATTTTCTTTTTGTTTTCTCTTAAAGAAGTAGAAACACTGTCCTTCAACTCAGCCCTGAGTGCTCTTCTAACACATACCCCCTTTCCACTTGAATGGCCACTAGTTTGCGATGTAATGGTGGGGGCATAACTTCAAGGATTTGCTCTAGAAATGGACAAATTTTTCTGGTGTCCCCTTCCACTTACAGAGACTATAGGTTGGCTGAGAAGCAAAAGTTCTCTGATCTGAGCCCTTTCTAAAATGCGATCTTGAATTGTGAGGTATTAAAGAAAAGCTGTCACTTCAAAGCTTCCACCGGTTCTTTATTGAAGTTTATGTTCCAGAATATAGTTTATCTTGATGAGTGTTCCTTGTGCAATTGAAAAGAATGTATATTCCGCTGTTGTTGGGTTTACAGTTCTGTAAATGTTAATTAGGTCAAGTCAGTTGCTCGAGTTCTTCAGGTCTTCTATATCCTTAATGATTTTTCTGCCACCTTGTTCTATCAATTATTGAGAGAGCAGTACTAAAGCCTCCAGCTATAATTGTGTGTTTGTCTAATTCTCCTTCCAGTTCTATCAGTTTTTGAGGAGGTTCTGTTGTTAGATGCATCTACATTTAGGATTATGTCTCCTTGGTGAACTGACCCCTTATCATGAGGTAATGTCCTTCTTTATTCCTGGTAGTAGTCCTTGGGCTGAATTTTACTTAGTTTGATATTCATATAACTACTCCCACTGTCTTTTATGCATGATATATCATTTTCCATTCTTTCACTTTCAACCTACCTATGTCATTATTATTTAAATGAGTTTCTTGTAGACAGTTAAGTCATTTTTTTATCCATTTTGCCAATCCCTGTTTTTTTAATTGGTCTGTTTAGACCATTTAATATAATTAGTGGTATGACTGGGCTATAGTCAATAAGCTTGCTAGCTGTTTTCTATTTGTTCCATCTACTATTTTTCTTTTTTTGCCTGCTTTTTTCTTCTTGCTTTATATCTCTACTATTGGCTAATTTTTTAAAAATCTCTTTTTAAACATTTTTAGTGGTTACCCTAGAATTTATAATGTACTACTCCAAATAATACTACTTCATATTTAGTATAAGAACCTAATCTTACAAGTATATATTCCCAATTTCTTCCTCCCATCTTTTGTGCTATTATTTTCATATATCTTACTTTGATATATATTTTATATATCTATATGTGCTTTTAAACCAAGCTACATTGCTACTCCTTTACAGACATTCACTTAACTTTTGGAGCAATTACTTACGTGGAGGCTGGCTTGGGAGAGGAATTTTTTCAACATTCCTGCTCCATCTTCAGCTTTATGTCTTACCTGTGCACCTGTACCTTAGAAAGAACCTGCTCTTCCCCCAAAATACTGCTGTTGCTTGTTATTCAGCTTGGTGAGAGTGAAGGCTGGGGACAAGGGAAGGACTGTCTGTGGTCTTAGCCTAGCCTCAGTCTTAGGTAGGCTCCGTGTCCGTTGGTCTCAGAGGTAACACCTTAATGGTCTTACCTCTCACCCAAGTGAAAAAGGTATGAGAGACTTCTAATGTCCTGGGTCTTAGATGGTTTCTTGTCCCACCTCCTGAAATAGTTTTTTGTTTATTTGTTTCCTTTCACAGCCATACCTCTCAGCCACACAGGTCTTCACAATGCATTAGGGGTTTCAGGGTTTGCTGCTCTCCCCTCAGTGTTGTAAGGCCTTCATTCTTCAAAGAAAAAAGGATCCAGGCAGAGTTTCATGTCTCTTCCACAAAGGCAGTTGGTTCCCTCCTCTAAGCCTGTGTCACTGAGGTAGGCTTTTGCTAGACAACCACCCTGCCCCAATCTTCCTTGTGAACATTGGTGAAGAAGGGCCTATGAGTAGACATGGATCTTCTTTGCGTGGGTGGCACCTAGACGTTATATATTCTCACTCTGGCCCACCCCTCATCTTCAGCAATTCATTGCTGAAAATATTTATGATTTTGTCAGTTAAGTTTTTCTTGTCGGTAGGGTGGGAGCAACACTCTTTCCAGCTTTCCACATCCTGGTTGGAAACCAGAAATTCTAATATTCATTTCTGGATTGCTTCCTGTTCTAGGCTGTAATTTCTGACTGAGTCCTAACTTTCATTAAAAGTCTATTATATTCTATAGCTTTGTTAGAGAATCTTTTACAAAGGAGGAAAGAAGAACATCTTGGGATGAAACAGTAGAGAGATCAGTAGCTGGCAGATGACCACGAGATCAAGAATTGTGTTGACAGCAAATACTTACAATCAAGGATGACAGGCAACCACCTGGAAAATACAAGCACTTCTTTCCACACTGCGGAGAATTTGGGAAGGATCTTTGCCTTTCCACAGTTTTGTGTAAAGGAGAGCTCACCTAATTTTATGTAGCTGTTATAGGAAAGTGATTAGGCACTGCCACAGGACTTGGGCCATTCAAATTATAGGGATATAGGACAAATCACTGCAGTTGCTTGTCATCAAACCTAAGTAAGTGTGGTGTAAAGATGGGAAATTAAGCTCTTTGCGTAGAGAAAGCTAACACTGAACTCATGTGTTATCTGAATCTCACCACAATGGGGAAAAAGGCTCAGAACTTTTGGATGCCTTCTTTCACTAAAAGAAATAATACAATTTTGCTTCCTGTGTTACCCTATCTTTAGATATTTGGATAAGGGAACCCAAGGTTTAATTTTTATCATATCGTGAGGGGAAAAAGGATCCAATTTTAGAGACTCTCTCAGCATCTGAGTAATTTTTTTCCTGTCCAACAAGATCAGATAGTCTGATTTCCTTGTTCAGGTTGCCAGTAGAAAGGGTAATTTTCAAGACTGAAATAGCAATTTCTTAGCCATCACTGAGGCTCTTAAAGTCCATTTTTTTAAACTCCCATAGACTTCCATGTGTAAATGAAAGACGACTACTGGAAATACACATTTTTCTATTTTGAGAGATAACTCACTCAAGCATAAAGTTAATACAATTTATTACACCAAAACTAAAGTCGCATTAGAGTGAGCTCATAACAGATGAGTAAACACACTTCACAAGAACTGTGTTGGCATGTCTGCTTTCCTGAGTGTGTCTCCTTCAGCTTCAATGCCTCTTTCAATATCTCATTCCTATGTTGGCCCTGCTGACACAGACAGGCCTGTCCTCCTTAGAGAGGTTTTTAAAACACCATTAAGACCCTTGAAACTTCAGAGCTAACCCTTAGATGGGTAACTAGCCTTTGATTAGTCTTAGTAAGACAACATATTCAATCAGTTCTCTAGAATGAAAGCGACAAAATCAAATTTAAGGGCTCCTGAGCCAGGCTGCTCAGGTTCACATACTAGATTTAATGAAAACTTACTAGCTATATGACTCCAGGCAAGGGATTAATTTCTGAGGCTCGATTGCTTCATGTTAGGATGAAAATGATAACAATAGTGCCTAATTCATAGAGCTATGAGAATTATATGCAAAGCACTTAGCAGAGTGTCCAGCATGTAATATACATTCAGTAAAGGCTGGAAATTTATTATCATCATCATTACTACTACTACTACTACTACTACATCAACTACCAGGCCAACTTGCTACCCAACCTACCACCTTGGTTTATTCTTTTGACAAATTCTTGAGCATCAGCTGTGTGTCACGCTCTGCTCTAATAGCTTGTGGATAGTAAAATAAGAATATAGGTTTTGTCCCCTCTGTCACCTGCCAGCAAGACACTTCATATCCCTGAGCCTGGGTTTCCTATTCAATAAAATGGGGCTAATCAGGATCAGGACTAGGGTGAGGACTCACACAAACCTAATGATGAATATGCCTCCTTAAATTTTGTACTCAAATTTTGTACTCATTCTCATCCAAGCCTCTAGGAATTAGCTACTTCACCTAGCTATTACAATAAATCATGAAGCTGAGGAAGCAGAAAGAGGGAGTAGATTATATTTGCCTGATGTGAGAGTGGGATTTGGGAAGCTTTGTCCAGTGAAGGGATGTTAAACTGAGCCATAAAGAATAAGGTTTACTAGGCAGGCACTGGGTTGTTCCCTGTAAGTATATTAAAGAGTGAATAATAAGTTATCCTTAGAAAGGTCAATATAGCTTAGAAAGAAATGATGATGAGCTAAAAGTTATTATTTATTCAGTACCTACTATGTGTGGGATATGACTAGGCATTTTGCAAATTCTTTAATCCTCACTATAGCCTTAAAAGGTTAGTATCACTTATTCCCATTTTACAGTGTAGCCTTGAAAAAGCTAAGCCCAAAGAGGAAAAACATTATATAGTATGCTGGTTTTCTATTGCTGCTATAAAAAATTACCCAAAGTTTAGTGGCTTAAATAAAACAAGTTATTATCTTACAGTTCTGGAGGTCAGATGTCTGACACAGATGTCACTCAGTTAAAATCAAGATGTTAGTAAGGCAGTGTTTTCTTCTGGAGACTCTAAGATTGTTCTAGAATCCATTTCCTTGCCTTTCAACTCCTAGAAAGTTTGCACCTGCTTTCCAGTTCATTTTAACCATTCATTTATTCACCAAACATTTGTTCAGTGCCTACTACATGCCTAGCTATTGTTGTAGCACTTAGATGTATCAATGAACCCAAAACACAAAAATCCTTGCCCTCCAGGAATTTACCTCTTGGTTGGAAAGAAATACATAAACAATAATCATGATAAATAAGTAAATATAGAGTATATTTGAAGGTGGTGAGAGCTAGTAAAATGAATAAAAAAGCAGGGTAAGTGGTATCAGGAATACTGGGGGAGACGAGGTGGGTGCAAGTATTACAGGGTGGTCATAATAATTCCCAAGTAGGAGGTGATATTTGAAGAAAAATCTGTAGGAGGTAAAAGAATTAGCTGAAGGACATCTGGGGAGTAGCATTCCTGGTAAAGAGCTAGTGCAGAGACATGATGGTGGAAGTGTGCCTGGTGTGTCTGAGGAAAAGCAAGGAGCAAAGTGAGCAAGGCAACAAGTAGGAATAGTTGAATCTTCCCCTAACCAACAGGAAGAAAATGGGCTGTCACAAGAAGGGGAGGGTGAGAGGGAGAGAGAGGGCAGTACAACCCCTGTGCCCGGTCACAGATGAAAATTGTCCTCACGGCTCCACTTTTCCACGGTACGTACATGTCTGTTGAGTTCTAATTATATGGCAGACTCTACATGAATTAATTCATTTTATCCTCAAAACAACTTTATGAAGTAGATAGGATGATTAGCCCCATTTCACAGCTGAGGAAAATGCTCAAGATGACACAGCTAGAAAGTGGCAGACTGAGATTCAATCCTAGACAGTGCAGCGCCAGAGTCTGCTCACTTAGCCATCCCTCCCCAAAAGACGTCCTTTCTATCTAAAAACATCTCCTCACTGATCCCTAAAATCCCATCATTAACACTTCATGCCTGTCATAAGCACTGTCCAAAATTTAAATGGGTGCTAAGATAAGCTCCTTGTACCTTACAGTGAGTGAGTCCATCTATCCATTCAATAAGAGCTATTGATCATCTATTAAGGGTTAGGTCTCTGGGCTCAGACTTTTCTCCATGCAGGAAGGACTTGGCAGGGGGAAAGTGTATGCCAAAAAAGAAAAGTGGAGCCGTGAGGACAATTTTCATTTATTTGAAGTTTTGACTCTGAGAAGTCCCCATTCATCACTTAGTAACCATTAAGTCACCACCCGGTATGATGATGCTCATCCTTTCTGCTGGATAGCTCTCCCTCCACAGCTAATTGCCTTATATCTATAGTCTAGTCCTTGTCAGTTTTGTCACACTGTTATTACATACAGTAATGGTGTGTAAGATATTAGCCTGTCATTATATATAAATGGGTCTAAGGAAAACTCATTTCCAAGAATCATTTTCGAAAATGAATCCAGAAGAGAGGTAAAAGCTTATTTTCTGTCTCCAAGGACAACATAAAGTAACTCTGAGACTTGTACAAGGATCATTTAAGGTGGACTTTATGGCCCCTAGGAACACCAAAGCCACACATACACATTGTGGGTTTATGTAAAGCCCACGAAAGAGTTAAGCTGAAAAGTAGCAGCATTTTTCCTCTCCTGCTAACTGTGTCTGCCTTGAGGGTATGAACAACCCAGTCTTTTCTCCCCTCACCATTCCCCTATTTATTTTATTATGGTTAATAACACGTGACCAGAAAATCATTTTTATCATTTTCCCTCTGGTGTCATTAAGTTTAATTTCTTTGTTTTAATAATACAGCACCAGTGACTTGTCTGACATTAGAACTTTTCTCTTTCAGTTATCTATTAAAGTAACACTTTATTACAAAATATGCATTTCATACAACTCTCAAAACCCCAGGTTTGTGATATCCTTAAGGGTCGAACACTATCTGTGTCTCCAGTGTTTTCTCAATTTACTTGTTTCTGACAACTTTCACCACTGAGACATAAACTCTATGAAAGCCAAGACATTGTACGCCTTGTGTCCCCAGAACACTGCCAACACGTGGCAGGTGTTCAAGAAGGCACGTTCAATGATCAACGAAATGCACACCTTCTCTAACCTCATACCCTCTCACCGCTGACCATACACAAAACAACTAAACTCCTTTCCACGTGAAGAGTTTGTTTATGAAATGAAGTAGAAATGGTGTCTAACCACATTAAGAAAACTAATTAATCTTAGGATATCTAAAAACTTTAAATGCAACAAGTATGTGTCAAAGACCTGATTCTGGTGGCTGAGAAAAAAAATCAAGGTGCCTCAGACACTGTGTTTGCCCACAGGGGCTCAGAGCCTGGTAGGGTCCTGATGATTACCTCAGAGAGAACCCAGAGTGACCTCAAGTTCTCAAGTCCGCCCCCTTAAAGCCCTCCGGTAGTCACTGGGACCCTTCATCTGGCATTTCCGAATGAAGATTCAGCCTATGGGCTCTGGAGCCAGATTGCCTGAGTTTAAGTCCTGACTCAATCAAATACTACCTCTGTGACTCTGGATAACTTATTTACCTTTTCTGTGCCTTGGTGATGATTAAATGAGTTCATGTATATAAACTGCTTAGAACCATACCAGGTACAAAGTAAGTATTCAATTAATATTAGCCATTATTTGGTTTATTACTTCCACTTTGTGACAAATTATATTTTCCATGGCTATCTTGAACTACTATTAATTTCTATGGTTGTGTATTTTAAATCTTTATTGCTCTTTGAAAAGATATATGATCATTACAAAAGATTTAAATTATGTAGAGAAAGAAAACACTTCTCTGTAGTCTTACCCACAAAGGTAAAAACATACTTCACAATCTGACAAAACTTCTTCCATGTGATAATTTTCCTACTTAAGAATGTATAATTATTTTCAACATAAATGTATTATGTTATACATATTGTTCCACCAACAGCTTATTTGTTAAACTCACTGTACTGAGATCATTTATCTGTGTCGATATATAAACATCTATAAATAACCATTACCTTTCAGCAAACATTTGGACCATTTACTGGTTATATAGTATTTATAAAGATTTGGGCTATACTCTTCAAGCTAAAGCTCATGTTTCTTAAAGGAAATATTACCGAATTCTCAAAGAGCTCTGCAGATAGAAACTCTTAAGTAAAATATTTATTTATTTATTGACCATTTTAGGAGAACTGAAGAAGCAGCAGAAACAAGCTTCAACTACAGAAAGTTGGGTTTCTAAACTCTTCTAAAAGTTCTAAAATAGATTTTGACTAGTACGATATAACTATCTATTTTTTGGGGTTGTTGTGAAGACAAGAAAAGGTCATGTATGTAAAGTACCCCATAAATGCTCAATAGATGCTGGTTATCGTTGCTATTAGGATGGCAATTAACAAAGAGAGATTAGACACCATCTGTCTGGCAAGGTGAAACAGATACCTCTGGCAACCACCCTAGGTTCTAGGATTCTGTTCTTTAATAACTAAATTGTACCTAGATAAACTAGAGCATGGAAATAAAAACATAGACTAACTGCTCATCCTGATCCTTCCAGCAACTAAAAATTATCTCCAAGATGTCTGTTAATTTATAAGAAAGGTTAAAAATAGTGTTTATTAAAGTTGCTTTTTCTGTCTAATGACCTGTAGAAGGAGTGGCAATTTTGATTAGCATTTCATTACCTCATTCAGCTTGCCCACAGTTGGACACAGAAAAGGAACAGGAGGGAAGATGATTATTGAACAAGACTATTTCCGTTTTGTGTATCATATTCGGTGTTTCCCAACCTTGGCGTTATTGACATTTAGGGCGAGGTGATTCTTTGGGTTTTTGTTGATGTTGTTGTTGTTGTTGTTTGGGGGGGAGGGGAGGCTTCTGTGTATTATAGGATATTTAGCAGCATCCCTGGCCT
>NW_011888921.1:2452736-2455997 GCF_000151845.1 Pteropus vampyrus
GTATCTTCAAAAATAAAGAAACTGCCTGAGAGATTGTGGCTGAGTGAGACAGAGGGCAGCTGGAGTCCCATATGACACTCTTTTTTTAAAAATAATTTTATTTTTCAATTATACTTGTCATATAAGATTATATTAGTTTCAGGTGTACAGCATGGTGACTGGACAGTTGTATGGCGTGCGGAGCCATCATCCTGATGAATCTAGTGCCCACCTGACACCATATCTAGTTGTTACAATATTGACTATATCCTTTATGCTATAAAAACAAAAGAAATCATCTGAAGACAGAGACTTACAATCTATAGACATTAAAAGAAGAGAGATTTCTAGATGCCAGGAGGAGCTGGAATCCAAAGGAGATGGGGAATAAGATGAGGAACCAGTGGAAATTCACCAAAGTCATCAACTTTCAAACTAACCCTCTAAGTGGCACAAGCAGACATCTATTAATTTACACATGTCATTTCACTGATTGTGTAGATATCAACCCAGCTGCTTATTTCTGCTTATGTCTGCTGAGGTTTTTTACTACATCAGAACTCAGGTTTGTAGACAGTGAAAATGTCATCACATTAAAAACAATCTGCTTCACATGTGTGAGATAATAGGCTTTGGGGTTAATGCGCTCATGTCTGGGACATCAATCCAAATGTAATTGGCCATCACTCAAAGCCAGCTTATAACCCATCCAGGCTATATGAATGGCATACTTTATTCATTGAAATAACTACAGAACCACAAAAACCAAAACTTGCTCACAGAACTGGCCAGTCTCCAAACAATATCTTTCCCTTCCCTTTCCCCTCACTCTCCTACTTTCAGTTAAACACTAAATTGCTTGGAAAATATAAGACAATACATAGGCCCATCATAAATTATTGGCCTGGCAGACCTCACATGTAGAACGAAACAGCTGTGATTTATGATATAACAAGAGGTCTCCTTGTTCAGTAGCAAGCATCACTTCTATTATTTTGCCATCACAATCCCAGCTTTTGAAAGATTTGATCACCAAATATTAAGGTCATTTAAAGCAAAGTTGTTTTAAATAATGCCCTATCTGGTTCTAACTTCCTACAATTCTAAGGTCCCAACCACCCTTTGGGGTAAATACACTCTCTAAGACTATTAACTATAAACCAAAATATTATTCATGAATAGTAACAGTGGCAATTTATCAGATTAACTATCAAAGTACTGAGTCCCCAAAGCTATGGATACTAGGACTGGTAAGTTAACTGAAAGAAGGAAAGAATTCAGAGAAACATGAGGTGTCAGCCTCTATTCAGTGGATGCTAGAACTGAGTCACTCTCATAAGCCCCCTGAGAGGCCAAGGGCTGTAGGCTGAGCAGAAAAGTGTAAAGAAGAGAGCATGGGCTTTGAAGCTGGGTTTGAAGACTATATTCTTTTTCTATATTCGATGTATAATAATTGGGTTATCCCCTAAAGCTCTCTGAGACTCAGTCCTCATTCCTGGCCTTACAAGTTATTATGTGAAGTGGAAAGATGATGGTCATTAAGGAACTTGTTCATAGATACCCAATGAAAACTAGTTTCTTTTCTTTACTTACTCCAGTATTGCTCAAGTTAACCTTGAACTGGATTGTAGAGTAATTACTATTAACTCTGAACTGATAAAGGGTCAAATATCTTAAAACTAAATGATTTTATTTTTAAAATGGGCAGAACATCTGTGAATACATAGGTATTTAACAGTATATGGTTACATTCATCCATAGCTTACATATACCACTCAAAATGCTAGATAAATCCCCATTTCTACTGCTGTAGAATTGGGACTCTGAACTCTTAGCTCCAAAAGTCTCACTCCAGTCAACAGAATCAGTCTAAACTGAAAAGCCCTCATGAAGAGCTGGAAGCACAGTTCAGATCCTTCTGGATAAAGACCAACACTAGGGGGAGACTCTCTCCCTTCTGTAAATCCCCTTGCTCAGTCATCACCCCAATGCTCTATGAACATTTCCTGAATAGTATCAAGTTTAATAATTGATAAATAGAGCCAAGCAGGCAGCAAATGTCACTTATGGGATCGGGGAATTAAGCCCAACTAAGTGCCAAGAAATTACCTTCCCAAAGTCATTCAAAAAAGTTGAGAATAAGAAGTCACAGATTCTAAATTAAATATATAATTTAATATTATCAATTGCCCAGCAATATGTTTTTGTAATCATAATATTTGATTTTTCTTGGTAGAAAAATTGAATGGTTTCACAACATTAGTGATAACATATTAATGATATCAATGATAACAATAAAAGTAAGCATACCTATGTGTATAAAGCTTTATGTGTACTTCTTTTTGTTTTTTCATTCATCCAATAATCCAGTCAATAGAGACATTAATCCATTTTTCTGTTTGAAAAATTAAGATATAGAGAGATTAAATGACTTAAAATTCACTGTAGAATAGTGATTAAGAGCACAGATCACAGAATCAGATTGACTGGGTTCAAGTCTCAACTCTACCACTCACTAGCTGTGTGACCTGGCAAGTTAATTAACCTCACTGTTCTTTATTTCTTCATGTATGAAATAAGAATAATAATAGTACCTACCCCATTGGGTTGCTGGAGAATTAAATGAGTTAATATATGTAAAACATTTAGAATTGTGCTTGATACACGGTAAGCAGTTAATATGGTTAGCCATTATATGACCCAAAGTCACATACTTATTTATTAATTTATACATCAATTGTTTAATTACCACTTGTGTCAGGTACTGTCAGGCATTTGGGAAAAGCGATGGAAAAGGTCTTCTAATTTAATGTAAAATATAGACATTATATAATTCTAGTTAAGATGTGATGAGTATAATGACAGAGGAAGTAGGAAATACACAGCATACAGGGGAGAGAGGTTAGCGGCCAGGTGAGTGATGAGGCATGCCAGAGCCCAGACTGGACACCAGCTGCATTTGAAACATTAGTAGCAGCAAAAAGGAAGGTTCATCAACAGCTCTGAATCTATTTTCAAGGTTTATGAGTAAAGAAGACTAAGAATTTTAATACCTAACCCAAATTCTGAAACTTTCTGGGCAAATCATTTGACCTTTCAGTTTCCACTTCCAGACACATAAAATGCCAATATATTAGGGTTACTCTGGGAAAAAATTAATATCACTGTGTGGGTTTCCATGGTTTGTGAAGAGCCTACAAAGTCATAAAACCCTGGCAGCGAGATCAATGGATAACTGTCAGATCGACCACTCACCTTTTCATACAAGAGATAATGACAGAG
>NW_011888921.1:2457642-2469561 GCF_000151845.1 Pteropus vampyrus
AGGTGGGGTAGTCATTGTTTTTCAAAAATGGGATCATACTATATATACATTTCTATAGAGTTTGCCTTTTTGCACTTAACAATACATTGCAGAAATACGTCCAAATCAGCTGATTTTGACCTACCTCTTGTGAGGTGGTCGGGTGCTACGTTGTTTGGGATTTCACCCCTATGGATCAGGTGTTCATAAGCCCCTGAATGAGTTTTGGCTGCAGCTTTGCAGATAGGAAAGGCAAACTCATACCGAGAATAGGTATCTATCCATGTGAGGACAACCCAGCCCTTCCAGGATGGAAGGGACCCAAGGCACTGGTGGTCTCCTTGAGGAACAGTGCCCATCCTTTTCCTTCCAGGCCCTTGACCAGCCAGTTAGGCCACTGGCCACAGCCCATGTTTCTAAAAGCCACCCTAAGCAGCAAGTTTGCCCCATCCATGGGTCTTTAAATTCCATGTCCTGAGAAAGTGAGTGAATTTTTGCTTATCCAGTTTTATGTTCTACCTCCTTGATTAAGCCCATAAAAATTTATACCTCCCTGGCTCCTGCCAGTATGTGCTAATCTTTGCAGTTCCTTTGAGTTGTAATCTCTTTCCTCCCTTATCAGGCCTCACACATCCCCAGCTGGCTTCTGCTGGGAGTTTACCTTAGTTATCATACTGGCATTCAGGAGAGGCAGCAGGGGCAACTACTTAGAGGGACACCTGTTATCTTGTGGAGGCGACATCTGCAATGTCTTCCCACATGAGGGAAGTGTTGACACGTCATAGACAGGGACGAGTTAAAAGTTCTGGGAGTTCAGAGGAGTCTACAGAACCACAATCCTGTGGCATCCACTTAGATGTCCTCATTCTGTAGGTCCATGGATAAGAGTAGAGATTTGGACATTCTGGGAACATGAGAATTTTGGGACACAAACCAAGCCGATTTACCCAAGCTTTTATTTTTTTACCCAGGGTCCTAAACTTTCCCAGCCAGAGCCCTGCCCTTAGCACTACAGACCTGGCTGGCTTGTTGAGAATCTAAAAGTCTCTGGAGCTCCTTGATTCTAACTACTAAGTCCTGCACTTGCTTCTCAGCTACATCCATGCTTCCACTGAGGAGACAAGGTGTCTTTGTAAACTCCCAAAGAGCCCCTACAGAGAGGCTCTCTACCTCTCACACTTTGCCTTTAGAGGTTTATTAACAGTCTTCAGCTTCTCATTATCTCTCTGCAGAGCATTAATACAACCTCTAAACACCAATTGACAGCAAAGCCCTTATATGTATTTGTTCTCCCCATTGTATTTCAAATATCTGAAGCATCAAATATGTTTACATCCACCCAGGTCACCAACAGTGAAAGTTTTAGCAATTAGCCTGCCACCTTATACCAGGGACTATCTGTGCCCTATATATCACATGGTATGGTAGGTAGGAGAATAATGCCCGGTACCAAAGATATGTGTGACCTAATCACCAGAATCTGTGAATAAGTTTTCTTATATGGCAAAAGGGACCTTTCAGATGTGATTAAGCTAAGAATCTTGAGATGCGGAGATTATCCTGCATTATATATTGGTGGGTCTAAAGCAGCGGTCTCCAACCTTTTTGGCACCAGGGACCAGTGCTCCTATGAGAACCTAATGCCTGATGATCTGAGGTGGAGCTGAGCAGCAGCTGAAAATACAGATGAAGCTTCGCTCACCTGCCCGCCATTCATTCCCTGCTGTGCATTCTGGTTCCTAACCACAGACTGGTACTGGTCCATGGCCCAGGGGTTGGGGACTCCTGATCTAAAGTAATCATCAGAGTTCTATATAAGTGAGAAAGGGAGATAGAAGAATCAGAGTCAGAGAGATATTTGAAGATATTACACTACCAGCTTTGAAGATAAAAGAAGGAACTACAAGCCAATGAATACTGGTGTGGTGACCTGTGAAGGATGTAAAAGAAAGGGTGATTCTCCCCTAGAACCTCCAAAAGGTACAGAGCCCTGCCAACACCTTGTTTTATCCAGTGAAACCCATTTGGGACTTCTAGCTTTCAGAACTTTAAGATAATAAATTTGCGTGTTTTAAGTTTGTGATAATTTTTACAGGAGCAATAGGAAACTGATACATATAGGGTGAGGGCTTCTTTGCCAGCAGCAAATGATCCAACCCCAACCTCATCGTACTGCCTGCTTTCTCACTGAGAAGCAGTCACCAAGACAGAACTCAACTTGCAAATAACTTATTGCCGAAAACACGTCTGAAGCAAAAAATGGAAAGAGAGGAATAAGCAAGGACAGCCTGCAGATTATAATGTAGATCTGATTCCTGTGCAAGGAAAGTGAGAAGGAAGGCTTGGACTGGAAAAGCTGCAGACTGCAGTGTAGCTGTGAGAAAGTCTCATCCAGGCTATTGGAGGGCCCCAGAATAAAGACTGTCCAACCCAGAGAGAGCATGGCCTCAGCATGAGTGCCGTGGCAGATCTGAAAGTGTAGCAGCTGGAGGCTGTGAATCAGTGGGCATCTCATAGCAAGTCATTTTACTGGGAGATGTAAGGAGCCCATCTCCATAGTCACCACACTCACCCACTGGCTCCCCCTCTGCCCCCCCAATCCAGGCTCTCATAATGCTGATTAACCACAGGCCTCTTACAGGGGCAGAGCTTTTACCTGAGTTTACCATATAGCCAAGAAAATATCAGAGCACATGGTCTCTGCAGGTTAGGCAGACCTCAGAGGGGCAAGGAGAGGGGCTGAACTACACAAACCCAAGTCCCGATCCTCAAATTTACCAATTAGATAATTCGTTACTCCTTGACTGCTGAAGAGTTTGGAGGGGTGGAGAGAAGCCAGGATTGGTCCTCAAATGAAGCTCTCTCCACATGGAAAAAATATTAGAAGAGAGAAGTATTGTGCCCCCCACCACATCAGATTGCTGGAACAAATGTCTCAATTTTATTTTATTGCAGATTGCTTTCCAAAAAAGTTAAAACATTTTTCACATTTACTAAGCAATATTCAGAGGACTGTTTTCTTGTATTTCTGTACAGTATTAGGCATTGTCACTCTTTTTTTATTTCTGCCATTCTAATGGATGTCAAGTATTTCATTTTTATTTAATCTGCATTTGCCTAACTTCTAGGAAGACAGAACACCTTTTCACGTACCATTTGTCTTTACAGTTGTGTAGACTGCCTATCCAAATGCCTAGGCCATTCCACTATTGGGTTGTTTGGTGTTCGGGTTCCTTTTGTTAATGTGTTTGTAGAGGTTGTATGTATAGCAACCCCTTATCTGCTATATGCATTGCAACTATTTTTCAGCCCACTTTTTTGTGCCTGTATTTAGGGTATCTTTTATCAGACAAAACATTTTAGATTTTGTAAAGTTAGACATATTTTCTTTTATGGTTTCTGGGTTTTCTATATTTGTCTGCAGGATATCCCTGTTCTCACATTTTATATAGTCTCTTAAATTTTCTTCTAAGATTTTTACTATTTTATTTTTATGTGAACTATTTCATCCATCTGAAATTTGTTTTTGTATTGCTTCCTTTCTTATCAAAATAATACTTTTCTTATACACATTTTAGGAAGCTTTAGATGATAAACAAGAAAAATATTTTAATTACTCATCATTCCTTATCGAATACATAGCTCCTGTGAATGTTTCTGGCTATATGTATCCTTTCAGTCCTTTTCTCAATGCATTATACACAACCTTAAAATTAAAATTTTTTATATTATAAAGTTTGTAATACAATCTGCTTTTGTCATTTAAAAATTAAGATATACTTTTAATAGCACAAGAATAATCCAATATATAAATGCACCACCATTTGTTTAATCAAATCTCTACTTTTAGACATTTACATGGTTTCCAATTTTTGCTATGAAGATAACATATCATGATGTTGCCTCCCATTTGTTAGACTATATTTTGTACTTTATTAAACAGTTCACTCACTTCCAAGCATGTTTGTTCAACTTTAATAGCATCTAAAATTATCTCCTTTAAAAGTCAGATAAGGAGAGGAAAAGAAGATCATGTGTTTTTTCTGGGTTGCTATATTGAAATATCTCTGAACTAAATAAAAGATTTGGAACAACCTTTAAAAAAGAACTGGATCTTCAGAGTGCAAATGATAGGTTTAGAAATTACATTTCTAAAGATCAAGAAGAGTTTAGAATCGAAGAGTTCGAACATTAAAAAATAAACAGTAACCATAGCACGGGGAAAATCACCAGGTGGAAGGATCAAAAAATCCTAAAATACCAGCAAGCAGGTGAAGGACCAATATGGTAACAATGCCAGTTCTCTTAATACTATAACTACACACCGACAAGCCACCTCCAAGCTCTTTTAGAAAGAGACAAATCAATAATCATTTCATTTCAAGATTTTACTAGAATCTCAAGACAAAGAAATTAATAGTAGAAAGTCTAAGAATGAGTGAAATTAAAAAAAATACATGAACACAGACCACATTTTAATTAAAATATAATTTAAAAATAAATCTGAATATTTAAAAAATATTTTAAGTAGAGCAAAAGTATGTACATTAATTTACTATCGAACATATTTCTATTGGCTTTGAATTCATTATGGTTTGGGAATTTCTCGGTCATTGCTCTTTTCCATAACTAACAATATTCCAAACAAGAAGAGAAAAAATATTGAACTGTACACAATAAACTATGGAATGTGATGTTAGGAGGGAGCTTACATCTCAGCTAGTCTTGTCCTGATAATTTCCTTTGGGAAAGCTAAGGCCGGAAAATGGGAAGTAAACTTGTTAAAGATCAGATAGCCAGTTACCTGCTGAGCTGGGAGCAGAAATGCAGATCTCCTGCCTCTCAGCACAGTGCTCCTGCCACTAGCATCACAAATCTGTAATGCAGTCATACTTGTTCTTGTGTCTGTGATCAAACAAATCAAACCAGGAAGGCAGCAAGATGAAATCTACATGTATGTGTGTAATCACAAGTATTTGAGTACTGATATCAGTTTTCTAGCTGTTCCATGCTATGGTTCTGAAAAGGAGCTACCAGACTTAAATCGGGCCAGGATGCCTGTGGAGCCCACTCCAGAGCACAGGTTTCTTAGAGCACCACCACACCTGCCATTTCCCCAACTGCCAACCTTGAATGGAAGGGGCCCAATCTGACTCTTGCTTCAATTTATTCCCAGGGTAGAAGATCCTTCAATATTTCCTCCAAGCGAATTTGATAGTTAACAGCCAAGTGGAAAATGTTCAAAATTATTGGATGTAATACACTTCTTGCTAGCAAATTAAAAATACGTGATATTACAAAGAACATTTCTTGTCTTTAAGGTTAAAAAAATTAGGAAGGTATAGCCTACAGTAAAAATTCTTGACTTTTCTCCAACATAACATGTCTTAGCTGTAATAGTCAGTCACAACAGGTTACATGTTTCTGCACAGAATATGGCTTGTTAGATATAACTCCACCCTCTTTTCCCCACTACCACTGAAACACCGTAACTAGGTAATATTTGGATATTTTAAAGTGGAATCTGACCCAGGAGTTATGATCCTTTGTAATCCAGAATCTGAAGTTGTTTTGACTGTGTGCATAGTATTTATTGTTACTAGTAATAATAATGACAAAAATGGCCAAAATTATTCTAGTTGGAAATTCATTACATGCAACTGTAGTTATTTTAATAACCATAATAATGAATTACCTGGAGGAAATCTTCTTTAAATGCTTGCTACAGAGACTGGCACACCCATAAAAGCAGAACTTCCATCTAATGGGTGCCTCTAGTGTCCTTATTACATGCTCTCTGCCATCTCTCATGTCAGCTCCAGCTGCAATGGACAGTTATGTGTGAGCTCCCCACCTCACCAATAGCCCTCCTCGAATATACTGCACTCAGCATTCTGCCCCACACCTTGAAGCTTACTGGCCTGGGCATGAGGCAAAAAGCTTGGGAGTGCAGGGCCGGTAGAGCTGTGGGAAAACTCTCCATTGATGGGGGACAAGAGCCACAGCCTTTCAGGAGGACAATTCTAGGTGTTCTATAAACTGCTCAGGTAATCTCAGCAGAATTGCCTTCTCCATGAGCTCCCAGATTATTCTTCCCTGCTCATCCCTTGGCTCCCTCAAGCACCTCTTAAATGAATCACCTGCACCCAACTCCCTGTCTCAGCCTCTGCTTTCAAGGGAACCCAAACTAAGGCATTCCACTCCCTGAGTCTAGAGGATTTCCAGAAATATAAACTAGAAATACTTCAGATGGTTGCTCCCCAACGCAAGGAAATATCAGATTATTTTTGTCTTGCATTAAAAATATTTAAACATTATCAGATAGGAACTTTTGGAAATTAAATTCATAATATTTTATTGTGGGAACAATACTTTGATGATTATTCCCATGCTCTGCTTTGATGAGCCACGTGCTCATTGTACCTATTCAGTTCTGATGCAGGCCCTCCAGATCATTTACTGTGTAACTACTTGAGTGTCTGATTGATTCAAGCCTGAGCTCTTAGGCTGAATGAGATCCTGGCAAAGTTCCAGAACGTAATGGATAATTTGTAGAGGCCATACCCTGGGTATTTGGCAGTATGTCCAATGATGTGGGGGTAATAGCCAACATTCATTACAACAGTTTAAGGCCCTTAACAATTGTTGTGAGTGACACAACCAATGTACTGACCACAAAAATTTAATTCAATAGGTACATTTAGAGCACTTACTATGACAATTAACAGTTATAGAGCAGTTTCACACCTATTACTTCATTTGAGCCCAACATAATCTGTAAAATGGGTATTATTTACTCTCTCCACTTCATAGATGATGCAACTGCAATTCAAAGAGGTGATTAAAACCAGAAAGGTGCTCCATGAACATGGGTGAACTGAATTACTTACCTGAGGTTAGACCTCAGACATGAATCTAGATCTTCTAATTCCCAACTCTTTGCTCTTTCCCCTACTTCCTGCTGCCTAGTGGGACAGCACTAAGTACTACCTCTAATGCAAAAGGCAAATGAATAGTCCTTGTTCTCTGCCTTAAGGACTCTTACCATTGGAGAGAAAAACAGCATTGTATTTTATTAAATGAATTGACCCCGAGTCACATAAATTTAAAAGAGAGAGAGAGATGAGTGCTGGCTTGCGAGGTAAGGGAAGGCTCTCTAAAGGGGAATGGAAGTAGAGTTGGGCCCCGAAGGGTGATCAGGAATTTCATGGGACAAAAGGAGAAACGGAATGCACTGCATCCAGTAAGGAGGACACTGAGGAGATAACGGCTTTAGGTTTGGAAAATCTCACACGTCTTGGTGACTCATTAACCATATAACATTCTTTAATTTAAAGTTTTTATTAACTACAATATTCTTAGTAAAGTTTTTATTAACTACAATATTCTTAAATTCTACACTTCAAAGTAAAGTTTTTATTAACTACAATATTCTTAAATTCTACACTTAAATCATTTTTTTGGTATTTAGAACCAATTAGCTCAATTTAGTGATTTATCAACATATTGGGTCCTATAGACCCAGAATCTTACATGGAAGCCAAATATTTAAACAGGGGCTATTGCTGGTGGAAGCAGAGGTGATACAGGTGAAGAGGGTCTAAGGGAAAGAGGATTGTTCACACTAGGCAAGTCCATATCAGCCAAAATTCTGCTATGTGAGTCAACAAAGTACACATGTCACTCAGGATTTGGCCAGAAAAACAGAAACGACCTCAATTATTTTAACAGAGAAAGTAAGACATGAGAACTGAATGGATGGTGTTGGAGGACTGAAAGGCTAAAAGGGAGCATGAAGAGAGAGTAGCCTCTCCATTGGGGGCTGGGTAAACAAAGGGAAAGAGGTTGGAATTTTTAAAACCTCTGAGGTTAAAAGAGATGTCACACTGCGCTGGTATTAAGCCCTCATGGAAGGGGATACTGCCCAGCTTGTAATGGTAATTCTGATGGGGGACGATGAGACAGACTGGTTCTGGGTGTACTAAGGAAAAAGCTAGGGGCTGGGACAAATTGCCTCACACACACACACACACACACACACACACACACACACACACACACACACACACAAAATGGGTCATTGCTCGAGTGATGCTGGTGGTAGCAACAAATAACCAGGAAGGACCAAGTTCCCCACTCGTCCCCCTGCCTTTCAGTTTTCCTACCAACTCCTATTGGTAGGACTCAACTGGAGCCAGCTGGCGAAGAAAAGATGGAGTGCATTCTCCTAGCCCCACCATCACAGAGCAGATTGTGAAAGGTGGAGCTGAGGAACAAGAGCTTCATAACCAATACTGTGCTTCGGACCACAAGAAGGAGCAGACAAGAGAATAAGAAAATGAGAATAATTCTGCCCTGAATTTTCATGATAGTTGAGAAAATAACTCAGAGTTTATATCTTACAGATAGCAGACCAGTTTGTCTATACCTCTGAAGGACAAGGCGATGGTATGTTAAATTGAGTATGAACCACAAGTTAATATGTACAACTTAGAGGAAAAGACCAGTGGAATAGGATGAAAACACAAAGTAGATCCTCAAATTCTGAAATACCTCACTTTGCCATTTCCTGGTTTAGAAATTATTATTAAATAATGATTTGTTTTCTTCTTTACATATGTTCTTTCTCTTCAGATTCATTTTCTCTTCTATAATTTACTTGATAAAGTCTATACATCATAATGGATAAGTGATAGAGCCACTAACTGCAAGTACATTAAATGTCTGCAGCGTTTTTCCCATCTGTGCGATGGCAGTGATTAGATTATATGCAGAAATTGGGATTCTCTTGTTAGTGATTAACATTCATTCATTCATTCAACAACTACATTTAATGTCTGCTATATGACAGGCAATGTTTTAGGGGCAAGGGTTAAAACACTGAATAAAATAGACAGAACACCCATATCAGTTAGGAACCCTTACTGACCTAAGAAATGGAAAATCCCACGCCAATAGCTTTACCAAATAGGGTTTTTAAAACCTACGAGGTTGGAAGATATGTCACACTGAGCTGGTATTAAGCCCTCATGGAAGGGGACACTGACCAGCTCGTAATGGTAATTAACAAAAAATCATGATGGAGGCAGCCATGGTTGGGGAAGAGGGGGGCGGGTAGGGATGTGCTAAGATGCCATCACAGACCCAGTTTCTCTCTACTTTTCTGCTCAACCTCCTTCAAGGGCTGCTTTTCATACTCTTACTTGTCATTTCATGATCACAAGTCACATATTCCACTGCCAGGAAGCATACCTGCATTCCTAACAAACAGGAGGAGAAAAAAGAGAAGAGGCAATGCCAGTGTTGGGAAAGCAAAGACTTCCCAGAAATCCTCAACAGACTTCTGCCCCTGTCACTGACCAGAGCTATAGCACATTGCTACCACTAGCTACAAACCAGAATGTGAGGGTGAGCATGTTTAGCTGGACATATTTCTACCCCAAGTCAAACCGAGAGTCTGTTAGTAAAGAAGAAAGGGCACTGAGTGGTTCTCTAGCAGTCTCTATCATGGCCCCCGCACCATGGAGCTCATTCTATTCCAATGGGTTGTATTCCTATGGCTCTATGGTTGCAGCAACTGAAACCAACACAAAAAGAATTTGTTGGAAGGACGTAAACCAGTTCACGTAATCAAAGGGAATTTGGAGAGTCGGGCTATGGAAGGATGAGAACCAGGGTAGCCTCTGAGTGGTCTCATTAGATAAATCAACCCCAATCACAGTAGAGGTGGTGCAGTCTTAGAGAGGAGTCCTACTGCAGGCTTGGGTCCTAGCAGTCTCATCAAGTCTGCACACAAGAGATGACTCCCCGAAAGGAAGTCAGGTAGCGCTTAAGAAGAGGCCAGGCTACTGAGCAGTCCGCCAGGGTCGGGGCATTGACCAAGGGGCTGATATTTGTGGAACGATTTAAGTTTTCCAGATGACAAGTTCTCAAGTGATATTAAGCACTGTAAAATTCTTAATATGGTACCTGAATCTTAAAAACACATTTTGCTCCAACTCTTTAATACCTCAGAAAAATCCAATTTTCGCTTTGCTAAACTGAACCAGAACTGTAAAAAAAATAAAAAATAAAAAAATTACACTAAAAGAAAAATAGACAGCAGAAGATTAGATGGTTTTGTTAATAAGACTATCTTCTGGTCACATTTTATATAGAGCTTCTTCTGAATGTAGGTTAGGGAGCTATTAAAAAATTAAAGAAGAGTAGAGCATCACTTGTTATTTGACTTGAAGATGTTCACAGCGGGGCAATGTAAAATCAGATTTTTATAGTATTGCCTGAAAATAATACCATATACTGAACTAGAAGCCCATAGGCAAATCAGGCTGTTAAAGACTATTACCCATGTTATTACTGCTAAAATATTTATGTATTATAATTTTGCAATAAGGAATTTTCAAAGAAAATAATGTTGGCTTAAAATGCTCATATTAGTAAATCCATTCCAAGATAGCACTGTTTGAAAATCTCTGCTGGAGCAAAAGCCAAAAACATCAGTTATTGTTTGAATTTTTACCCCCTAAACGCCTTTTTCCTGACCCTCAAAAACAGTTATAGCAAATGAAGACCAATAAAATTAAGCACAAGAGTAAAATTTATTTAAAATTTAAAAAAATGATATAGGTTCAGGTACCATTGTTATTCACATTCTTTTTATATAGTAGAATTATTTCAACTTCCAATTAGTTTTGAGGTAATTTGATTATTCAAAAAATATTGAACCTGCCTAGCAGGGCAGATACTACTACTTGTCTATTCAATAGCCATTCTCCTAATACTCGTTATTAATATAATCCCATTTTTTTCAAGATGTCAGTATATTCTGCTAAAATAGTAACTTCCCAGATATTCTTACAGCTAGGGGTTGCTATGTGACCTGGTGTAGATGAAGTGATGTAAAGGAAAGAGGTGTTTCTTTTTTTTTTTAAAGGAGAGAGACTCATTTAGTGGTATCTTTGACTTTTCTGTCTGGAATGCAGGTGCAATTCCTGGTACTGTGGCAGCCATTTTGCAACCATGAGGATACTGAGCAAAAAAACAAAGATGGATCATAGAGATCTGATGACATTGTGAAGATACTGTACCAGCTCTGGATTGTCTATCTTCAGCCTTTCTCGTGTGATAAAAATAAACCTCTATTTGATTCAGCTATTGCAATCGGGTTCTGTTATTTGCAGCCAGACATACTACTAAATGTTATATGTACTATGCATCAGGCTCTGTGTTGGACCTAGGAGATATACCAGTGAACAAAATGTGGTCCTTCATCTCAGAAAATTTACTGACACATTTAATGAGAGAAACATTAAATAGTAATTACAGAATTAAGTATTTAATTACAACTGTTATGAAGGGTAAGTAATGGGTCTGTGTGGGTAAGATATAATTTGTTGAGAACTGATGCAGAGCTTTTGGGATTAGCCCATCCTCTGTATTCTTTTAAATGACCATATTTATCTGTCAAAATCTAGGGCACAAAGTTTGACAAAAAAGTTTGTAATTGTGGAAGTCCAAGAAAATATCAGAAGTATGGTAGTCATGTATTTTTATGCCAGATCCTAAAGCATAGGAAATGCCCAAATCTCTACTTGTCCCCTGTGAAAGGTCAGGCCTCAAGCACAGAAGGGAAAATAATCAACTGTCATGGGAAACGGTGTGGTCCAACTTTTGAAATGAGACACTTTGGTGCTGTTCTTTGAATTTTTAGAAGTGTTTGGCAATATGAATAAACGATATGCTTGGTGAGACCTCCTATTGAGGGGGAAAAAAAGCAAGTCTTCCAAAATGTAATAATCAGGATAATACTTGACCCATACTCTTTTGCTTAGAACTTCTTTGCAGCTGTTACACTAGTTTGGAGAGCTGTAGGAATCTCTTGAGAGCTACCTCACAAATTTTCATTGTTGTACAATTGCTCCCCATAACAATATATATATA
>NW_011888921.1:2469671-2491180 GCF_000151845.1 Pteropus vampyrus
GCACACATTGAGATGTGGGGAAGAAAATATCCGAGGCAGAGAATGCAGAATTTATGGGTTTAATGAAACGGGAAAATTGGAAAAGACATCTCTTCAGAAGATGGCCTTAACTCATTAGCAAACTGAGTTAATTAAAAAGTATTCAAGTCAGACAGTTGCCTTTAAATTTGATAATTTTTTTTAATTACTATGTTCAAACAGGGGAGGTTTTGTTTTCACTCGTTTTTTGGTGCTGTCTTCCCTGGATGAAGCAAGGCATTCCCAGCCAAATGGTGTTGAGCTAATGCTCAGAAAGCGAGGTTTCCTCCTCCCTCCTGAATCCACCTGCTCGTGACCATAAGCCCAGCTCCAGGTGGGAAAGTGTTTGGAGCAGCAGCTGGAGCAGAAGAGACTTTGGAACAGCCACAGCATGGATTTTGATCCTCATAATTTCATTCACACCCGCTTTCTTCAGGAGGCCTGTAAAGTGGTGCTTTTTAATCGAAGTATAATTGACAAATAGTAAAATTCATCTTCTAAAATGTACAGTTCTATGTATTTTGAAAAGTTTATACAGGCATACCTCATTTTATTGCACTTCACTTTATTGTGCTTCACTGATGTTGTGCTTTTTACAAATGACAGGCAAGACCCTCTACCAGAAAAAGGTTATAACTTGCTTTACTGTGATCCTCACTTTATTGCGTTGGTCTGGGACCGAAACTACAATATCTCCGAGGTATGCCTGTATATCATGTAACCACTTCCACAATTAAGTCAGAGAATATTTTCATCTCTTTAAAAAAATCCTCCATGCCATTTTGTAGTCAATCCCCTACCCCAGCCCCTGGTACCTAGCAACCACAGATCTAATTTCTATTTCTGCTTTTTCCAGAAATATCATGTAAATAGAAGCATACAGTATGTAGCCTTTTGAATCAGACTTATTTCACTTAGCAAAATCCCTGTAAATTCAGCAATGTTGTGCATGTATTAGCAGTTCACTCCTTTTTTATTGCTGAATAGTATTCCATGATGATTATGTGGATGTACCACAACTTATTTATTCATTCAGTATTTGGTTGTTTCTAGTTTGGGATAATGATGAATAAAACTGCTATAAATACACTCATGCACAAGTTTCTGGACCTCTAAGAAACTGTCAAACTCTTTCCCTAAGTGGCTATACCACTTTTCATTCCCAATAATAAAAGTATGAGAGTTCCAGTTATTCAACACTCTTACCAGCATTTTGTGTCAGTTTGTTGTTGTTTTTGAGACATTATAACAGGTGTGTGTTCCATTGTGCTTTTAATTTACATTTCTCTACTGACTAATGATACTGAGCATCTTTTCATGTGCTTATTTGCTATGCGTAGTTCTTCTTTAATGAAGTATCTGTTCCAATCTTTTGCCCACTTTAATGGTCAGTTGCTTTTTCCATTATTGAGTTTTGAAAGTTCTGAGAATATATATTCTGATTACCAGGTCTTTATCAGATGGATGTTTTGCAAGTATTTCTCCCTGTGGCTTGTCCTCTCATTCTCTTCACAATATCACCTGAAGAGTAGAAGTTTAAAATTTTAATGAAATCAATTTTGTCAACTTTATTTTATGGATCATGCTTTTTGTGTCCTTTCTAAGTAAAAAATCTTTGCCTAACCCAACGTCACAAAAATTTCCTGTTTTCTTCCAGATATTTGATAGTTTTAAGTTTAAAATTAGGTCTTTTATCCATTTGTAGTTAACTTTTGAATGCAGTATGAGGCAAACATTGATTTTTACATATGAGTGTCACTTTTTACAAATGGATGTCCAAATACTCTAGCACCATTTATTGAAAAGGCTATCCTTTCTGTAAGTCATTGCCTTGGAACCTTTGCCAAAAACCAATTAATATCTGTGAGGTCTATTCTGGTATTTTCTATGTTGTCTTTAATACTATAGCTTTCTAGTGAATCTTGAAATCAGGGTTAGTCCTTCTACTTTGTTCTTTTAAAAAAATTTTTGGCTATTCTAGATCTTTTGCTCTTCCTTATACTTTTTAGAATCAGCTTATTAATTTCTACAAAAAGCCTCCTGGGATTTTCATTGAACTTACACTTAATTTACATCTCAATTTGAGGGAAATTGACATCTTAAGAGTAATGAGATATTCTATTAGGTTTAACTTTAAGTATTCCATGTTTTGGATGCTTTTTTAAATGGTACTTTCAAAAAATTTCTGTTTCCAATTGTCCCTTACTAGTATCTAAAGATACAATTGATTTTTTTGTATATTGCTCTTGTATCCTGAAACTTGGGATCGTCTATGTAGCTAATACAGCTTAAAATTTTCCTTTCCAAAATGTATGGCTTTTATTTTTTTGTTGCCTTATTATACTTGCTAGTACCACCAATGCAATGAAAATCTCTTCTTGTTGCTCAATGTGAAGATCTAAGACTCAATCAATCACCATTAAGTTTTCATGTAGATTTTTTTGATAGAAGGCATTCCTTTCTATTCCTAGTTTGCTAAGAGTATTTTGATGCATGAATCTTGAATGTTGTCAAAGTCTTTTTGGCACTCCTTGAAATAATCATATGGCTTTTCTTTTTCAAGCTATCTATATACTGAATTACACCGATTTTTGAATGTTGAACCAACCTTACATTCCTGGAATAAATCTCACTTGGTCATGTTTTATTATTCACTTTATATATATTGCTGGATTCAATTTGCAAATACGTTGTTAAGGTCTTTTGCATTTGTGTTAATGAAGAATATTGAATAGCTCTCGAGATAATGCTGATCTCACAAATGAGTTGGGAAGTATTCCTTTCTCTTCAATTTCCTGGAAGACTTTTGAGAATTAATTTTTTTTTTTTTTTAATGTAATGTTTGGTAGAATGCACCAATGAAGCCACCTAGACGTAGGGGATTTTTTCGTTTTTTTATTTTTGGGAGGTGAGTGGAGGATTAATTATGGATTAAATTTATTTAATAGATATAGCACTATTCCATTTATTTTGTTTTCTTTTGAGGTTTTTTAGTTTGTAGTGTTCTTGCTTTTTTCACCTATTAGTTTGTATTTTTCGAAGGGTTTTTTGGGGGTTTTTTTTGGTTGTTTTTTTTTGGCATGTTTAGCTTTAACAGATGGACTAAGGAAATTTGATTCTTCTATCTCACTGGATACTTTCTTTAAGAAATCTGAGCTTTTAAAAAAACCACTCCATCATTAGTCTGTGTGTCAAATAAGACAAAGTAAAGACTAAAAGTAGCTATATCATAACCTCAATATGAGCTCCTTCTTTCTGTTTAAAATGGCCATGGCTGAAACTTACAACTGTGGCCTGAAACAAATATGATTAGAACAACTTTTACTTCCTAGACAGGCTGAGCAAATTAATTAACTCAACAATTGATTAAGACTCCGCTTGTCCACTTTGTACTAGACACTTTGCAGCATACAAAACAAAGGAATCACCTCCAGGAAATTGTAATCTATCAACTGAATAACATACATAAAGCCAGGTATAATCAAACACAAATCCATATAGAGTGAATTTTCTATTGAAATGCTGAAGAAACAGAAACAAGCATATTGGAAGGTTTATTTTAAAAAGTGAGTTTTTAATCGAATATTCAGAAAATGGACGTATGTTGCAAGAAAACATAGGGATAATATCTGTGGTTAAGAGAGAGGCACAGGTAGAACTATTATTTTTAAGGTCTGGGAAAGATAAAGTTGGAAAAGTGCAGAAAGTAAGATTGCTGCGGAGAGATTCCTGGGCAGTAGCCCAAGGAAGAGAACTAACATTACACGACAATCTCCAGGCCAATTCTTGGAGGTCATTTTTCTTCCCGGTTTACTGATGGGAAGATTAATGTTCGAGCATTTAGATAACTTGCCCACAGTCACCCATATCAATGACAATCTGGCATCTGAACTCAGGTGCAAGATTAAAGCCCAGGCTTCTCTCACTGCCGTACATACTTTGCCAGCTAAAGGAGTTCAGCGATGTCCAATAAGAGAGTCTCCACTGCAGCATTTTAATCAGCAGTGAAGTAAATTCTAAATGATTTGTTGCTAGTAATATGCATTCATCCACTCAGTCAATAAATGTGTATTGACTGTCTTGCTCCGTGTCAGGCACTGGGTTAAGGTGCCACAGATACAACAGTGAACAAAATAAACATTCTTACTGCCACCATGAAGCTTATTTTCTAATGATGAAAACAGATATTGAACAAGTCAATATAAGTATGATTGATAGGTGTTTAAAAATAAAAAGATGTACATCACCTGGCAGAAGCATTAAAATGGGGCACCTAACTCAGTTTGGAGGTCTCTGCAAAGAAATAACAGTTAAGCTGAAATTTGCAGTAGTCAGCTAAGTTAGAATGTGTGTGTGATAAAAAGACCTTATTTCATGGAAAATGAAAAATGATTACAGGGTTTTTACTAAGGGAGTAACATCCTATTCTTCAGATATATATTCTTAGAATTTATTCTGACTGCATTTTGGAAAATGTCTACAGAGATCATTGAAGGGGACATTGCTATGCCAACGGGAGAAATGAGGGTGGTGAGGTCAGCCTTGAGAGTGAGCTTGGATTGCATGCGGAAGTTGAGGAAAATTTCCAACATTTGTAACCAGGTATCTGGTAATATGCCATTTACCCAAATTTGAAATAACAGACAGAGCCAATGTAGTGTTAGGGGAACGTGGTAGGCAGAGGAAGAGCTCAGTTTTGGGAAGTCGAATACGATGTACACAATGCAGTAGTTAACTGTGTGGCCAATGAAGTCAGACTGCCTAGCTGCAAATCCCAGCTCTGCCTTTTCACAGCTATATAACCACAACAAGATTTTCACCCTCTCTGTATTTATTTCAGTTTCTATACCTTTAAAATGGGGATATTAGTATCTCCCTCATAAAATTATTGTTAAGATTAAAATTAGTTATACACATAAAGCTCTGTCTTAATACAGTATGTAGGCTTGGTAAGCATCTATATACTTGAACTACAACTATTATGTGACTGAGATGTTCAATATACAGCTGAATGTATTGTTTCAAATCTCAAGAAAAGGAGAGGATCATTGAAAGATTGAAATTCCTAAACTCCTTTGTGTGTGTGCGGGGGACACATAACTTAGTTGAAAGCACTTGATGGGCAATGCAAGAACTTCTGGCACTCTCTTGTCCTCTGACATACAGGCTGACAACCTTTGAGAATTTAACAACTCCAGCCTGGGTCTCTAAGTAATTACAACAAGCAAGACTCACGGCAACCTTAGGCAGAAATACAGCATAAGTGAGAAAGAAATTTTTGTTATTTTAAGCCATTTGAAATTTGAGGATTGTTTGTTATTGTGGCATAACCTAGTCTGTACTGACTGAAGCATCGATGAGCTATTTAATTATGCAAATGATATGGAAAGTTTGAAAAACTGTGGATGTAAAGTAAAAGACTTTATATGTTTAAAGCAGATTTGTAATCTGCAAATTATTTTCTTCTAGGTATGGGTCTAGATTGTACCTTGCAATCCAAAGAAGAAACTGCTTGTCTTATAGAGATATGTGGGCTTCTGACTGAGTAGCTGCTACTGGGACATTAGAAATTGAGACCACAGGAAGAATGTGCAGGCACAATTTTCACTTCATACTGGGAAAATGCATAAATAAAAGCTTGACTAGATTTGGCAAAATTCAACATTACTGATGTTATTTAAAACTACTAAACCCAAACTTTAAGAAATTCGAAAATAAGGAACTGTAGTTCTTTTGTAATTTGGAAGAGGGAAACGTAAAAAAGTGACCCTCCTTCATCTGCCTGACCATTGTATGAAGCTGGTGGTTGAGTTCTATTATGGTTTCTTGGAATGCAAGGCCTCAGCTATGGAAAGGAAATGAGGTCTAATAGCAGTGGACCTTTCTACTCACAGTCACCCTGGGAAGAGGCAGACTTAGGGACTGGGAGTAACAACTGGGAAGGCAGAGTTTAAACTGGAGATGAGGAGGGAATTCCTTTTATCTTGGGGCATTACTCTCTGAAGCTTGGAACCCAAAATATCCAGGCTGCCTGAGTGGTGATAAGAGTAGCTGCCATCCTCGGCAGGGCAGCAGGTTGGTGGCTTGTTGGATAGGGAATCCTACGGCCAAGAAATCACTCAGCAAGACACCCCAAAATGGTGGGCTGCAATGGACAGCTCCAAAAGTCTCCATATTTAAAAACCAGTTGTAAGTTTCTTTGCTCTGATTTCTTCTGTTTCCCTGAGCCTTCGGTAAAGTTTTGGGTAACGTCAAAGCCTGATCTCAGTAGGGCTGGGTAGATTTCTGGAAAGGGTCTTTGTCTGTGCTCAGTCCTGGAATAAAGGAGTAACTCACTTTGAAGTCAGCATGGCAGAGGCAGCATCGAATCTTGGCCAGCACAGGTATCAACAGGCTGGAACTGAGGAACAGCATAGGCACATGCAGAGGGCTGGAAGCCTGTGTGAAACACCCGCCAGAGATTCCCTAAAAGAAATTAGAAGGAACCTGAGAAGGTCATCCTGCTCTTATGCAAGTGGAGACTATCAATCAGCACAGGTTAAAGCGTGACCTCATTTGCACTGGTGAAGCCAGAGGGATACGGGTTACAAATATAATCCAAAGTGTACGCCTCTTGGGGAGTATGATGCTCGTGGGAGTTTGTCTGCCAAGTGGAAATCATTAGGACATGTTTGGTGATAAAAGCTTGAAACATTCTCTTCTAGACAATGGGGAGCCTCTGTGGGCCTTTGGTTAGGGAAGTGAGAATGAAAACAAAAAGATTTTGAATTTTTACTACTTTCTAATACCATTATAGTAAATACGAACTTGTTTTCCCATAACTATCCCATTAAGAAAGTTATAAATATTGTAAGGGAAATGTGTTTTCTGTTGAAACAAGACAGTAAATCAAGCTTGAAGCTTGTGTATTTAGTTAAGTGAAATGTAGGTGAAAAAAAAATCTCAATAAATCAAGAATCTAACCTTAATGTAAGCAGTTCATTAGTTAAAACTCACAGCCAAGTATAAGTTTACACAAATCTGAAGTGACAATACTGAAATAGCATCTGTTTTCAAGCATCTGCTTCCAAGAAACTGTTCTTCTTATTGAACAATGGGATAAATCGTGATCCTCCTATAATCCTTTTAGGATTGGGGGCGTTTCCCGTGAAGTTTTCAGATGTCCTGGGCACGCTCATGTTTCTTCAGTAACAAAATCTGTGGCTATACTTTGCTCAGTTTACGACTCTGAAGTAGCAATCATGCAAAGCTCAATCGTAGATGTTGGGGACACAAGGTGAAAACTGTAGGGAGGAGGCCTGAGAAAATTCAGGGGAAGGAGAGGAAAAGAGTAGAATGGCGTTTTCTACAGAACAAGGACACCCAGGAGTGAAATAACTGAGGGCAGAGAGTCATCAGTACTAAAACAGGAAATGAAATGAAGAAAATGTCTGATGAAGAAGCCAGTGTGCTTACAGTGGAGTTGTATTAAATGTGGATTTAATTTACTTAAATGCAACCCATGCGATAAAGGAAACCACATCAAGGAAAAGAGAGAGAAATAACCTAAATAGGTATGGTTGATTTCACATGCTATTTCCACTCAATGAAACATGCTCTGTAGTGAAATTCAGAGGGCAACGTGAATTTGTTTTTCTCTCAGCTTGTACTATGTGGGCACATTACTGCACTGAATATGAATCTAGGGTTTTAAGACGCATATTTTTCCACCAACATGGTTCTTAAACTCAAGCCAACTACTTTATCAGGTGCCCTATGGGATGAGGGTCAAGGATGGAGTGGCAAGACACAGGGGAATCCTGTCATTGGATTAATTAAAAGATGTATGTTAGTCTCTGTATTGGTGGGAGTTCAGGCAGATAAGCAGAAGCACTAGGAGAGATATGGGATAAGGAATACAAAAACCTTACACAATTATGTAATTTGGTGAAAAGTGTGTGGAAAGCTATTGCCTAGGCATCTGTAAGTGGGTCTGAAGTTTCTGTAGGTCAGCATGACTGGTATTGAGAAAAAAAGCTGGATGTGACATGAGGAAGGGCAAAGATAAACTGGAACCCACAAGAACAAACTGAAACCCGGAAAGCAAAGTGAAACTTGCATCTTTCTCTTACTATCTCCAGACCTGATGAGGCTTGTGACATATAGAAGTAAACAGTGCCTTTTACCACAGAGCTACACACACACTTGGTCCAGAACTTAGAGAAGCTAAAGGAGATCTGGCAGGAGCTGAAGGAGCCACAGGCCCACCTGTAGCTCCACAGCCATCAAGGTAAAGTAGTAGATAAGCAACAATATGCACAAGCTGCTACAGCAACTAGTGCCTTAGACCAAACTTACAAGCATAATGGCTGCCACTTCCCCTGTGCCTTCCAAATCACATGCAAGCTTTTCTCGTGGCCAGCCCTAATCCAGAACCAGACATGGAAGGGAATACTAGGCAAAGTAGTTCCAATTTTGCTAAACTGACACACTACAAAGCCACTGTAGCCTCCGACATTAGGCTTCCAAGGGATTTCCAGGGATAATGCTGATGAAATGTTTACCTATGTGCTGTACTTAGAACTCAACCCTTGTGTAAGATGTAACTCCACCATTCAGATTGACACATACTAACATTCTAGGAGGGAAAATTGCTTCCAACTTCTAGTGCCAACATTCTGGCTGGTATATTCTTCTCTTCCATTGTTAGGGCAGTTACGGTCTGCCTGCTGAGAAGAATACAATTGAGTCTACAATATCATGTTAACAGCATTCTTCTCAGAAATCCTGTGTTTGTAAAAGTTATTATTAAATACAAACATTCCTACATACGTGTTGTGATTTTTTTAAAAAAATACTCGAAAAGCCTTTATTTGCTGCCACGAACCTGCCAACCTGGCATTGGATCTTCAAAAAAAAAAAAGAAAACATTTCTTTTTAAGTGTAGGTAGCCCAAAACTATATATTTCTTATTTCTTTCTGTTTACTAAAAGCAAATATAAAGTGTTTATATTGGTAAAAATTTCAATATTCATAACTCTGATATTTGAGATTTCTTCTGAAAAACAATTCCATTAAGGGAAAAGGTTATGGTGCTTTATTCCCTTTAAGGAATGGTTTACACAAATATGTGTTCCATCCCAGTAATTTCTCAGAGTGCCCAAGAGCTTAGTGATAGCTGAATTCTTAGTAAAACTATTAGCTTAGGTGACCATTAACTAATAACTGCTGCTATATGCTATTTAATGATACGGTGAGCTCATTGAGGTCAGAGCCGTGTCTCATTCATATCTGTACTCAAAGCACCTGGCACATACTAAGCACTCAATAAATATTTATCAAAATATTGAATGTTTTTTGTGTGACTTGAAATGTTTGGGTTTAAAAGCCTGACTTTAGATGAGAGACTCAGATCCAGAACTGGGTGAGCATAGAAAACACAAATCAGGTTAGTGGACAAAGAAAGGGAGTTATTTTCAATCTATTTGCCCTTATTCGTTTCCATCAAAAACTGCTTATTAATTATACACTATATAGCAGGCATTCTATCAGGCAATAGAAATATAAAAATAAATGACAGAGGCCTCACCCTCAAGTATTTCAGTCTTGTCTGGCCTCAGGCACAGAGGCAAATAACTGCAGGGTAAGTTCTTTTAATAGAGATGTGTATATAGAGCAAGAAGTGAGCAAATATATTCTCTAATGAGAAACTCAAACTAACCAAAAGAGATGGCTGGAGTTCTAGGTCTGAAAGGTGCATAAACGGTATGGTTCCAATTTTTTACTACTTAAATTAAAATGCTCATTTAGGGGTAGGAGAGGGGAGTGTACAAGGCTCCACTTCACTGGTAGTTCAGGGCCACCCACAGCTTAAGGAAATTACTGTTTATTAACATACCTGAGCTTGTAGAACCAGAAAAGTCACTTAGATATGGTTTTCCAAACTGAAATCAGAAGGCATCCATTCACTCCAGTAACATAGTTCTCAGGTGCACAGAGTATTGCACAAGTATACTATATCTTCGAGAAGTGAGTTTAAGTTATATTATTATTCAGTTATTTAACTAATCCTTACAGAGTATCTGATAAGGCCTTACTGATCCCATATTGGTTGCCAAGCATGAAACCAAGGACCAGTAATTGCTAATATCAAGTTGAACATCAAAGAGCTTGAGTCAGATGACAAAATAATTTCAAAACAATATGATAACATCTAAGCAGATAATTATGGCACCATACATATCAGGAGCCACAGAGTATTATTTGGACACTGTGTAGGAGCCATTTACTTGGTTTAGACAGGAATTTGGGAGAACTTCAGAAAGCAGATATTTCTACGGAATCTTGAAGAATGACTGGGGGTCTACCAAATACAGAAAAGCAAAGGCTTCCATAAATACTTAGTAAAATTTAATCGAGCATATTTTAGGCAACACTTTTAATGACTTCCTAATCATCTTTAGGTACCGACTATCTCTAAAGGTAGCACTGAAGCAAATTATCCAGCATTGCTCTGAAGCTTCTTTGGAATGTTGTATGGCTCCAAAAGAACTGGGGGAAAGTGAGACATCCAAATGCACGTATTAAATCGTTTTGTTAACTGACTAAATATATAAAAAGTGAAACTACAGCTAAGAGAGCATGAGCAGGTCAAGTCTGACCTACCTTCAAACGCCATTCGTATTTCAGTAGCAAAAGATGAGCATCCTCAAGAAAGCGTTTGGATCCATCAAATCAACACTTACTTACTTGATGGCTACTCTGTGCTAATTACTTTGCTAGGCTCAATGAGCATGGAGTTTGGTTAAAAAAGTTTTCAAATGACAAAAGTATCTATACTTCTAGAGGACAGGGCCAGGCCTTCCATTTGGTCTTTATAAGACCAATAAAAAGGATGGTTCGATTCCCAATTGTTTTCCATCTAACGCAACTCATTCGCCTATTCTCTTATATATCTTGTTCCTGACTTTGTGCTCTATAAGGCTTTCCTGTTGTTTTAGAAAAATTCATTGGACTTGAATCATATAGTGAAAGGCCTTCATTTGGCTTAATTATGTTTTATGATTTTTTTCTCACCATCCTCTGGTTTTAAAATCTCAGAAGCTCAGTAAGTATAATCTAGGGAGCATTGGCACCTCAGGAATCCATTACTGTTATTTATCATTTTGTTTTCATTAAAATTTCCATTAACCTTTTCTCCATCAGAGTATAGATTATAAATTGCAATCAACTGTCTATTGAACAGAAGGAAATCTTGCTTGTAACTGATTAAACAACTAAATAAATGATTTTGCCCTCACTGTTCATCCTGTTGGTTCTTAAGAGCTACTTTCTAATCATTTCACAGACAGGTTAGTAACTTTTTACTAAAGGTTATAAAAGTAACTTCTGTAAAAGTAAAACTTTTCAAAAAAGTTAGGTCTCCAAATATGTAGATCAAATTCTACAGTACAGTTAACTCCCAATTATTTATATCTAGGCACACCAAGACACATAATTGAGAGAGCAGCTAAATTAGGCAGTGCGTAAAAGATTTGTCTAAAGTCCCTTTTGTGATACATATAGGTTGAAATCATAGAAGCTATTATTTGCATAACATATCTAAAGTTGAATAGCACAATAGAGAGTATTTCAATTCCAGTAACTCTTCTATTAACAAAGGAGATATATTTCAACTATTTGACTTTGTGCTCAGAGATCTCATTGCCAGAGGTAAAAGTACTAGAAATCTTAGGAATGTATTCCAGAACATTTCTTTCTGTGTAGCAGAGTACTTCCTCTTATGCCGCATTTTAGGCAAAGCTAGAGCGAATACCTGGGCTCTCTTGGCTTTTTAGAAGGGTACACATGCCTGTCTTAAAAAAATTACTTAAATTGCGACAATAATAAAAATTAAGAGCTAAAATTATTGAGCTATAATTATGTTCCAGGAATGTCAGGTGCATTGTCATATTTAATTACGACAATAACCCTCTAAAACAGATATTATTCCCATTTTATAGGTGAGATAATTAATGTCCCCAAAAGTTTAAATAATTTGCCAAAGACCCATACCTAGAACATGTCAGAGCCAAAACTCAAACCCTGGTCTGATTCATAAGCCCAAGTACTCAACATTTCTCCAAACCATAAGGGCTGACATTTTACAGCCCAGACATTACTGGGCTGTAATATCCAATGCCACCCATCTTGAAGTGCATGAGGACTCAGCAAGGCCTGAGCTCTCTCCATGTTATCTGCAAGAGATCTGGATATGTCACAGTGCTACTTACTTTTTCTGGTTAGCAGTGCCCAGCACTGAGGTTTTAGAGGTTCAATAAATAAAATCCCCCTTTCCTACGCTCTCAAGTTTGGAACCAGTTTAGAGGACAGATTCAGGAATCGGTCAAGATTGAAACATCGGTTTTACTGCTGCTATGAGTACATTAGAGGATGTGACTAAGAGACTCACTTGAATTAAGCTCTTTGTCCCAAGTGGTACTCAAGCCTGGGTGGGGTGTGGGGAGGAAGGTTTGGAACTATAAAGCCCATGTACTTACTCAGGGTTGTTTTGCACTGCTCCAGGGCAAACAGGAGGAACAAATCAAATCTCCGCTCATTGCCTTTTAATTGATTAGTTCTATCCACTCAGGAATCATGGACTAAGGCGGTGGTCCAACAATCTAGTAGTGCACCCATTCTGCACAAGGAAAGGTGAGCAAGGGCCACAGAGAGTCATTCTGTGGAACAGTCACCAATGGAAACGTGAGAAGTGGAGGCAATGAGTTCCCACCTAAGACTTCTTTATACTCCTGCCAGCAGCTTGGTGGTTTGTGTGAAAAAGATTTCATAGGATATTGTCAAACCAAATATTAATGTAGTCAAAAAGGAGAAAAGCAAAGAAAAGACTTATTGTTCCAAAGGGTGAACACTACCTACCACATTCCACCAGACATGTAATGAGTTAAGGAAGAGAAAATCTCCACCTACAAGGAATTTATCATTTCATTGGTGGTGGCAGGGGGACTGTGAGGTTAGAAGAAAAAATGCAAAATCTTTATGGTATTGCAAAACAACTGTGCACCCCAGAGATCCACTTTCCACCCTCCTCCACCAAGAGGCAGCACCAACAGGCTCCTCCTTGCCCCACTTCTCGTTGTGTTTGCCAATCAGAACACCGCCAGATGGTGGAGGGCAGGTGACAGCAAGGTTGGGATATTTTATCCTTCCCTGTTGGTCATGTGGGTTGGCTGTGTCCCTCTACTGAAGGCCACAGCTCCTGTCCAGTGGTGCCTCTGAATGTCAGGTGCACTTGTCCCCTCCCCAGGCGCCTTCGGTCCTAGTAGTGGAAATGGGTTACTGCACCCTATTCATTTCCCTAGCCCCTTCAGAAGTCATCCCATTATTAAATGCTGTTCAAATTACCCCGTTTGATTGTGAGATCTCCTTCTTGCCAAGAACCCTGACAGATAAAAGCCTATCTTTGCAGCTTCCATACCTTTTTTTACCTTTCAAATCCAAGCTCACCTGGACTCCTGTATTGGCCTCCTAAATGATCACTCACTTCTCCCAGTTCTACCCTTCTCAGCCCATCCTCCACAGGGCACCTAGAAAATCTTTTTAAAATGCTAATAAGATCAAGACACCACCCCCATCCTGTTTAAAACCCATCATAGGCTTCAGATCACACTCAAAATAAAATCTAAATACTTTGCAGAGTCCCTGGAGACCACTCTCATCTGACCAGGCCGTCCTCTCCAGCCTGACCACAGACTATCCTTTCTTGTCTTTTCTGCAACACTCATGCCCTTCAATGGCCAGGTTGCCTCCTGCCTCAGGGTCTTTTTAAGTGCTGGAGTCCTAGCCACGTCCCCTTTCCACTTAGCTAGTGCCTACTGATTTCAAACACCGCTTCCTCAGGAAATCCTTCCCTTCCTCTCCCCAACATCCTATATACCTTCCCCCATGTGCCCCACCCCCAACCAGATCAAGCACACTCGTTATATGCTCCCACGGCTCCCTATGATTTCCTTCTAGACACTTGCACATTTTTAAACTATATGTGTGTGTGGCTATTTTTTTAAATGTCTCTTTCCCTTTCTGATCATAAGCTTTATGAGGGCAAAGTCTGGGATGGTTGTGATCACCATGTAGTCATTCATGCCTCACATGGGCCTGACACAAAACACTCAGTAGATGTTTGCTGAATGAACAAATGATCTCATTTCAGCTCACATCAGTCTTGGTTGATAGGAGAGGAAGGAAGTAGGAGGGAAAGCACGGGACCCTATGTCTGAAGGTCTTAGTACACAGGCCTGGGACCACCTCTTGACTACCGAACCGAAAGACCCAGCTAACCCCTCAAAGCCTCCGCTGCTTCACGTTTAAAATAACGATACTCGCTTCACAGGGCCATTGTCCTGTGAGACCATCATCCAGGCATGAGAACCTTGTAAGCTGTAAAGTGCAGGGCACGTGTCGTTGTTATTATCCCAGTTCCCAATAGAGAAACTTGCTCACGTGAGTACAAAGGGACAGACATACCACTACACTTGTTCCCAGGAGGGAAGCACGAGTGGTTCCACGGAGGGCCAGGGCTGCCTGGGGTGTTAGTGAAACCCGGTGAATTTAGTACAGAAAAATTCCTCGGAGAATATGATGTAAGCGGAAATTCAAACAAAGATAAGTTGGTGATTCTGTTCTGAGAAAAGGGAGGTTATTGTCTTTGAGTGGAGAGGCAAGCCATGTAGGCCATCCAGAGCTATGCGGTCAGAGAAAGTGTTTTCTCTCAACAAATAAACATGTGTCAGGGTAACAGTATGCTGATTTTTGCCTTCAGTGAATTCAACTCTGAAACATGGGGAAAAAAGATATGATTTTTAAAAGAAAAATGTGATGGGACGATGTTTAGGGATTTACACTGTGATTTCTCCTACTATTAACCCATTTCATGTCCTAGTACCCCTTGCTATTTTTCTCACATTTGGTGAGAAGTATTTATTCCCTCGGGGATAAGAAGATTCAGCTAAAATCCCAGGCTTTTGAGTTTCAGATGTTTTGTCTTTTGAATTGCATAAACCTAAGCCCTAAGAAAACTCAGGGCATAAGACAAAAGCTTTGGAAGAATACATAATGATCTAAAGGTAAGGTTAAGGTGGGGGTGTGGTGGGGGGGGGGGGGCGTGTCGGAAGGAGTTATCAAGAGAGGGACCCTAGGGAAGTCAAAAAATATTCTACTCCTAAGAAAGAGGCCTGAGCCCTGGGCTTGGCTATGCTCCACCTTCTGCTACTTGCCTGAGCCCAGGTATTGGATGAGGAGGGAGGGAGAGTTGAGACACATGGCAATGGCACGAGCTCCAGAAAGGCTCTGCAACTCCATGTACCACTTTCCCAGGTGGGGCTCAGATGTCCCTCTGCCAAACTGATAGGGTAGCAGAAAGAAGATCCGCATGAGGGAGCTAAGCAAGGGCACCCAAGACAGTCTTAGAATGTTTCTCAGGAGCCCAATAGTAAGGCAGACCTGGCCTGGGAGCTGCGGCGGTGACCTATGTGGACCCACTAAAAGCCTTGATGGGAACGAGGATGTCAGCTCAAGGGATGCTGACAACATAGAGACCAAGTGACTCTCAGCAGCCAACACAGCAACAATTTAAAGCCTACCTAGGGAAAAGGGCAGAGTTTCCGAGATTAAACTTCAGTAGGGTTATAGAGAAGTGATGATAGGTTTATTTCTATACACCTGAGTGAACTGAAAATTTAACCCAGTTCAGAAATAGTAACATAGTGGAATATGCATTAAAGTGTCAAATAAGCTAGAGAAGTGTGGACTGGGGAAGCTCGTGGGTCCTACCTCCCTTATATATACACACATGCATGTGCGCACGCACATACACATGCACACACACGCACACACACATTTTCAGGGCGTTTTTCTTCACATCATATTGATTTCATCTCCTCATTTAAATAAACTCACACAATAGGGACTTCCTGCATCTCTTTCTGAGAACAGTCCCATAGTTCAGCACCCTGGAATTTAGCCTCTAAATTATGTAGGTTTACTCCAATGTCCCTTAGAGCCTCCACGGGTAGTCTTTCATGTCAAATATTTTTTTCATGGTAATAAAAAAACAACTCTAGATGTGTTTAACACAGCATCCAAGGTGTACCCAAGGGGTATAATTAGTACTTACTATGCTAGAAAGAAAAGGCAAGATATAATGCAGCAGCATTTTCCTGAAAGAAAACAGTAAGGTACGGGGGTAACGCATGGCTTCAAAATTGTCTTTCTTCCTCAGGTACTAAGAAGTGATATTTACTGTGCTTCTGTTAATTATGGAATAAGACAAGGGGTTACTCAACATATGCCAGGCATCCACTCTCTCACTGAGGGAGTAAAATAGGCTGCCTGTGATTGCTAATGTTGTTTGCAAGGACCAGCACCACCGAGATTTCCAGATTCCCAGTCAGGTGCAGGGTAATGATGACAACTGATACTATTAACAGCACTTAACTTTTTTTTTTTTTTTTTTTTAAATAAACGTGGGTGTGTGTGGAGACATATTTTAGACTTCTGGGCTTTGTTTCAGTTTCACCCACTCCTTCTTCAAGAGTGGCTGAATAACTGGATCTTTGCCTTTATAATAAAGGATTCCAAACTCTGTTGTTGTTTTGTCTTGTTCCCTTCCTCAAACTACATTTTTAAAAGCACTGCGGGTCACGGTGTTTCTAATTTTGCCTGACTGGTGGCACCTTTCTATCACTTGCATTCTATTCTTGGATTTAAGTAATTATTCCCAAACATTATGCTGTTTTAAGACTTAATTTTCTATTAGATGAAAGAAGTTTTGTGGACCAAGAGTTTAAAAATGCCACCAAAATGATAATGTCATGGGCCATCTTGAATTCGAAAGCTCAGATATTTTTCTATAAATCTCACACACATTTTAACAATCTTACTGAAGTCCAAGGCATTGGAGAATGTGGGGTGAATTTCAGAACCAAAATGATTTTATTTGATTTAAATTACTTATTAATTTGTTGCAGCTGGTGAAGTACAGGGCATTTTCCTTGCATCTTAAGAAATACAATGAAAGCATTAAATAGGAATGTATTAGGACTTAATGCTCTAAATATTAAAAGACATGCCACTTGAGTTAAAATGGCTTCAAAGTTTGAGATGGTTTTAGTGATATAAGCCAGATTTATGACTTGGTTTTTAAGATGTCTCCAAAATTGAAGGTGGCATCACAGAGGGCCTCCATAAAGTGTGGAGAACAAGGTTAGATAAATGTAAGAATTTTTTTCAAACTGCTTTTAACTAAAGATGAAAAATTTAAAAAACTTAAAAACCTTTAAAGATGATGCTACCACAATATCACAAGGAAAATAATATATCACAACTTACTTCTGAAGTTAGTTGCATTCTATATTAACCACGCCGCACACTCTAGCACACAGACAAGACATACAACGTACTGAACAAAAGAAACAGCAAAAGTAAGTGAAAAGGTGTTAGGGAGAATTAAGTAAAAAATATAATAAATGCCAACATATCTAGCCCTTCCCATAGTATTAACATATGTGTTGTCATTTCTTGATCATTTTAGGAACAATCTGTTACTGTTTTTGGTTGTTATTTCAATTCCTACTGCCAGGTATTGTACCTGAAAAATTAAGCTGAACTAGAAATGGTACTGCCCAGTCCTAACTCCCAATGATAATAGTGACCTAAATCAAACTAGAACCTAAAAAAAAAAAAAAAAAAAAAAAAGACATTTGAAAATTATCCAAGAAATTCCCTAGAATTTGCTAAAATAACCAAGATATCATTTTTCATGGATTCTAAGATTAATTTTTCACATTTTTAAATCTCTGAAATTGGGATGTGTCTGATAAACGATGGTGCCTTTCCATTATTGCTGACATATTTTCCTTAGTGCATAAAATAATAATGTATCTTAAAGTTGTTGATGTTTTACATTTACAAAATATGGTAGATTTTGGTCATGGGTATTCTCACAGCCAAATGAAGGAATGAAAAACCTTCCCTGATTTTATCAGATAGTATTTACCTAGGTTATCTAGAGTTGCATGGTTTTCTAGAGCTGTACTGCCAATTATGGTAGCCACTAGCCACATGTAGTCATTTAAAATACATTGATTAAAATAAATAAAAATCAGTTCCTTAGTGGTACCAGCCAAATTTCAAGTCCTAAGTATAGCCACATGTGGCTATTGGCTACCATACTGGACAATGTGGATTTTTTAAAAATTTTAATTAGTTTCAAGGATACAGTACATTGGTTACACATCTATATAGTTCATAAAACGATCCCCCAATTGCTCCCTCCCTCCCCTGGCCCTCCACCTAGCCAACATATTAATGCTAACTGTATTCCCTCTGCCGTGCTCCCCATCCCCATGACCATCTATCAACTACTAATTTGTACTTCTTTAACCCTTCACCCCATTCTCCCAGCTCCTCAACCCTCCTCCCCTCTGGACAATGTGGATTTATAGGACATCTTCATCACCACAGAATGTTTTATTGGGCAATGACAGTCTAGAGTGCTGACTTCATCTCATAAATCCTTCGGATTTGAGCAACAGTACAGAAAGGCCAGCGAAATGCTAGTATCTGTCTCATGGGGAGCAGTTTGGTGTAGTTAATTTAAGTATAGGCTTTGAAATCAAGCAGACCTAAGTTTGAATCTTGAATGTTGAACTTACTTGCTAGTGGGGCTATGGTCAGGTTGCTTGACCTAAGACTCAGTTTTTCATCTGTAGATAAGAGATAACTGTTGTAACTACTTTGTAGGGCTATTTAAAGACAAAGCATTATCCATGATGCGTACACTAAGCATTTAATAAATACTAACTTTCATGATTAGTCTTTTAGAATTTTAGTGACTACACTGCAGTCAAATTGCAGTATGATGGTGTGTGATAAGTGCTAAAGTATACTCACAAATAAGGTGGTCGGCAGCAAAGAGAAGGGAATTTGTTCAGTCAACCAGGGGAGACAGGGAAGATTTACCAGAGGAAGTGACACTTGAGCTACATCTTGTAGGATGACCAGGAGTTCCTCGCACTGAAGACAGCTAAGGTTGGAATTTTTGCAAGAGAACCAGCATGTATGATATTACAGAAGCTTGAGAGAACTCTTGGCACTAGAAGAAAAGGATCCGATTTAGGAATAGGGTCAAGAATAGAAATTATCAGAAGCTGAGGCTATGAAAGTTTGTTGAAGGCAAATTGGGAAGGGCCCAAGTGCCATGCTAAGGATTTTATTAAGACTTGAGGCAGGGAACCTATGGTGATAGTCTGGGTGAGAGCTGAGCAAGACTCTAACAGAGGAAGTGGAGTTGTCTGTACTCACTTCCAATTTGTCTGCCCTCATTTATTCGGCAGCCCACTCTATCATACCACCAAAGCTGCTCTTTTCAGGATCATAAGTGACCTCCATGTTGCTATGCCTGCTGAACAATGTTGGTACTTATCTTACTTGGCCTAAGAACAACATCTGACAGTTGATCATGCTCTCCCTCTTAAAATGCTTTCTTTACTTGATTTTCAGAAGATCGCACTCTCCTGGTTTTTCTCCTACTTCACTGATTTCTGTTTCTAAGTCTCCTTTGCTGGTTTCTCCCATCTTTCCAACACTTAAATGTTGGGGTCCCAGGGCTTAGCCCTTTGGGCCTCCTGACTTTCTTTTTTTCTTTTGACTCCTTTGCTGAGCTCATTCGGTCTATGGTTTTACATACACACTATCAAATTGAAATCTCCTGCCTAGAGCTATAGCCTGAAGTCTGCATTTCTCCCTGCAACAGCTTAGATTTGGATCAACAGACTTAGATGCCTAGAGGGCATCTTCACTTAACCATCAAAACAGAACTCTTAACCTGCCATTATAAACCACCTCCTCCTGCAGCTCCTCATTTGTGTTAATGGTAGCACTTCTTTCCAGCTGCTCAGATCGAAAACTTTGGAGTTTTCATCCTCTCCCTCTCTGTCTCCCTCTCTCAGTCTCTCAGTCTCTTTCTCTCTCTACCCGCTTCCCTCCTTCCCTCCCTGTCTTCCCCCCACCCCCGCCCGCCCCCACACTAATCTGTCAGCATATCTTTTTGACTTTACCTTCAAAATAAGTTCAGGGGACCTCCTCTTCTCACTCCTTTTCTCACCATATCAACTGCTACCTTCCTGTCTGAGCAAGCACCATATTTTTTTCCAAAAGCCTCCCGAATGCTCTCTCAGCTCTCACTCTAATTCCCCAAACTGTCCCTTGCCACTCCCCACCCCTACCCCCCACCCCATCTAGTGTCAAAACAACGGAGTGATCCTCTTTTGCATGTAAATGAAGCCACTCCATACAAAATCCTTCAATGACTTTCCATCTTCAAGTCAGTCAGAGACATTTAACTTATCTGCATGTCTCAACATGATCTGCCTATCTCCTTCCTTCTCCCACCTCATCTCTCTCTCCTGCCCTTGCTCAATCCACTCCAGCCACACTGACCTCCTTTCCCTTTCCTGAACATAATAAACATGCTTCCATCTCAGAGCCTTTGTATTTGCTTTTCTCCATGCTAAGAATATCTCCCCCAACCCCTGCCCCACCCCAATATTTGCGTGGCTTTCTTTCTTACCTCCCCTAGGTGTTTAGGCAAATGTCGCTTTCTCAGTGAAGCCTTCCTTGACCTCCCTTTTTAACACTGAACACCACCCCTCAACGTACCCCCTGTGCCTTTACCTACAAAATGTCTTCTCATAGCATTTATCACCATTAAATACTATATATTTTACTCATGTATACAGTTTACTATCTGTCTCCTCTTGCTAGAATGTAAACTCAATGAAGGCAGAGATTTTTGTCTGCTTTTGTTCACTGCTGTATGACCCAGAGCTTACCTGGTACCTAAGTGCTCAGTAAATATTTGAACAAATTAATGCACATGTTTGCTTCTTTGTGGGGGCTAAGGGAGATGGAGGAGGCGAGAAGTCATTCGTGTATTTATTCTATAACATTTAGTGAGCATCTCCTATATGCCCGAGCATTGTGCTAGATGCTAAAGATCCAGGTTGGTCATGTGGTAATGCCAGCAACCAAGACAGTAAATCTAGAAAATGAGCAGCAATACTGGTGACACTTGATGAATTTGGGGGTTATGGGACATCTAGGTGTAGATTCTAATCAAAAGCTGGAACCAATTCCAAAGTCCATATCTCTCCACCATGCAAGAGCCAGACTGAGAGGCAAGGTTACAGGGCCTCCCAGAAGCACTAAGCTACATGCACACCTGGGCAGTAACACCATCCTCCGTGCTGCCTTTGACTACAAAGAAAGTAAACATTCATAATACTGGCCTCTTAGCATTAATTGACCTCATGTGTGGAAAGCCCTCAGCTTCCCAGATGAAAAGTGCTACAGGACTACAAAGTTAACCTTGCTGACGCAGAGGGAAGGCTACCGCCCTGAATCACCAGTACCCTGAATTATCATGGCCCTTACCAGGGGCATCTGGGTTGTCTCAT
>NW_011888921.1:2492010-2494107 GCF_000151845.1 Pteropus vampyrus
CACACACACACACACAGTGGCAGAGGGTGGGGACATGTCCTACTCGTCTTTGTTTTCTTCAACATAAGACTTACACAAATGAAAGTTTCTTAATTAAATATGCATGTCCTTTAAATAAAAAAGAAGAAAGTCTTCCGTGGGGAAGGTCTTTATTTACAGATTAAGGGGAAGTAGCTGTGAGTCAGATAACAGGACTCTGAGCAGAAAAACCATCTCCAGCCACACTGAGAAAAAAAGCATTGTTTTCTCTCTCCAGCCCTGCTTCTCATTTAACTCTTTGTCTAACAGATTTTCAATCAATATATAAATTTGAGTGGCTACCATCTGCCAAGCTCTGCTCTGGATGCTGGGGACATAAAGATAAATAGGACAAAGTTCTAATGTGGAACTGATACTGGAATGTAGGAGAAAGAGATTAATGGTAATAATATTTACTATCAGGTACTCTTTCACAAACATGATTTCCTTTAATCTAATTCTTCTCAGATTTTAACATACCTATGAATTACCTGAGAATTTTGTTAAGATGCAGATCTGATTCAGTAAGGCTGGGATGAAGCCTGGGATTCTGCCTTCCTAATAACAACTCATTGGTGGTCACACAGCTAGTCAACGCCAGAAACAGGTGCAAATCCAAATCTATTAACCATTCCTTTCCAAACTGCCTCTCTTAAGTCGTAGAGCTATAGAGCTATGGATACAGCAGAGCTACTCATTGTACACAGGGATAAAGTAGCATGAGGTTCAGAGGAGACTTCCAAAAGGAAGGAATAGAGCCAGCACTTGGACTTATCAGTGTAATGTGGAGTCTAGAACAGAGTTTCGTAACCTGTTTTTCAGTTTTGCTCACTGCGTCCCCACACCCAGCCTTTTGAGACTTTTTCTTCCTATTCCCCACCTGCCATAAACTTTTAATGCCACAGATATATTGTGTATCTGTGTATGTAATGTGGCCTTGGGGAGACCACAAAATCAATGTAATGTCTAAGATTTTCCTCACATATCCCCCTGAAACAATTTCTGTCTTACTGGGGGCAATATTGCTTCCACTGAGAAGGCATGATCTAGCACAACACTTGACTCACCTTGTAAGACATATCATTGATTTAAAAAAAAAAATCACAAAATCTCAGGGTTGAAAATAACTTAAAGGCATTGACCCTTCTGCAAAAACCTTGACAACTGATCATCTATATTGTGTTTAGATACTTACAGTGATGGTGAATTCACTATCTTATGTGGCAGCTCCATTCATCTTTGGAGGGCTGTTTACTAGAAAGCTCTTTCTTATTTACAGCCTAGATATAGAAAGTCGAAATTTTCATTCACTAGTTGGAGTTCTACCCTTTGTTGCTGAACAGAAGGTACAAAGCTAGGTGCACTGAAGGGTAGAAATATGTAGAATATTTGGTTCCTTGTTCCTAGGGACCAGGCAGTAATCGTGTGCGTTTGGGAGCGTTATGGAAACTCTCTTGTGATCCACCTACTTCGAACTTTATGCTTATTGACTTTATATCTCTAACAGTACAGTGTAAAGTTTTTCTAGCCTCCGAAGAAGTCACATCACACTTTAATTCATCTTACTGTCAACTAAAATTTCTCACTATTGGTGTTGTTTTTAGAGGTGCTGGAAGTGGTGCAATAGAAAAAGCAATGGTTAGGGGTGAGAAGATCATAATATGACAAGAAATATAGGGCTACATTTTTTACTTAAAATAATGTAGGTAATCAATTGTAGAACTAAAAATAATAATATAACTCGAAAACACACATGGAGGGAGAGGAAGGGAGGAGATAGGCAATAGTAAAAGTAAGCTAAGCCCTATCCTTTATAGTGGAGAGTTTTCTAAAAGTGATAAATTAAAGAGAGACAAGCATGATATTTTGAGTTATGGAAATAACTATGAAAGTCTAAAAACGGAAGCAGACAGAGGGATGAGATAAAGGGTGGGTGGGAGAGCCTTGATTTTCTTCATAACTTCTTCTAAACCATCTGACTTTTTTACCAAATACATATATGCATTAATTAAAATTAAAAACAAAAGAATGATGGAGTAAAAAATCAGAGTAGTGCCCTGTCACTAACTACTAGCCTAA
>NW_011888921.1:2495352-2497583 GCF_000151845.1 Pteropus vampyrus
CACCCCGCATCCCCTGGGCCAAGAGTAGAAACAGCTGGGAATGCAAATAGTAAAATGCATTTGGAAGGAATTTAAATAACTAAGCTTCAGTTGTTGAACAGGATGGCCAATGGTTTTTCTTAGTAAATTTTTTATGCGATAGAATCCTAAACTGATAAGGAATACCTCAGATGGATTTCATTTTTATGAATGCCAAAATAAATAGAGTTCTATCTTATGTTACCACAAACTCAGGAAGGCTCTATGTCCCCGTACATGAAAGAAAACTAGAATAGATACATGAGAGGGAAGGGCTTTACTTTGGATCCTCTTGAACCCCTTAGGGCTTCAAGAAACCCTTGAAAGTATGCAAAATTTTGTTTGGATGTGCATATGTGCATTTTTTTTTTCCTAAGGTAAAGGTTCAATCACTTTCATCAGCTTCCCAAAGGAATATGAAATCTAAGAAAGGTTTGAAAAAACTCAAGGTTAGAGGATCACGTTCTTTACAAGCTCAAGATAAACCACTGTCTCCAGGTGAAACAATTTCTGACTTCACCTTAATCAATAGAAGGCTTTGTTTTTACTCCTCTGGAAAGGCCTTGAAAAACTCGGCACATCTGCCTTCACTGAGGGTTCATCAATTCAGAGCAGAGAGCCTTAGATGACAAACGGCCCTGAGCAGGGAGGCCTCCACCTCAGTTACACCTGCTACCACTGGCAGCGAGCCCCTACACCCGCACCTATGAGGATCCCCTCCGCGGATCACAGAAAGCCTCGATAGGGGGCAGCAGGGCACAGCGAGGAAACAACAAAGCCACCTTTATGATCGAAGATTATTTGCTGAGTATTTCACAAGATAAGGCTATTAAAAATAATGAATGTTAAATATCTTTCATCGTTATATTTATTTGAATTTCTAGTCACTTCCCTAGGTGAGATTTCCAGAATTCATGAACCAAAAGGAATGAATATATTCAAAGCTGTTGATACATACTGTCAAATCACTTTGCTTAAATAATAGCCTCTTAAAACTCCCTCCAGTAGTATGCCAGGGTGTTTCAACATACCTTGGCCAGGATTGAGGTACTCCTTTTCTTCTTACTTTTTGCTAATTTTTAGCAGAAACTGACATCTCATTGTCTATGCATCTCATTTGATTATGTGTGAGTCTGAACATTTCTTCATGTTTATCTAATACTTATATTTCCCTTTTGTGAATAGTCTGCACATGAAGGACATTCATTCTTTTCAAACATATTTATGCTTGCAGAGGTTAAATGCACAGATACTCATTTATTTCAACAGAAACTTAAAAATTCTTTCTCTATTCTTATTTGACTTAAAGGTTCTTAGCCCTTATCAGGTTCTCCAAGGACGAACAGGCATTCTTTACCAGTTCCAAGCAGCTCTGTGGGTTTCTGAAGGTGTTTCCTCATGTCAGCTCAGTTGTCAGGTCCAGCTTTTAACTGACAAACCTTTCGACAGATCCAGACTTTCTCTTGCCTGCTGCCTTCCCACTCTGACTTCAATTTCCTATATTCCTTCCAGCATCTCCATCCTACTCTAGTTCAATTTCTTGAGAGAATGAACCTTCAATCTCCTGCCAAGGTAGGGAAGAGGGAGACAGCTAGCTGTGACAGATAGAAAGGAACCAAGGTCTGATTACTTCTCATGTAAACATTCACCAATCCTCCTGGTTCAGCCCCACTTTTTAATCTCTACTTCCATGGTACCAGGTAGCTCAGGTTCTAAGACTTGCCCTGGTTCTATGGTTTATTTTGATTGTCTCTCTCTGTAAAAATTTGTTTCAGTTGTCTCTCTCTTCTACTAAATTAATCAAACATTTCCACTTCCTTTTCATCCTCTAAGAATTTGTTGGTATCTCTCATCTGCTCTTGTCTCTTATCTTGATTAAGTCATTGTATTCAAGAGTTGGAAGATAGTCCTTACGGGTTTACGCATTTTAAAATTCTTTTAATGTTTTGACAGTGTTTGGGGTGCAAATATTCACTCCATCTTGAGTTTCTTCTTTACTCTCAGGCCTGGAGAACATGTTCTTTCTCTCTTCTGATTGTCCTTATAAATATTCTTTTGCTTCTCTTTTTGCCTTCCAAAGCATTCCTTCTCTTCATCCAATATACCCAGCACAGTTTCTTAAAAAGTACTAGGCTTTTACAAAAGACAGGAAGTACCATGACTTCAAGCAGTTACTGTGTCACTATCTTGTCTCATGTCACTCTTACATGCCC
>NW_011888921.1:2498473-2526359 GCF_000151845.1 Pteropus vampyrus
ATTACCTTCAACATTAGTCTCAAGCACAAAAAATAAATTAGATCCTTCCTTGTTCTTGTAACTTAAAGCTTTCTCAATCTATACAGTTACTGCCTTTTGGGTCACTTTTCAAAAGTTAAGAGAATGCATTCGAGAGGGAAAGATAAGGAGGTGTTACTATCGCCAGTACAGTCAACACAGACAACTTCATATCGTTGTTGTAATTTCTAAACAGAACATAATTTTAAAGTCTGAACCTTAATTTGGTTCATAAGTCTTTACTTAAAAAATCTGACTGTATTATAAAATACCTCTCCCAGAATTCCATTTGTAAGTAGCAACAATAAATCTCACCTGTGTATCTCACGGTGGCTCCACTTACTTCCCCTGACATAGACCTTCTTCCCAGCTATCCTCAGAAGATGATCCCCGAACTACATCTTGCAGAATGGGATACAAGTTTTTAAAACTTGTATTATTTCTATATCTTATTTCTCATAAAACTTATAAAACACGTATGCTAAGGCTGATAGTGTACCTTCTGAACTGAGTATCAAATTGTCCCTTTCAATTTCATTTTAATGATGTGATGTAAAACTGTGTGATCTGTAAAGTGTTTCTTGGCTGAGAAAAGAATATGTCTGTGATATCCTTTACTATAAATAGATTTAAGTAGAGTTGGTATGTATGTATTTCCTACCCATCAAAATTACCTTAATGGATTTGGTCTTTAGAAGGCAAGGTGATTGCTTAGGTGCAGGGCAAGGAGCTGAGTTTACCAATGGCCCTCCATCACAGTGTAATAGCTCAATGGAAAGATATTAGCTCTATTACTAATGATGAGTGTTAAAGTGTCCTCTGAGAAAAGCAAGCTGCTGGCTAGGTCTATACAACCAGCAGTAGGAACCTTTGCTCTCAGGGTTGTTAATCAGTAATATGGTACGCATGCCAACCCACCCCCTCCCACAACACACATCAAGAGAAGAAAGAGAGAGATGAAAAGAGATTTCCATTTTGCTTTTATTTCTAAAGGTCTGTCAGCTTTGAAGGAAAAAGCGATGGCAGTTGCTGGAAGAGTTCCTTGTGCACCAAGTCATGCCTCATCTCAGCAATACCAGTGATAGTTCCCTTACCTCCAAGCAGGAAAAAGTTCATACGTGCATACACGGATGCACACACACATGCATGTACACATAGTAATTCACAATGAGGAAAAAGTCTTCTCTAAGGTGAAAAGGGAAAGGATCATTTTTTTATTGCCAATTTCTCTGTATTTTGGAATTTTCAGAGATTGGAGGGTGTTGGCAACTGAAATTATTTTGTCTTGATAATTAATTCATTAAATAAATATTTATTGGGTGATATTATACGCTAATGATCCTAACTTTCTCCTGTGGAATGTTTTCTTTCTTAGAAAATAAAATAATGTAATACCTTCTGCAGAAATGTCTCCCACTCAGACAACAAACATATTCAGCACTAATGAAGTATCTTGTTCCAGTATACAAGCTTGTCATTCAGAAATGGCCAGTTGATAGAACTATAGAAGATGGTTTGCTTCTAAGCCACAGATGATTTATAATACAAACTAGTTATACCTCTTTAGATTACCACAGCTGTTATAAAAACAAGGAAATTTCTACAATATCTCAGGTGATGTCCGAGTCACGAAGGACCCGTTAAAACTTTGTACATAGTTCTAACTGAAACTTCTTCCTCTATATCAAAATAACTAATATTTCCCATAATTTCCACATATTGTTCCTAGTGTTTTCCTTTGAGGCAACATAAACTATTCCAGTCCTCTACTGTTGGAATCATAATTACAGTTGGCATTTATTGGGTGTTTACTACGTATAGCTCCTTGTGCTAAATTCTTTATAGACATTATAATGTTATCTCCCTCTGTAAACACAGACCCACACCATCTTTATTCCAGGAAAAATAAACCAAGTTCTTACAGCTGTTTTTCATATGATTGTTTCCAGACCTTCCAACATTTTAATCACCCTCCTCTGGTCAGCTCCACTTTGTCAATGCCCCTTTGAAAATGTGTCACCTCTATCTAGTCACAATCTTCCAAATGTAAGTTAACCAGTTCCAAATATAGAGGACTATTATTTCCTTGGTCTGGAAAGGCTGTTTCTCTTAGTCTGGTCTAAGAAGATAGCGGTATTTGTTTGTTCTGGGGTGGTTTTGGGTTTTTGTTGTTGTCGTCGTTTTGTTTTTAGCAAATCATATGACTTTTTCATGTTGACTTTGCTGTCAACTGAAATCCTGAGACATTTCTTCATATAAACTGCATTTAAACCAAATCTCCACCACCCTATGCAGTTGATTTTTAATGTAAAGGAAATTTTACTTTGCATGTATTTATCCCAATTAAATTTATTATCTTCAATTCACTGTTTCTTTCAAGCTATCGAAATCTTTTTGAATTTTATTTCATCACTCAACACGTTAATTTCCTTTATAGCACCTGAAAATGAAGTAAGCAGGTCTTCTATGTTATCATCTAAGCTGATAATTTCACAAGTTGAATGGCTTCATGAACCATACCAGGTAAAACTTTTCCAATTAGTTCATTTGTGGGATATCCTCCAGGCCTTCAAAGAGGTATTAATCTACCTAATTATTTTTATCTCCTAGAATCTAGACCATTTTCTTGATCTTGTCCTCAATGATAGCCAATAACTTTGTCAGCTGCTTGGTTGAATCCTGATGCATTCTTCCAATCTACCAGTTTGGAAACATATAAACAAAAAGAATAGTCATTGTAAGCTGTTCTTGGTGAACCCATATTGCTGGTAATTGCAACTTTCTTTCTTAACCTAACAGAAAATCTATCTCAAAATTCACTACAGAATCTTTCCAAAGATCAATGTAATTTAGGTTTTGTTCCTGAAATTCATGTTCTTCCCTGCCTCCATCCATGCACACTTTGTAAATATTGGAACGATATTTGCTTATCTTCTTAATACCTCTCTTTTACTCTCTAAGATTATTGACATTGGTGTTGGATTCTTAATTGCAGTCCGTGCAGTGGAATGAAACCTAGGTTTATCTGAGTCCCTGATTATCTGAGTTCCTGACTCAGATAAAGCAGGCAGGTACTTTTTTCCATTCTCTTATCTCTCTAGGAGCTCAAGTATGTCTTAATATTATTTTATCTATTATTTCCTATTTCCTATTATTTTATCTATTATTTCCTATCTTCACAATAACCCAAGGAGGCAGATGGGTCAATTATTTTTATTCTCCTTTCCTTAGAAGTCACTGAGACTCCAAAGTTGAGCAGTTATTGAGTAACAAAGCTAGAACTGAACTCACTTGTCTTACCACAAAATTCAGTGCTTTTTAAACTACTTTTGGTGTCTCCTTTTTTTAACTTCCAGGCAAAATATGACCCTTTTAAGTAGATCCGTATGTTTTGTGTTTCAGGAGAAAAAAAAAAAAAAGGTCAAAGCTGTATAAACTTTATCCTTTTAATTTTTTTTTTAATGCCAGAATACTTGAATCCAAATTTATTGTCTGGTCCCTCAGCTCTGGCCCAGAAAATTAACTATTATTTATGGTTTTTTCCTGTATGTTTTACTTATAAATGTCTTACTTTATGTGTTTCAATTGAGGGGAAAGAGGACGGTAGCATATAAATAAATAATTCATTTAGATTGGCTTTTTTTCCTTGAGAAACTCCACCACACACTAGTAAGCTTCTTCCTTCCTATAATCTAGAGAAATTTTATTGTCTACATATTTAGGAATGCCAGAATTGCTACCTTAATCCTCAAGCAGCTCTTTTGATTTCCCCATTAATCTGCTCTGCCATTTCTACCATAAGAAAAAAATTTTACCACCCCTTAATAAAAGCAAGAAATTTACCTACAAAGATTGGACAGACAGATCAAAAATAAATAAATAAATAACAAAAGAAGACAAGCTTTCAGATAATGGCAATGGTTGAAAATCTAACAAAAAAATTTGAATGTATATAAATGCATGTAAAGGGTTTATACTTTTAAGAATGTATTATCTTTGGTTTTCATTGGTTTTTCTTAGCTGTGCCTACATCAGAATTTTTTTTTTTTTTTTAATTATACACCTTGTGGTTCTAAGGTCTTAAATCTGGTGCTTGATTTCTTTTATTATTTTTTCAAAGTCTTCAGTCATTATTTTTTCAAAAATTACTTCTGGCCTATTCTCTTTCTTCTCTCTTCAATCCTTCCAGATTCCCATAATATGTATGTTACCTCTTCTCACTATCTCCTCTATATCTTTTAGCCACCTTATGTTTCTTCATGTTCGTTCCGGATATTTTCTTCTGACTTCTCTTCCAGTTTTCTAATTCTCTCTTTATCTATGTCTAATGTACAAACATGTTTATTGGTCTTAATTTTTATTTTTGTGTTGTTTATGATATTATACATTTTCCAGTTTTATTCTTAAATTCTCCATCTTGTCTTAGCGTCTTGAATATTGTAAGCACATTTATTTTAAATTCTGTGTCTGATAACTACAGTATCTATAGCCCCTGTGGGGTCTTTTTTTTTTCTGTTGGATATTCTTCATAAAGTCTTATCACCTTACGTGCCTATTTTTTATTTCATGCTACACACTGAAGTTATAGAACTGTTCATTGAACTAATTTGTAGCCAAGGGTGATGTTTCCTTTCTCCAAAGTTATATGTATGCTTGTATCAGGTAGCTGGAGGCACAAACAATTTAAGATAACCTTCATCCAATTTTAGGGACTAAGATGATTTAAAACTAAGCCAAACTATCTAAGAGTTCTGTCTACTTTACATTTACCCTTATCTTTTTAATAGGAACATTCAAGATAACCTAATTAAGGCAGCTTCACCAGGATCCTCCCCTCAAAAACTTGGCAAGTCCTGGACTGCAATCCCTACCCTAGCCCCATGAAGCTATTAAAAGCTCTACTCAAGTCTTCAACACAAAGAAAACACATTTTCTCCTTCTCATCTTCTTTTTTTAGATATCTATATGAGATGATGAATATTAACTAAACTTATTCCACAATAATCATTTCACAATATATGTATGTAAGTCAGGTCATTATGCTGTATACCCTAAACTTACACAGTGCTATATGTCAATTATATCTCAATTAAACTGGGAAAAAATAAATTAGTATTAAAAACAACAACAACAACAACTCTGCTCAGCCTCTCAGGCTCTCAATATCTCCTCCAGATTTGGCAAATGCCCCCAAAGGAAAAATGGCCCTAGGTGCTGGGCTCACCTCTCTGTGCCTCTATTTCCTTCATATCTTAGACAATAATTCTTTAATATCTTATTAGCTGTCTGATGTTTTCAACAGATTTTGAAAAACATTTTGTCCAGCAATTCTGGTTGTCCTTAGCAGAAAATTGATTGAAATTACCTAGTTTGCCATTACAGTAAACAAAAGTCCTAGGACTTTTGTTTATTCATGGATCATGTCAGTCACTTCTGCAGCCAAACATCTGCAATCAGGCTCATCTTAGAATTGATGGCCTTTCCCTTGCCAATGCAATTACAGTGATAGAGCAGTATTATGAAGGTGTACTAATTTCATCATAATTGCTTTAAGCCTATCTTCAGCCTGCCTATTTCAGATCGGAGTCTCTAAGTTTCATTTTAGTTGAAAAAAGTTTCATTTTTTCAACTAAAGTTTCAAGTTTCATTTTACTTGATAAAACCTTCTCATTTACTACTGCCGCAGAAAATACTATTAAAAGCAGGATGCTGTAATGGAAAAAATACTGGAATTGGAGTTAGATAACTCACTGAATCCATTTCCATCATGTGTTTACTGCCTTTGTTTCACAGTTTTCTAACCATGTACCAAACCCTCTCTATGAGCATGCAGACTACAAACGTGAATGAGATTCAGTTTTTGGCTTCTTAGTTTTTATAAGCCTTAGTATGTTTATCTGTAAATTAGGAATTACATCTATCTCACAAGATTGTTGTAAGAATTAAGTTGCAGCATTGGATTCACAACTATATAAGAGGCACTTAATTATTATTTGTTGAATGATTTCAATTTTAGACACAGCATTTTATGCAATAGATTCGTTTCAAAAAATTTTGGAAATCAAATCATGCTTTAAATGCACTAAGGAAGTTAAGTTTTAAAAGAAATTTTACTGAAGATGTGGGGAGACTCCTCCTTCTATATAGTATTAAATCTACTTCGTTTAATCTCTTGTAATCACAATGATTTTTATAAATTTAATTTAATCAGAGCAAGTTATACCTGCAATAGATGCAAGCACTTCTATTCAGATGGTCTTGGAAGCCACACAAGGTTGATGGCACCCTTTGCTGGGACTGTAAACAGTGATGTGATTTCATGTGTCTCTAACAGTAAAGAGTTGACCTGAACAGGCACAGATGATCTAAGCTAAATGTAGACTACATGCCACAAGAATCATGTGAGGCCATGAAGTTTAGTAAGCACTAGGAAAAAAAGCCTTACAATCAATTTCTCATGGCTGTAATCTCAGACATTAATTCAAACATGATTTTTTGTTCTGAAGGGTGAAATGTTTTATTTTATGACATTATTGCATTTCAGAAGATTTCATCATTTATTATGTTGACCGGAATTTTATTATTGTTTTAAGTAGCGCTCCTTATGAGATCATTTTGTCCCTTTAGAATCTAAACCTGGGTAATGACTATAGTGTTTTCAGTTTCTAGTTGTTTGTAGATTGTTTTCTAAAAATAATAAAAAAAATTTTAAACAAAAACCTGAGCATTTTAATGGAACTGTAAACACCCTGACTTTGTTTTGATAATGTGCTGGTAGTAAGTATAAATGATAATAAACAAATGTGAATTCATTGCCATAATTCAGGAAAATAATATTACATTAGAAATTCTAGATAATCTTTTAAGGGTGGATGTAGACTTGAAACATTATACAAACTCATTACTAAAAAAGTTCTGGTAATAATTAGCTTCTTAGCAACACGGATTTTTAGGGCAAGGATCTGTTATAAATGTTAAAATAAAGGAGATATTTTCATAAAAGCCTTCCACTTGAATGTGTCATTCACTTTATTAAGTGCTTTAAAAGACCAATATTTTATGATGCCCAGGTTTGCATATTTATTGCCATTTCATTTTGAAATTGGTTCCAAATTACTGACTTCTTGCTGGGGACCCTTGCAATTATGGTAACTAATTTCCAATAGATTTCAAAATTAACAGTGAGTTATTGGTAGCATAGGAGGTGGTAACAGCACAGGACATGGAGTTGGACTGCCAGGGTTCAAGTCCCTGCTTTACCATTCAGTAGCTATGTTGAGGCAAATAAACTGAATTTCCTTATGACTCAATTTTGTCATCTGTAAAATGGGAACAATAGTAATAGCACCCACTTCATAGAATTTTGTAAGAATAAATGAGATCAACCATATAAAGTAATTTGCATAGGGCTGGTACATACTAAGAAGTCGTTAGGTAGTAGCTACAGGTAGTATATCCTAAAACATATATTAAATGCATAGTTCATGTTAGGAAGGAACAATGAAAGTAAGGATAGATAACAGTTATGTATTTAGCTATCATTCGTCAGCCATAATATTCAATACTTATGTGGGTCACTTAACAAGTCCATTACATCATCTCTGCAACTTTAGCTCTACCACTCAGCAGGAAGATGGGACATTCATAAACAGACTTACATAGAAAAATAAGACAAGATTAAAAAAAAGAGTCAAATTCTACCATCGATGTAATTTTATATATGAAAACAGACCAGAGCCTTCTAGAACATAAAACAAAAATTTGGTTATATCTCTTCACATGTTTCCAATTGCTTCCATATTTAAGCATCTCTCAGGGATAGAAAAATACATCCTTAATAACTTTTTTAAAAAAACATCACACACAGTATCAACATCAACAGCCAACAGGGGCATTCCTAGCAAGATCAGGAAGAAAACAAAGGTGTCTTATAAAGCTATCATTATTTAAAATTGCTCTGAAAGTTCTGTACAATGTAATAAGACATGAAACAGAAATGAGACATAACAATTGAAAGAGTGAATACATTTATCACATTATAGATTACAATGTTAGACAATATGAGATATGCACCGGAAAAACTAGAATTAATTAATTTTAGTGAAGTGTATAGATGTACTCCATACCTAAAAATCAGTAGGTTTCCTACACAATACTATATTATATACCTACCTGTACTACTAGTTATCATTTATTCTCCCACACGGTTAAACTTTCCTATCCCAATGTCTCAAGTCCTCAGTGCTCCAATTATTTATGTAATTTTTGGACATTGAATTAGGCTTGTATTTATTTGCTTAAATGCCAAAACTCTAATAAGAGTAATCTAGGAGATTAATGGGGTGACTTTAGGCCCAACATTGCTATGATATGTCCTCCTAGGGAAGTATATCTTACCTGCTTCTGAGCAATGGAAAAGAACCAGGCTAAGGTGAGGCTTTCATTTATTCAACAAATACTTCCTGAGTATCTATGCCAGACACTGTGCTAATGCTGGGAATGCAAACACAACATGGCTCCTGCTCTCATGAAGCTTACAGTCTAACAAGAAAAAACAATAAACAAACAAACAAACAAACAAACCCAAGAAAGCACTTACTAAGTGTGATTTCTGATAAAGTGTGTGAAGGAATAACAGAAAAACAGAAAGTGGCAGGGGGGTGAGGGAGGAGGACAGGGGTGGTCAAACAAGCTGGTCCGAAGAAATGACATTCAAGCTTAGACCTGAGACAGCAGGAAGGAGCTAGTCACACAAAGGAGGGTAGGCAGCAAATGGCAAAGAGCTGGAAATAAAAATGAGTAAATAGCAAAGAGCTGTAGACAAAAAGCCAGTGATATAGGGGAAGAAGTTAGACAGGCAAGGTTCACATGATACAGTTTGTATAATTTGGATGCTTTCTGCTGTTAATAGCAAACTAATTAAAAAGAGCTCAAACAGTAAGAAGTTTACTATCTAACATAAGAGGTCTAAAGCATGTGGTTCCAAAAGTAGATAAGTCAGCTGCTCAACATACATCATCGAGGATGAAGGTTCTCTCCCTGTGGCCTCTGCCATTCTTGAGAATCATATCCACTTAGACTGGATCCTCTTGTGGTGCATAGACCCCTGCTGTAGCTAGTCAGTTGCTTCCTTTTGGCTGTTCTCCACTGCCCCAAAGTTTGGGTGCTTAACAACTAGTCACACAGGGCAGTTAAAGAGGAATTCTTGGTGTCTCTTTCATTGTTTTACTCTCTGGATACCCTTCTCTGGATCATCAGACCCTGAAGACTGTGTTTTATGACATCATCTCACTCTGTGTGACCGCCTGGGACATCTCTTTGAGCCTTTGCTCTTCCTGAAAGGTAACATTCTTCCCCCACTAACTTGCCTTTAAATGGTCTATCTAAATATTACGTCATGTTTATTAAAAAATATTATCAGATTTATTTTATATTGTTTCAATACTCTGGCCTAAAACTTAGAGAATTTCTATTACCTTTTTTTCTACCCATTACTTTTACCACTTTCCCTTGCCTACACTTAACATTCATTTCCTGTCCTTTCCGTCCCTACTGCTCCCCATTCCATCCTATAACTCTTATTCTTCGTCTTCAAGTTCAAACAAAAATTAAAAATATACAAGGCAAGAGATAAAAACAGCAGAGGATGCAAAATGTCCTCCCTCTTCTCTCCTCTTCTCACCTCTCGAATTGTAGAAGTAGGGTAACACCAGAGTGGGTAACCAGTCCGGCCTTGGTCTCTGGGTTTGAAAGCAGGTTCAACCCCTTATTAGTAGTGAGCCTTGGGCAAATGACAGAACCTCTTTGAGGCTTATTTTACCTAGTAGTAAAATGAAGATAATAATAATATCTGCATCATAGATTAAGAAATGCATAAGTGCTTATATACAGTGTCCGGCATACAGTAATTGACTAATAAATGTCTGTTATTACTAGTATCATGTGAGGAAATTATTCTATGACTAAGTACAGGATATGGTCATCTCAGGATTCCATACATCACATGTATGCATCCATTTCTAAAGAGATTTTTCCCTTCTGTTGCCAGCTAAGAAAATTTATTTGTGTATTCACAAGTACCTATTAAACACATACTAAGTTTCATTTCTTGTTCTCAGTAGGGGCGGGATTAAATATCTTGTATAAACACACTATGGAATATGGTGCTGGAGCTAAAAAGAAATAGATATATTTATAGGTATTATCATGGAAAGATTGCAAAGAAGTGGAATTTGGTGGAAGAAAAAAGCTGATAAAATTTATCCAGAGCGACACAATTCCTATAAAATTACACACACACACGGCATATTTTGTATGACACACTTCTCTCTCTTATAGGAATTGTATAATTCTCTCTTATATATATATAAACACACACACTATGTAAATGGGTAGAGGAAGTTCTAGGCTGGTAGACACTGAACTGGGAAGGAAATTCAGATGGGGAAGTGGGGAGTGGTTTGAAGGAATATTAGCTTTATTTATGTTCGAATTTTTACACGGAGAAGGAATTCATATACTGTCTAGATAATTTTTAAAATTAAAACAAGTAAAAAATATGGCGACTTCCAGGTTTCCTGGAAGTCAACTGCCATGGCCTCTGCAATTACTGTCTTCAAGCAAAGATTCATTTATATGCTTAAAAAATAAAAAGCCTAACCACACACAGAAGGTCTACCTAGCTCAGTCTTGTCACTGTCTTCTTCAGTGCCTTAAAAAATAAGGCAGAGGCATATTTATATGAGCACACCTACATGAAGTTCTAAAGTTACCTATTTAGAAACGTGCACACATCCACAGGCCACCTCCCGGGAGGCCCGTGGTCTGTGGGCTGGCGCTGAGGTCGGAGTGCTGCAGCTCAGCTGCCTGTCTTCCTCCTGCTCACCCAGCTCTGGGGACAGAACCTCCCATTCTTCCATAAGCTTGAATCTCAACAATATCAGCCTGGAGGAAGCAATAATAAAAAAAAATACTGGGTGGCAGTTTTCACTTCCAATACGTGGGATGCTAAAGATCTAAGTTCTAACCTTCTTTGGCTTGCTTTGTGGTCCTGGCAAATCAGATTAACTTGGAGGCATCAGTGAAGTAGAGGGGATGATGCAAAACACTGTCAACCCCTTTAAGTAGGAAACTTGGAATTTGCTGAGTCCTTAGAATGCAGAAGGTGCTTCTACATGGGTGTAAAACATGTACCTTTGTGAGTTTTTATACTATGCATGTAATTTGATAACTGATTATATTATGTAAATTGTATATCTAAATTATGTCAGATAGCATGAATAATTTGATACATAATGTTCTTTGTACATACATAATTTTGTGTATATAAATATGTTTTATATAACATGCACATTTTAAATGTCTATTAAATGCATATACTAATATATTCACAAAATATACACAACCAGCAATGGCCCAAATATAGATTCTTACAGATATAAAACATGTATTATGTACCCATAATACATAATATCTATCAGTAGAGCATACATGTGTAAGCAGCATAATTGATAATTATCCAGTTATGAAACATTTTTAATCTAGGATTAGTAAAATATAATTTAAAATCAAGGCCAGAACTAGGGTGAAGCAAATGCTTAGAGTACATATTCTGAGGAGGCCCTCACTCTCAGGTTCCTGCAAATATCACCTGCCTCATCCCAGTTGCAGCCCTGATAAAAATGCCTGTTTCTCCTATCATTCTTTTCATCACCAGCAACAATTACTAGTTACTAAATGCCAGGCGCTGTTTTATGCACTTTACATGTATTAACTTATCTAAAGAAATATTGTGAGAAGTGCTAAGTTTAAGTTAAATTACAAGAAATTGTGCCTAGCAAGGAAAATGTTTGACAACCATAACCAAAAAGCCCCAGCGAGACATGAACTCTGAAGAGACCTCTTTAGTTACGTAATTAGTCCAGATATCCCAGGAAGTCATAGAACCTGCATTAAAATCCAGTACTATTTCCTCTACACTGAGCATGGTTTTTCATTGAAGATACCTGCATCAGGTGTCTTCTACTGATTTCTCTTCTTCTTGGGGCAGTTTGGCAGTCAGTAGGCTTAAAATCTATCTGCCTAGGTGTAGTACGATTGACAAATTTCAAAAGGAAGAAAGATACATATTTTTATTTCCTATATCAGTACTTCTACTTTGAAACTAGAGGTAGGTAATAGAGCTTATGATAGCTTAACTGTACTTCAACAAGATAATACGTTTATATTTAAACTCATACATAGACCAAGGAAGGGGGATTTATACAACACATTATCTAGTATCTAGATACAGGTGATTTACTGCTGTGCACTGAAATGCAGTTGAAGTACAAGATGGATAGTAATATTATGTTGTGGTCTATATCCTGTTCACATCAGGCCTTCGTAATAAAAGCCGAACAGCAATCTACAGAACCTGTCTTAAATCTGCCATCTAAGATACTGATTGTAAAATAAAATCATCAAAGCGCTGGGTATCTCTATACTGCCTTCCCCCTGAGAGAGTGGTATGCAAAGAACGTCCTACGTTTTATTTATTTACATTCAGTCAACAGAAACATAAATTAAATTAAAAACCTTAGTGTTATGTAGAATGAATAAAGCACACCTAATAAGTTGCTAAGTAGATTTCTTTTTCAGATATTACAGACTACAGCCTGTATTGTACTTTTATCCAGTACACCTTTTACTACTGACAACAAAATATGCTTATAAAAATAATAAACTAAAATGAATTTTGCAAACTAGCAATTTCATGTGCTACTATCCTGCTGAGAATAAACAATTTTTAGTGGGTCTTTTTATTTGACATGTGAAATCTAGCATTCCTGCAAATTGATTTCATTTTAAATAATTGCTTGAGGAGGCAATAGAAATAGATCAACACAAATAAGTTAACATTGCATAAAGAAATCAAAAATGAATTTTAAGCAAGGCTTTTTGTTTTTACAGGCAAGTAATTGTAAGAACATTAAAGGCCAAACTTTCCTGTAAAAAGGATGTCCTCGTGTGTTGTGAAATGTAGAAGGCAGAAAGGTATGAGGTTTGGGGGAAATCATCCTATCTTCTAAAGATATATACATAAATACTGAGGTTAAAGTGAAGATTAAGAGAAATCCTTAGAAGGGAAAAGAAGTCCCAGCACTTTGATGACACTTCTGTTACACCTAGGGGTTAAACATTCTCTTCTAGGTGCTTCCCTGGCTCCTGACACAAACACCTGCTATGACATTCACCTCAGTGAATTATAATAATTTTCATTATATAGTTTTGTTATATATATATATAACTATATTATACATTAATATTTTATATTACCATGTATAATGTATATTATATATAACATTTAGACATATAAGATATTTATATATTATATATTGTTATACTACATATATAATTTTTTCACTTATTGTCTTCTCAACCATACTGTAAACTCCTTTAGAAAAAATATGGTCTTATCTTGTGTCCCCATCACTTTGCCCGGACTTTGCACTGAACAGGTGCTCTGTAAATTCCTAGTGACATTGATATTGAAAATAGTAACATATAACTTGAAAGAATGAGAGAAAAACATGGAAAGGGGAGGGGACAATGGCCACATTTGATGGATCTTGTGGAAATGAGCTGTTTATAAAAAGATTTGACACACAGAGCTTTATAGGGTCAACTATTAAACCACGTCCTTCCTTCACTTGGTCCAGTCATTTCCTCCACTCACTCATTCATTCAACAATTATCTATTGAGTGCCAACTGTGTGCTGGTAACCACTACCTACTTCAGTAGCCTGACATCATGAAATACAGGATCACTGTAATTTGTTATGATTGCATTACAGATATGCCAACAAAGAGTCAGACCTGATGTTCAAGTATAAGCTCAAGTTAAACCATAGAACATATAAATATATATATCTTGCCATTAAGTAGCTTCATTCTCCTTAACACTTAAGAGTTTACTCTAGTATACATTTGACAATATAACCAGAACTTAAGATTCCGGCCAAATTCTCCAACTTTGCCAGTAATATGTTAAGTGCCACTTATAATTATTCTGAAATGGGCCTCATTTTCCCTAATCATTTCATATTAGACTGGAGACCCTTGGGCCGGGTAATTATCTTTTTCTGTACTTGATTCTATACTAAATGTCTTATTTTCCTTAAAAAATAATACCTACCTCTAATATGGGAAAGAGAAAAGTGGGAACAAAATTGGGTTATCTTGCATTCTAAGTCTTAAAAGATCATATTAAAATGACCACTCATGTAGGATATAAAAACATTTGTCTTTGCAATCAATGACAGAGGAAATCCCAATAAGTGTGTGTTTTTTTTAACTGTCCACTCAAATGAAGGCAGATGTATTTTAAAACTTTATAAATACTCTGACTTCTTTTTCATTTTCACTTTATTTCTGGTTGGGGCAAGGCCCGTGAATAAAATGTGAGTATAGAAAATGATACTTCAGTTTTGCTTAAGATAGGAATAAAAGACTTTTTTCTTGCTATTTCCCCTTATTAAACCGAAAAAATGATCACTTTTAGAATTCTGTTAAAAGCAAGCTTGTTTGCTTATAAGTCATAGAAGAGAAACAGCAAAATTAGAATAATACCAGGATGGTATTATTTCCTTCAGTGGTCTTTCTGGTTATAAATGTCATAACTGACAGTGGATTTAGCATTTACCTTAAAAAATAATTTATAATTGAGCAGTTCTCTATCAAATAGATAATGGTCTTAGCATTAATTCAATAAGTACTGTTTAAAACTCACTCTTATGTTTCTCCTCTTGTTAATTAATTCTACCCTATTTTATTCTTATATCTGTATTTTCCTTTACATCATGCCTAAATATGAAAAATATTGTCATCATTTCCAGACTGCATTATATTGCCTTTTTGGCCATCACTTAACCCATGATATACTCCAAGAATCTTCTTTCATAAATCAATGCCTCTCTTCCACTAATCATTTTTATTACTTATCTCTGGATTTTTTCCAAGACTACCAACATCGTTTGTTTGTTTGTGTGCTCAAAATGGAATACAGTGTCTCAGAATAACATCAGCCGTACTTGGATGAGAGATCACAACCTCTCTTCCTCTGGTGCTACGACGCTGCCTCAAACAGTCCTGCTCTCTCTTTGTTTTAATGTTCACTATAAACTTGTCCACATTTCTCCTACTCCTTCCTCCTTTTTAGGTTGCTACTAGCGATCTGTTTCTCCAGATTTTCTTTTCTTCTCCAGTGAATGCTTGTCATACAATTTTTGCCAGATATGTTTGTATCTTCCTGAAAGCAATTACATTTTTTTTTCCCATATTTCTGACTTGTTTTGGTCTTTTTGAACCAAACTGCTGTTCATATCCTGGCCATTTATCAAAGCTTGTAACACCTCCCAATTTAGTCTTTTCAGCAACTGTCATTGGCATTCTGTTCATTCCTTCTTTCATATTATTAATAAATACACAAAGCACAAACTATGGTGACCTACTAAGAGACAAGCCCTCAGAACTTCACACAATGCCACTGTTGTTACCTTTTACAGGTGGCCTATCAGTCATCTTAAGTCTGTGTGGCTGTGGTATTATCAAGGTTGCACAGAACTAATGCATCCAGGAAAATTGTACAACATGCCAAATTAAATGTTTTGCTCAAGTCTGAATATTATGTAAATGTCCTGCTGTGTTCCCATCACTGGCCTCTCTCTCATTCATGGATAAAAGTCTGCAAAAGTTGACCTTGCTCCATGGGGATTTGGGTTGTGTGGGTTAGTTTTATTTTATAGTTTCATTAAGTTTAGTTTGAAGTTTGTTTTTGTTAAATTTTTGAGCATCCCTCTCTCAGAGGATGTTATTACTCCATGTGATGCATTTTGGTTGTGTCAAATGCACATTCGGGGAGCTCACAGGAGTACCAGATATAACTCAAAAAAAGGTGTAGCAGTGGTATTATATTCTGACAGCTCTGGTGGTGTCCCTGGTCTTTAGGTGGCATCTCCTCCAACTGACAGAACATTAACCCCGTGGCTGTTCTTAATGTTCCTCTCCTACCAAATCCATTCCCAGGGTTTGCTTTAGGACTAAACTCGCCGACTTTATCTCCACACTGCCACAAAACTGGCCAGTTTCATGGAAGAAGAAAGGTTTGTGCTGGACTGTCAATGGCCATGTGTCCCATCTTCAGGGAACATTATTCACACTGTATTTTCTGCGATTGGAGCCCCTCGTTTGCAGCACACAGTGAATGGCACCCCTGAAGTTGAGTAATCCAGAGGCACTCTGGGTCTGTAGCTGTTACACTGATAGCCTTGATAAGATTATGAGGAACAAATGAAAAAAGTGATACAAATGTATAATATGAATTTAATATTTTCAAAGAAAAGAGAAAAAATATAGCTAGTTGTCCCAATTTTCCTTTTTTTTTTAGCAATTTATATTATGTGGACAAGAATTTTATTCTTTCCGGCTTCTAGTAATCTTTAATCTTTCCTTAAATAAGAAGAAATTATAACTTTTTTTCAATATATACTCTAATCATTGATTTGTATATTTCTTTTTTCCTTTTTTCCTTGTGTTACACATGTCTATTTTATTAAATTTTACCAATGTGATTTGCATATTTTTTGACAGAATTCCTAATATTTAAATAGTCCTTGACTATTTATTTAAACTTCCTCATATTTGGGCTTTTCGCTTTTAATAGAGTTCTTCATACCATTTCTTGCCATTCATGTACATTTTTTAGATGTTTTTTAGGTCATATTATAAGCTATTAGACATTCATACCTACTAGGAGCCCAGAACTAATAAAAATAAGAGCTCTGAGCAACTGAAGTAGATATTATAAAGTCCATTGATGAAAATGCATGTATGCTATTCAAAAGTGAGGCCCAAACTCAGGGACCGTTAACACTTACACAGTTCTAGAAAATGTCATTAGTTGTTTTCGAAATCTAATATATTAGGCCTATAAATTTGAAAAGGAGCATAGAGCTTCTTCCTCCAGGTCCACATTCTGAGAGGTGTCAACAATGTAACCTACACAGGAATCCAGAAAAACAAAACTACTAAAAAATATTGCCAGTGAAGTCTCTAAATTTAGGACATACAGCCCAATGTGTCTCAGATGACTTCGATGATACTACTGTGACATGCCACTGTCTAGTTAGTAAGTGCAGTTCATAATGATAGGTCCATTGTATTCACATAATTTCTTGGTGAAGCAGAAAAGAAAATAATACATTTTAGATAAACTACCATCTAGAATAAGTTTTTAATTTTTGTTGTTTAAAATAGCTGTTATTTTTTAAAGACAGTCTAGAATAACTTAATCTACAAAAGATAGCCAAGCTTTTCTATAAATGACTATATATTTCTCACACTGTCTTTGGCATACATACATTAATGTCCAACCTTTTGAGAATATAAATTCCTCAAGAGCAGGGACTGGTTTTGTTCTACCTGATTTTGCTGAAAATGGATATATGAACACACAATAAAAGTTTAAAATCCTAGACTTTTGGAATGAAAGGAATCTAGAGAGCATTCTATTCCAATCCATTTCTTTTACAGAAGTGTTCACTACATGCACTAACACTTTCTAAAAGTTAATATGGCATTTTTTCTCCAGAACTGTACAAGAATGTACACAGCAACAAGTAAGTCTCCTTCCCAAAAAGAATCCCCAGTGCCCCAGTTTTCCTCTCCTAAAACAGTAACCAGTTTCTTCTGAAAACAAAAACAAAAAACCAAAACACCCTCTACATAAACACGAGTACATAGTTTTATAAAATACAAATAATAGCATAAGCTAAAGACTGCTTTGTAACTTGCTTTCTTCACTTTAAATACTTAATATATTTTTTTTAAATAATGAATCTGTATGTAGTGGAAATTATATAGTAGACACTAGAATTAAGTTCTCTCAAAAAATTACCTAACGTTTATTTCTAATGAGTCATTAATAAACAGATGCAGTATGCACTTAAGGTTTACTTCAGGCTATACAAGTGCTTTCTTTCAATTTAAGAACAGAATAACCTCTAGAATGAAGTGAAGAATATGTGAAGAGCAAATGTTTTCCCCATAAGAATATCCCTAAACACATGGCCCTTCAACACTGTAAGATAAAGGGTAGGGGGCAGAGACTGTCAAAGCTATATTCTTAATATTTTTGTTATTAAAGGTTATTGCAGTGTCAGAACTAAGGAAGGTACCCCAAGATCCACTTAATATGGTGTTTTCAAACTGCAAGTCACAAATGATAAGTAGATTTTAAGATCAATTTAGTGGATTACAACCAATATTTTTTAAATGAAATAAAATAAAATAGAAAAGTATCAGAATGCATTTTATTGTAAAAATTATTTTATAAAAATTCACTGTGAATGTGTACATGTGAGTGTGTGTATACACAAGGTTATGATGTAAGTGTATTCTTGCTTTGGATCACGAGCACAAAAAGTTCAAAGTCCCTGATCTGATCTAGCCTCTGGCTTCTAATGAAGTATAGTGTTCTCAAAAAAGAAGTGTCTGCACATTCTTCGCTGTCTTAAGCCTCTCCCAAAGAACCATCTTCATTTTGGCTCATTATTTGAAGCACAATGTCAAGTTCTCTTTTCATCAAGATTATTGGAGGGTGGGCTAAATTCCAAACTTACTCTCTTTGCAACATAGCTTTACCTAGCTAAGTAATTGATGAAAACCCAACAGAAATTCATCTAAATCATTTGCCAACATTATTATTTCTATTATAGGAGCACAGCAATAACAGCAAAAATTTAGCTCTACCTGGACACAGATCTCACATTCTTTGACCAAAGTCCTTTCCTCCTCAGAACCAGTGAGGCAGAGCCTGCTGACTCATCCACAAACCTGGATGCATGAGAGCTCTGACAGTCTCGATTTAGTTAAACCAAAAGGAAGAGCAGGATTATACTTAAAGTCTTAATGAATACATTTTTCTTTGCCATAATCCTTCTTTCTGAAAGAGTGCAGAAACTGTGATGGGGGGCAGGGAAGGGTATGTCCAGAAACTTCTGTATTTCACTGGCTTCTTATTCAAATACAGACAAAATGGAGTAGCATGTGGGTGGGAGAGTCAAGATGCGTGTTCTGGGTTGAAGTTGAGTTTGGCTGTAATTTGAAGAAGTCTTAAAATCACTCTGGGTCTTCATTTCTAAAATGAGGACCATGCCACAGTGGTTTAGCCAGGAATAATAATCTTGGCTGCAATTACATGGCATTCACTACGTCACAGTCTCCGTTTTAAGCATTTATATAACTGACTGAATCCTCATAACACCACTAATGGGCAAAAAAGGTTTCCTTAGTTTTAAATAGATATGGATGGATGAGTAGTAGAGAGATTAAGTAACTTGTCCAAAGTTTAACACAGTTAGGAAATGGTAGAGATGGAATTCCAACTCAAGCTGTGCTCTTAACATCACGCAATATTGCCTCAGCCAAGACCTTTTTAATCACTTATTCTATCCCAACTACTCTCTGAAGCCCATGTTACTAAAGACATTTTCTACCAAATAAACTGTAGTTACTAAGTAGTATTTAATTCATATTCTATTTTTATTAATCGTATATTGAACGTTCAATTACAGTTTCTGATTAGCATAAAATAAATGACTACACATATTAACAGAATTCCTGCCCAAAGCAGAAACAGAATGTTTTAGTTAACCTTAGTGAAATCAGGCATGATTTTAGTTAGCTCAGGGATCCCAGTTACCACCTGGGGCTTCTTTGTGTCTGGGACATCAGATTTCCAGTTAGTATTTTCATAAGTTGATAAAGTAACTATTTAACTTACCATTCTAGGATGCCAACAACTTACATGCTCCAACAGATGCACATTATATAAAATTCTACTTTCGTGTTTTTAGTTCCTCTAATAGCCAAGGGAGGGAACTTACCACCACCCTGGAGGGTCTTTGAAAATTGGATGGGAACAGTTTTGGTTGCCACAATGACTGGAAGGATATGATGCTGCATGTGAGGCTGTACACTGGCATGTAATGGGAATAGACAAGGGGCAATAAAACCCGTGCTCTACCACAGGACAGTTCCACCTAAGCAATAATTTCCCAACCAAATGTCAAGAGTACCCCCGCAAAGAACCCCACCAAGGGCTGTTTCCTGGGAATGGTAGAGGTAAAGGAGAGACTTGGTACCTTTAGCTCTATCATTACTCCCTACCTCTGCCTTCACTTCATTCAGAGAACCTCACCTCCTTCTGGTCTTTTGTGAGATCCAGGCAATACTCTCTTATACTCTGCTCTTGATTTTTCCAGCCTTTCTGTCTGTTTTGTGCTGCTCTTGCACGTATAGCAAGACACCGGTTGGGAAATGCACTGTCTTTGTGTACTGATGTTGTCTGTTCTTCACAATTACAGCTTGGAAAAAACTTCTGTACTGAGGCCAAACTCCCCACCAGCCTACTAGATAACCAGGGATTACCCTGATCTTCCCATTGTTTTGGTAGTGCTTAGGGAGACACCCTAGGGTAAGCAGAGAGTGGCAGAGAAAAACCTCATGACATATGTCAAATGAGGTTCTTGATACAGATTTATTGGCACTTTAAAAAATAGGTATCAAAAAACTACAATAAAATACCACTTCACATTCACTAGAATAGCTAAAATTAAAAAGACAGATAATAAGAAGTACTGGTGAGGATGTGGAGAAACTGGAGCCATCACGCACTGCTTATGGGAATGTAAAATAGTGCAACCACTTTGGAAAACAGTCTGGAAGTTCCTCAAAAAGTTAAGCAAAGAGTTACCATATGATCCAGCAATTCCACTCTTAGATATGTACTCAAGAGGATTAAAAACTTGTCCATACAAATACGTATAGATAAATGTTCATAGCAGCATTACTCATCATAGCCCCAAATTGAAATAACTCAAATGTCTATCAACTGATGAGTAGATAAGCAAAAGGCGGTATATCCAGACAGTGGAATATTATTCAGCCATAAAAAAGGAATGAAGTACTGATACACATTACAATATGAATGGACCTTAAAAACATCATGCTAAGTGAAAGAAGCCAGTCACAAAAGGCCATCTATCATGGTTCCATTTATAAAGAATGTTAAGAAATAGATAAATCCACAGAAACAGAAAGTAGACTAATGGTTGACAGGGGCTAGAAAGGGGAATGAGGGATAACTGCTAAAGTGTATGACATTTCATTTGGTGGTGATGAAAATATTAGACAACACTGATGATTGCACAACTTTGTGAATACACTAAATCCACTGAAAGGGTGAATTTTAAGGTATGTGGATTGTATCTCAAAAATTATTTTTAATTCAGTCTTGATAGGGGAGGGAAAAGTTTTCCTCAACCCTTTTAGGGTTGGTCACTGGCTAGGTCTGAAAATTAAACTGACAAAATTAGATTAACAGGAGAAAAGTATACAATTTACTTAATGTAACTTTTACATGGCACAAAAGTCTTATTAAGGAAATGAAGACCCCAAAAAACAGACCTGAATACTTTTATGCTGGGTTTGATGAAGAGTGAGTGGATAGTCGTGGAGGAATATGATAGGCTAAAGAGTGGTAGATAAGTGTAGTAAACTGAGAAAGGGGAAACTGAGAAAAGTCTGTTTTTTAGGATTCTTCTTGGTGTCCTTTTGTCTTCAGAGATAAGGATACGCCTTTTCTAAAAAAGATTCGTAGTTTCCAAGAGCTGGTGGAAGAGGCGAATGAGGAATGACTGCTAATGAGTTTCTTGATGTTGTGATGAAAATGTTCTGAAATTAGATAGTGGTGATAGTCGCATAACTCTGTGAATATACGAAAAACCTCTAAATTGTAATACTTTAAAGGGGTAAATTATATGGTACATGAGTTATATCTCAATAAAGCTCTTATTAAAAAAATTAAAACTATGTACCAAGTACCTACCTAGACACTGTTCTAGACACTGAGGGCATTCAGCAGTGAACAAAGTAGACAAAGTACTTGATCTCACAGAATTTGCAAGTCTAGTAAATTAACAAACAAATAAAAGTGAACTTTGTGCTCCAGCAGACTGAACCCTGGAGGGAGCCTGGGGCACAGCCAGCATTCAGTTCACACGCATGTGGACTCCTGGCAAGCACTCTCGTCCAGCACAGCTCCTGGATGCTCAGATGGCCTGCAGTGTCTGCCTCAGGGCCACGTGCACAACAGCATCTTGGCCAAGGCCCCGGGCCAGGAACTCACACCAGGCCCAAGGCATCGCACTTCTCCACTGACCTACTCCTCCACGCTCCTCCCTGGCTTTCTTCTCATTCGCTTTTACATTCATTTATTTAACAAATTACTTAACAAATATTTACTGAAGGCTAGATTAGTTACAATGCTTTGGGCTAAAAGATACAGAAAATTGACTCAAATTCTTTAAACAATATGGAAAATATTACTTCCTGTTATCCAAACTCCCGGCACAGGGCTCTGGCTCTATTTCTCTGGTATTTATTTAGCTCTGCCCTCAGCATCATATTGTCATTGTCCCAGGCAACCGCTAGGGCAACCAGCAACAATGGGGCAATATGCTTTCTTGGTTACATTTAGCAAAAAAAGAAAAAAGAAAAAAAAAATGAGAGAGAGAATAAACTGTCCTGCAACCATGGAATAAAAAATTGTCTTTTTAATCCATCAGAGCCAATTTAGGTCAGGTACCCACAGCCAGCAATGGAATGATGTGTGTGATGACTGGCTTCACCTGTGCTCCTGGACTGGTCACAACCAAGGAGATTGGAATTTCCATGATTGTTCTTAATTCTTACACAAAGGAGAATTTAAGAGGGTTTTAAAGTATAGAGCTACTCCACCACCACATGCATGCACACCAAAATTTCCCTATCTACCAAAAAAATGTGATTTCAGATGGCATGATGAATAAATATGAGCATTAATTCTAAACTCCATGTGTGCTTAATCAGAATTTTGACTGTACAATCTTGTAAGTGCAAGGCAAAGAAACTTGCCAATGTGGCAGGAAGGAGAAAGGCCAACTGGTTGGAAGAGATCCGTAACTAATTGATTAAATTTATAAGCAGCAAATGCAGAAATGCTGGTCTCTCAGGAAAGAAGTTTTCAAACTAATACTGAAACCTAAATACAATTATTAGTAGTAACAAAACTAATTATTCTATCATGCTTTATTATTTATAAAATTCTTTTACATGCATTTATCTCATTTGTACATCATAATAATCCTGTTAGAAGGAGAAGAGGTATTTTCATTTTATAGAGGAAGAAACTGGTAAGGCAAAGTTAAAGTTTAAGGTTGCCCCGAAGATAGCAAATTCAGAAGATGACAGTTGCTCCCAGGTTGTCCCTGATTGTCCCTGAGCTGTGCCTGGCTCTCTGACGCCCATTCTTCTGTAGAGAGGGTTTATATTTCCATGGGCCCAGGGCAAAGAATAAGCTCAAAACTGATTGTCCAATGGCTGGATTAGAAGCATGGATTGTAGAAGAAACATATGTATGATCTGGAACAAATTACAGTGAAAGCTTGTTCAGGATTACAATGAAAAAACTATTATTTGTATTATCAGTAGGCTCTCCCCTCCCCCCAAAAAAGACACAAACAGAATAATTTGAGTATAGGAGGGAATTAACATTGTTCAATGAAATTGTTCAAGACCAATCCAGAGTCATCATCTGTAATATTGCCCAAGATTGAACATAAAAGTACTTCAGGTATGCTCTGCGCGCGCACACGCACGCGCACGCGCGCGCGCGCGCACACACACACACACACACACGTGCATGGCCTTGCCCTCCAGAAGTCTAAATTGCAATGAAAGTAGATAAAGAAAGTAGATCCAGCCATATGTTTAGTAGATCATTAGCCAGGCTCTAGAGGAAGAGGTAGCATCAGGAAGACAAACAGGTTACTTTGAAAACATTGAAATCTAGATTCCTTGAGAAGTAAATGCTGCTCACTCCCTGTAGCCTGGTTAGTGAGCTCTTCAGCAGATGGCTGATTTACCTTTCTTATTTCACTCTTGCAGTTAACCTCAAAGAGGGAGAACTCTCAATTTCCAAACCAGATGTGCATAACTGTTTAACTCCAGGAAAATACATGGAGAAATAGCTGGTGAATTTCTCATTACTATGCAGTGTTACAGAGATGAGAACTGGGGTTTCTTTTTGCAGCCAAAGCCATGTGACTCTTATTCCGTTTAAAACCATTGAAGATTCCTAACTTTGCTAAAGGAAAGAACACTGAAGAATACATACTTTTATGAAAAATTATGCCAAAACACTTTCCTCCTCAATTCACCTATACTTCTTGCTACTAGAAGAAGCTGTAATTTGGGGCCAGTTCAGAGTATGGTACATTTTCCTTATGAACATGATCTGCCTCAGATCATTTGCATAGGCTTTCCTTCGAAAGAAGAAGATGGATAATAAATTTAATTAGCCAGTGCTTTTCTTTAAATGTATCTGAAAGCAGATGACAGATCTCCATAATCAAATCACCACCCACACTTGAATTTTATACTATTTTCTCAAAAGGGGAATGTACTGGTTTGTAATTGTAGATGCTTATAAATACATGCAGTTATTTTTATCTCGTTTTCTATGCTGAATGTGGCTTTTGCCTATATACAAATGAGCAAGAAAGCGCTGCCTTTGCAAGGGAAAATTTATAATTCATTGCTGATGTGTTCTACTAATCATACAGAATAAATTTACTTGTGTACTATCAACACTGAGAAGGGCTTCCATTGGCCCAATACGTACAGCATTCTCATTTTTTGCTTCAATTAACAGACTTTAATGTGTAATTTTGGGGGGGGTGGGGAGGGTGAGGTGGAATTATGGCTAATTCATCTGCCTGCAAACTTTTAAAAATATTTCAAGGATGGTTTAAGTTCAGTATCCCACCACTTAAAGTGTAATGCAATTATAGGATATCATAATAAAAATGTTACCTTCATCTATTCTACTTACTCTCTAGGTTGTCTGACTTCTCCTCACAGTACTTCATTAAGGTCACGCATTCATGCAACATTTACTGAAGAGCTACTATGTGTCAGGTACCAGGGATACAAAAATGCTTCAAGGCATAATCTCTTCCCCAAGGAGAGCAAAATCTAGTCAGGGATACAGACACATAAACAAGTAATTACAGAGTGCTCTGAGATCCCAGAGGGACAAGTAAAGTATTCTTCCAGGGAGGTGTGTGTGAGAAGCCTTCATGGAGACTAACATTCAAGCAAGGTCCAGAGCTAAAACAAAAATTCAACAAGTGAAAGATGGAAAAGGAAGCATGACGAGGGACATTCTGAGACTACCGTGTTTTCTGGGGTTGGAACAGAAGGTGAAGACGGGTGTTCATCAACGCCACATGGATGTATTTATTAAAACACAACTGTCGCGGTTTACTAAATGTCACTTGAGTTGTTGACCATGTTTTCATTTTCTAAGGAGTTTTAATAATCCAATGCTACACACAAAATAAGAACTACAACATTGTTAACAGACAAAAGGCAGTGAAAAATAAGTCCAAAAAATAAGCATTTCATTCAATAAACAGTGGGCTGTATTTGTATTAATTTGTTTATAACAATTGTATATATTTACATACATGTATATATGATATTGACATGTAAAAATGTACTTAATATATATTTAACATACAATTTATATATTTATAATATATCCTAAAGAAAAATATATAATATATAATGTATATGGCAACATAATAAATATATAATAAATCATACATAATAAATAAAAACTGGGTCTGCTTTATTCGGTACCTACTATATTCCATGCTATGTTCTAGTCATCAGGGAGACAGAGGTAAATAAAGCAGATGAGAAATCTGCCCTTAAAAGACTTACATTACAGGCAAATGAAGTCAACAAATAAATGTAATGTAAAACAAAATAATGTAATGCTTAAGAGGCTTAGGAAGTATTGAGGCATTAATTACAATAAGAAGTGGTTGTGTTGTTTCCTGGCGCTAGCTTGCCCTATAAAAGCAGCGTAATCATTATAAAATTTAAGAATATTGTGTGTAGGATGGATTTATCATTTCGATAGTTTTTATAGTAACTATATTTTTTCTGTATTTATCATGTAAAATGTAAACTTGATAAGCAGTATTGATGGTTTTCTTAAAGAAAAGCAGTAAACTGCCATGGCGTGAAGAGCAAAGGTTCTTACCTTATAGCTGAGTGGCCTTGAGAAAGTTAATTAACCATTCTGTACTCAGTCCCTCATCTGTAAATCATCACCATCACCATCACCATCATCATCATCAACAACAACAGCAATAAATCCCACCTCATGAAGTTGCTCTAGCACTGAATTATTTAATATACGTCAATCACTTAGAACAGTACTAAGCACATAATAAACACTCAATAAATACTACCTACTATTATGATCAAAACATTGACATACCTGTATTTAACAGGTCAGTGCTTGAAGTAAGTTCAAGTCCCCAAAAACAAGTCATTATGAAAAATTATGTTATGGAAGTCTTTCTCTTGATTCATAGTATATATTATGAGAGGCCATAACATTAAAAAAAATAATAAAGATTAAAAAATGGAAAAAAAACCTCCTAGAAGTAGGAAAGGGGCCTCTTGTCCCCAGCAGGGATTTAGAGGCTAGTTGACCCAGAATTTGGGAGTTCTTCCCACAGCTACAACATGCCACTTCTCCTGGGTAGATAAGTAAAGTCGTTCATCTTTATGGTAATCGGCAAAGGAAACTATTTCCTACTTTCATTGATGCTACAGCTTTTCAAATGGATTTAAACTAGCCCACTGCAATCAGCAATTGTTTCTCTAGTGATTTCAAAGCTACTTGATCCTCTTACAGTATTTTATTTCTGTACATTATTCATACCTATGTTGAGAAGCCAACATAATAATGTGATTGCTCCATTAAACTTTCACTTAGTCAACTTTACTCATCCAAGTCAATGATTATTTAGTTTTTTCTCTTCCTGGGAGAATTAGAAAGGCTTCACAGAGGAGATGATATCTGAGTTGGATTTTAAGAGAGATGGGATAGAGGAATATGTCTTATAGAGAAGGGTAGAATATGCAAGTTCAAGAAGTGGTGATAAGTTTGGGTGTGATATCTATAAGGTTTTAGATCATATTTCACTTAGAAATGAATAATATTAATACGATGGGTCATCTTTTGCTGGCCGTTGCTAATGGAGATACCTTTTCTTCTCCCTTACCACTGCCTCCCCCACCCTCAAAACAGACATGTACAAATGGACATTCACACATATTATTCATAAACATCGGAGATGTGTTTTACACTGAAAGAAAACTGTTTGGTGAGAAAGGGACAAGAAGTGGGAAGGAAAAAAGCATGTAAAAGAACCTAATCTTTTTAAAACTAGTTTTGTGCCCTGCATAATCTGATGAATCTATTCAAGAGTGAACTGTCAGATTCTAAACAAAGATGGCTCATAGACTCAGACAACAAGGCATGGCAGAAGACTATAGCCACGCCTTATCCCCCACTATTAAGACCCCAGTACCAACTGGTACCTAAGGATTGGAAGCGTTGGGAGCTTCCAGCCACTCCAAATAAACAAGACATCTCAGTAAAAAGTGGAATGTTTGCTCTATAGACATAGCTCAAGCCCATTTTCTAGCCCTCTCTTCCACTCAGACTGCTCCTCCTATAAAGCAAGTCTGGGGAAGAGAACAATCCAGGAACTGCCTGACACAGACAGAATACTGCTCTTCTCCAAGGACCATATTAGTTAGCAGTGAGGCTTCTCCAAGAGGTTTCACACTAGTGAGGACTGGGGAGGAAAAACAGCCCAGACACTAAGTGGTCAGCGCAGCTGGCAAACTACCTTGCATG
>NW_011888921.1:2526409-2541267 GCF_000151845.1 Pteropus vampyrus
TGTGCCCTGCATAATCTGATGAATCTATTCAAGAGTGAACTGTCAGATTCTAAACAAAGATGGCTCATAGACTCAGACAACAAGGCATGGCAGAAGACTATAGCCACGCCTTACCCCCCACTATTAAGACCCCAGTACCAACTGGTACCTAAGGATTGGAAGCGTTGGGAGCTTCCAGCCACTCCAAATAAACAAGACATCTCAGTAAAAAGTGGAATGTTTGCTCTATAGACATAGCTCAAGCCCATTTTCTAGCCCTCTCTTCCACTCAGACTGCTCCTCCTATAAAGCAAGTCTGGGGAAGAGAACAATCCAGGAACTGCCTGACACAGACAGAATACTGCTCTTCTCCAAGGACCATATTAGTTAGCAGTGAGGCTTCTCCAAGAGGTTTCACACTAGTGAGGACTGGGGAGGAAAAACAGCCCAGACACTAAGTGGTCAGCGCAGCTGGCAAACTACCTTGCATGTTATGAGCACTTGTGAGGCATCATGCTGGAAACTCTTAGAAATAAATGCAGTTTTGCATGTTTTCAGATACAATGGCTAAGGAAGAGCTTCTACTGAGAGTGGGAAGAGTGTTGGTTGGGCAACATTTTTACCTTTATCCAACAATATCTGTATGGTCCGCCATGTGCTAGTCACTATTGTAAACACTGGCAGTACAGCAGCAAATAAAATATCCCTGTCCTCTTGAAGCTTACACTAGAGCAGATGATAGATACAATAAGTAAATAAATTATAAGAGATGTTAGATGATAAGTGCTAGCATAAAAATAATAATAATAAAGCAGGATGAAGGGAATGAGAAATACAGGGGTGGATGCTGCAATTTTAAATGATAGGGGAATGTGAGTAAAGACTTGAGGAAGGTAAAGGAGTGAGCCCGGCCGATAACTGAGGGGAGAGCATGTCAGGCAGAGGGACAAGCCAGGACAAAGGTCCTGAGATGGAATGTGGTCAGTGTGTTTAAAGAAAAGCAAGGAGACCAATGTGGCTGGGGAAAAAAAAAAAGTAGGGGGATATCCGGACCCTACCACTCTTGTGCTTGTATTATTGGTATAATCCTCAATATTTTAAGTCATTGCTTTGACTGAATGTGGACAGTATAACCTATATAAGTAACTGACCCAGGTATACATAAATTGCAATAAGCCAAAAATAAAAAGAAATGCTATGTCATCCTCTTTCACATTGTGGAACTATCATTCTTCCTTCAGAATCCATCACATATTATATATGTTTTGTGACCATCTGACATGACATTGAGTGTGGATGTTAGTACAGTTCATAAACCGATATTAATAACAATTTATTTTTCATTAGACTAAAATATAAATATTAACACAAGTTCAAATATATTCTTCCAGCCTGCCCATACCCCCTGCCTGCCCCAATCATCTTGTGCACCATAGAGAAAGATGTACTAGCTATAGTACCTCTGTTCTAGAGATGCAGGAACTGATGGTCTCCACATCAGGCTAGAGTTTGAGTCCTGGGAAAGAGCTTCCGAGCTGCTCCATTGAAGGAGGGACTTGTCTCTGAATTCCTGAGGATGGAGGCCAGAAAAGTGACACAAAAGGCACTACTATTCAAGAAAGAAATTAAAACACAAAGTGGGACAATGCGCCCCAAAGAAGCTGCCAGTCCAAAGGAACAAGGAAAAATACGAAAAAATCCAGAAAGAGGTAATCCAACAGAAACTCTGAAAAGTAGGAATTGATTCTTTGCCGTGTGTTCCAATCCCTTAAAGATTTACAGTATAAAGTTTATTCCAGAAACAAAAGATTTTGAAGAATTCTTGATCAATCGAGCCAGTTTTCTCCCTCACCACTCATCCCCACTCCTGGATAAGGTGATGAATGAGTGCCTGTTTGCCCAAAACTTTCCCAGTTTTAGCATGAAAGTCTCACATTCCAGGAAGTCTCGCAACTCAGAAAACCACAAGAATTGGTCATCCTACTCCCAGATTACAAAAATGGTTCACAGACTTGGAATAGTGGGAGCATAAGAAAGGAAGCAAAGAATTTGACACTGATATGGGTCTTGAGGAGCTGGTCTCTGCAAAGGAAGAATAATGGAAACCTAACATAGATTTGGGAAATCTAAGATCAAAGGGAACTGATACCCTCACTTCAAGGTAAAACCTAAAGAAGTGACAAAATGCCTGTGAATATAAGGGAACACGTTACAGAACAGTAACAGAAATGGGTTTGTGGTAAATCTAGGCTAAGAGAATCTAAGACCACCTGAAACGGTGTCCTACTTCCTGCATGACATGGGAGAAATTATGCGTGTTTTCTGTATGCCCAAGAGGAGCTTGAAGAGTCAAATCCAAGAAGACTTGAAACTGAGCATAAGAAAAACACAACAATGTCCTGGTATGGACCAGAGGAGCAGGAGGACTGAAGAACCTGAATGGATAACCAGGGACCAATTGGGTAAAGGATGGATGACCCAGGACCACCTCAGCCCTTTCCCCCAACCTCCAAAAACTTGACATCCTCTAAGCCCCTGAAATTTGATGAAATCTTGGGAGAAGGCAGGGCAGAGGCGGGAGGGTGTGTGTGTCAACTCTCAATTGACTGAGATTTCTTTTCCCACCACCTAGCATAAAGGGACTAACAATACAAAATAAATTTGGTTATAAAAAACGAACTTATATTTTCTACACACCTGAGTCTATGGTCTGAAATTTATAATTTTTCTCTTCTCTAAAATATATACATACACATACACACACACAGATCTGGAAGGATACACACCAAATGGTAAACAATAATAAAGGACAATATAATTTATTTTTTCCCCCTTCCCACCCCGCTTCCCTCTGGTAACCACTAATCCATTGTCCATGTCCATGAGTCTCTGTCTGTTTGTCTTGTTCATTTGTTGCTTTTAGGTTTATATCCTACATATAAATGATATCATGTGATTTTCAACTTTTTCTGTCTGGCTTATTTCACTTAACATGATTATCTTGAGGTCCATCCATGTTGTTGCAAATGGCAGTATTTCATCTCTTCTTATGGCTGAGTAATATTCCATTGTATATATGTACCACAGCTTCTTTAGCCAATCATCTATCATAGGACACTTCAGTTGCTTCCGTGTCCTGGCCACTGCGAATAATGTTGCTATGAACATTGGTGTGCAAATATCTTTTCAGATATGAGTTTTCAGGTCTTTGGGGTAAATACCCAGCAGAGGGATTGCTGGATCAGATGGTAGATCAATTCTTAGTTTTTTAAGAAAACTCCATACTGTTTTCCATAGTGGCTGTACCAATCTGCAATCCCACCAGCAGTGTATGAGGGTTCCTATTCAACATTTGTTATTACTTGTCCTGTTAATGATAGCCATTCTAACAGGCGTGAGATATGGTTTTGATTTTCATTTCCCTAATAGCTAGCAATGTTGAGCATCTTTTCAAATATTTGTTGGCCATTTGTATGTCCTCTACGGAGAAGTGTCTGTTCAGGTCCTCTGCCCATTTTTTGACTGGATTGTTTGTTTTGTTGTTATTGAGTTGTATGAGTTCTTTGTATATTTTGGATATTAGGCCCTTATTGGACACATTGCTTGCAAATATATTTTCCCATTCTAATGGTTGTCTCCTTATCTTGTTGATGATTTCTTTTGCTGAGCAGAAACTTTTTAGTTTGATGTAGTCCCATTCATTTATTTTTGCTTTTACTTCCCTTGCCTTTGAGGTCAAATTCATAAAATCCTCTCTAAATCTAAGGTCCTTGAGTTTGGTTCCTATGTTTTCTTCTATGCATTTTATTGATTCCAGTCTTATATTCAGGTCCTTAATCCATTTTGAATTAATTTTGGTGTGTGGTGATAGACAACAGTCTAGTTTCATTCTTTTGCAGGTGTCTTTCCAGTTTTCCCAGCACCATTTATTGAAGAGACTTTCCTTTCTCCAGTGTATGTTTTTGGCTTTTTTGTCAAAAATTATTTGCCCATATAAATATGAGTTTACTTTTGGACTCTCGATTCTGTTCCACTGGTCCGTGTGTCTGTTTTGCTGCCAATACCATGCTGTTTTGATTACTGTCGCTTTGTAGTATAATTTGAAGTCGAGCGGAGTGATGCCTCATTTTTTCTTCCTCAGGTATTGTATTCTTTTTGGTGCAATTGCAAAAGGAATTATTTTTCCACTTCTTTTTCTGACGCTTCGTTATTAGAGTATAGGAACCCTATGGACCTTTGGACACTGATATTGTATCCAGAGACTTTACTGTATTTGCTTATTGTTTCTAGTAGTGTTCTTGTGGAGTCTTTCGGGTTTTCTATATAGAGATTCACGTCATCCGCAAATAGTGACAGTTTGACTTCTTCGTTTCCTGTATCTATTGATATGATCATATGATTCTTATTTTTTAATTTGTTTATGTGGTGTATCACATTAATTGATTTGCATTTGTTGAACCATCCGCTGTGCCCCTGGAATGAAGCCCATTTGATCGTGGTGTATAATCTTTTTAATATGTTGCTATATTCGGTTTGCTAGTATCTTATTTAGGATTTTTGCATCTGTGTTCATGAGAGATATTGGTCTGTAGTTTTCTTTTTTTCTGTTATCCTTACCAGGTTTGGGTATCAGGGTGATATTGGCCTCATAAAAGGAGTTGGGAAGTATTGCCTCCTCTTCGATTTTTTGGAAGAGTTTGAGAATAGGTATTAAATCTTCTTTGAATGTTTGGTAGAATTCACGGGTGAAGCCATCTGGTCCTGGACTTTTACTTTTTGGTAGGTTTTTGATGATTATTTTAATTTCCATACTGCTGATCGGTCTATTTAGATTTTCCAGTTCTTCCTGATTCAGTCTAGGAAGGTTGTATTTTTCTAAGTACTGGTCCATTTCTTCTAGGTTATTAAATTTGGTGTTATATACTTTTTCATAGTATTCTTGTATGATCCTTTGTATTTCTGCAGTGTCTGTCCTAATTTCCCCTCTTTCATCCCTGATTTTTGTTTGTTTGTGTCCTTTCTCTTTTTTCTTTAGTGAGTCTAGCCAGGGGTTTGTCAATTTTATTAACCTTCTCAAAGAACCAGCTCTTTGTTGCATTTCTTTTTTCTTTTTTTTTGTTTTCAATTTAATTTATTTCTGTTCTAATTTTGATTATTTCTTTCATTCTTACTTTAGGCCTCATTTGTCCTTCCTTTTCTAGTTTTTTAAGATAAGGACAATATAACTTTTACTCCTCATGGTTCTTAATTGTTTAAATTTTTAATAAGATAAATTTATCACTTGTATATTTAAAAAATAAACAAAAGAAAAAAAATGTTATGGGTTTTTCTTGAAAGTAAGGGTGCTATATACTTATTTTATTACTGTTGTGCTGCTAATAGACAGATCAGCAAAAGATAAATAGAGAATACAGCTATGCAAAAGACTCAATTTGAGAAAAAGGGAAAAGCCAATGAAAAGTGATAATTAGAATGTGATGTGAACTCTAGAGGGGAAGAAAAGCTGAATTGTTGTTTTGTTGCGCTGTGTTTTAGGAAAAGTAGACTGGCAGACTATAAAGAAAACATAAACAACTTTCATAGTAAAGAAAAGAATGAGGTTTAAAAAGCAGAGAATACTATGACTCAAAAACAAAATTCAATGGCCTGTCATCAGATTTATCCTTAGCAGCCTTGAGGCAGCATTTGACACTAGACCATCTCTCCTCTCTGAGCTGTTCCTTTCCTGGCTTGCTTGGGGTCTGTCTCATTCTTTTCTCTCTGGGCTCTCTGCTATGGCAGCCTCCAATCAGCCCCATGAGTTAATTAACACTTTCATACAGATAATTCCCAAAGCAGTATCTTCAGAGGTGACTTCTCTCTTGGGTCACATTCCTCATATCTAATCTCTGCTAGCACGCCATCCTAATATATAAAAACAGAATCTATAATCCCCCTCATCCTCCTGGTTCCATTCCTGTTAATGATACTACTCTCACTCCCTAGCCATGTCAATTGCTTTCCTCCTCTTCATCTCTTTCCCATCTCGTAGATCACATTTCTCAGATCTGTTGATTCTCCCTTGCCTCTCTCTCTTTTCTCCATTTGAGTTTGACCTGAAATGATCCCTATATGCTCTCACCTAGACTATTGCAACAATAGTAGTCTTCCAACTTCTGATTGGTTCCCTCTCCAGGAACAACCAGAATTCATTTCACACAATGCCCAAAATCTCCTGGAAGCAAATTATTTCATTCGACACAAATTTCTTGAATACCTGACCAAGTACCAGGCACTATTCTAGGCCAAGGTGAATCAGGAGTAATTACGACTATGTTCTTACTCTCCTAGAGCTTATATTCTAGTGGGAGGCAACAGACAATAAACAAGTGACCAAATATGTAAATAAAATTTCAGAAAATAAATGCTATAAAAGAACAACAGACTTGAATATTGCACTAGGGGTGGAGCTGACAACTTTCACACAGAGTGGTCAAGATAGACTTCTCTGAGGAAACTGGGCTGAGACCTGCCTCTCAGGGCAAAATAGTTCAGGAAGAAGAACTATAAAGTGGGAGAGCGGTAGGCAGGCCCCAGCTCACAGAGGGCCTGTAGGAGTCTGGATATTATTCTTAATGTGAAGGAAATCCATTGGAGAGTTTTATGCAGTGGATACATCTAATCCAATTTAATTTCTTAAAAGGTTATTCTAGCAACTATATGGAGAATGATTTGTAGAGAGTTAGGGTATGGGAATAATGGAAGCAAAGAGGAACCTAAGAACTACTAAAGTTGTCTGAGTGAGAAATGATGGTGGCTTGGACCGGGAAGGTTTCAACAAAAATGTTGAGCGGTTTGGTATGTAGAGTCAAGAGGAATTTGCTGATAGATTTACTATGAGGTATGAAGGAAATTATGGATGAGTTCATGATTTTGTCCTGAGTAATAATGTGATGAAGATCTATTAACTAAGATGAATATGGGGTGAGGAATACATTTGGAGGGCAAGTACAGGGTCATGTAAAGTTTGAGATGTCTATTAGGCACCTGTGATAAGACAATATTATGAGCACATTTTCTTATATAATGTATAACTTTTCGTTTTGAAAAATTCCAAACATACACAAGAGAGAATAATATAATAAGTCCCAATGTACCCACCATCCAGCTTAAACAACTATCAATATTTGGCAAATCACATTTCATCTCTATCCTTACACATAGTTGCCCCTCATACCACCTCACCCCATTTTACCCCAAAATGCTTTGGTATATATGTAATAGATGAACATTCCTTTTATAGCATATCTACAAAACCATTATCAAACCTAATAAAATTACTATTAATTTCTTCATAGCATCAACTATCTAGTCATTGTTCAAATTTTTCCAATTGCTAGAATAAAGAGCCCAGAAGTAAACCCTTGCATATATGGTCAAATGATTTTCTACAAGGGTACTAAGACCATCCAATAAGGAAAAGGTAGTACTTTCAACAAATGGTGCTGGGAAAACTAAATATACGCATGCAAGAAAATGAAGCTGGACCCCTACTTAACACCCTAGACAAAAATTAACACAAAATAAATCATAGACCTACTGTAAGAGCAAAAACTATGAAAATCTTAGAAGAAAACATAAAGGAAAAGCTCGTGACATAAAATTCAGCAATGATTTCTTGGCTACGACAACAAAAGAAAAACAGATCAATTGGACTTCATCAAAATTAAAAACTTTTGTACATCAAAAGACAGTAAAAACAGAATAAAAGGCAACACATGGAGTAAGAGAATATTTGCATATCATATATCTGATGAGTTAATATCCAGAATATATCAAGAACTCCTACAATTCAACAAGAAGGCAAATAATCCGATTTAAAAAAAAATGGGCAAAGCAGTTGAGACATTTCTCCAAAGATATACAAATGGCCAATAAGCAAGAAGATGTTCAACATCACTGATTATTAGGGAAATGCAAATCAAAACCACCGTGAGATACCACCTTATGCCTATTAGGATGGCTACTATCAAAAACTCAGAAAATAACAAGTGTTTGTGAAGAGGTAAATAAATGGTACATTGCTGGTGGGAATGTAAAATTGCCTACATCTGGATTGGCTAATTGTATTTTTGCGGTGTCATTTAATGTGTTCTTCTATTTCCTATACCCTGGTAGCTAGATTCAAAGGTTTATTTAGATTCATGTTCAGTTTTTCATTGGTTTTTATTTTGACAATGACATTTCCTAAGTGATGCTATGTACTTCCTTTATCACAGCAGGAAGCAATGATTGTCTGATTGCCATTCTTTTTTTGATGTTAAGATTGATGAGTGCAATCAGGTATTGTCAGCCTGCTCCATCTATTATAAAGTTTTCTATCAACCTTTCACCCAAAGATTCTAGCAGCCATTGATGATCTCTGATGACCTAGATTCGTTATTTAATTATGGGAGGCAAAATGGTCATTTTCTAATTCTATCATTCTCTCAGCATTCAATACTGAAAAAAGGAATTCTTCTATAAAGATAACTTTTTTTTCATCTAAATATTTCATAACTCTAAAATAAAGTTTTTTTCAGGAAGGAAAAATACTTGATTTTTTTTCCCCTTAATTGTGAATTTTCAGATTAATGAGTTGGTGACCAGCAACTTTTAAAGACTGTCGATTTGTTTATTTTGTTTTAATATATTTGATTTTTTCCCAATCATTGTACTCATTATTCCTTTTGATGATCAAATAGTTTCTTCTGTGGCCTGTGGACATCCCTTCAAGTTACCTGCTGGGTCATTTTAAAACTCCAGTGGTCTATATCCTTTGCTTTCTGGCACCACACAATGTTCCAGGTTTATCTCATATATTTCCTGCTTCAGACCTGGAATCAGCAGTTTCTCCAAGAAGCTTCAGGAAATGGTATTTAGAGACAACAATCTGGGGGCAGGGGTACTAACTGCTACTGGGACATCATTGCTTTTAGCGATTTTCAGCATCCAGAGCTAAGAAGTAAATTTTGTTATTTGTGTTGTTTTTAAAAGAAAAATATATCATGAGTGCATATCATATCTCCAGAATACATGATTTTATCCCCAAACACTTGGTTCTTAATGACATTATTTATTTACCTTATTTTATTATATTCATATTATGGTTTCAAAATGACGATGCCAATATTAATACTAACAACATGATTACTGAGTGCAGTTTAAGATTTCTTTGCAGTTCTTTTTGTCCTTAAAATATATTTCATTAAGAATGTATTTTCAAATTACATGTGTTTTAAAGTCACATGAAATAATCCTTCTCTATTTTACTAAGACACATCCACAGATTTGAAATACATTTGTTTTATTTTGCTTCATTTTGTTTCCAGTTTTTGTGAATTGCCTTATTTGTTGTTGTTTTCTTCATTTTAATCTAATTTTATTTTAAGATTAGGTAGAAACATATTTCATGGCTCCAAGATCTAACTATCAAGGAAAAAAAAAGAAAACTACATTTAGAGAAGTCTAACTTCCACTCTTTCTCATCACCCTGTTACTACCCTCCTCACTCCTTACCCCAAAACTGTTTTCACTAGTTTTTGTTTATCCTTCCATTGTTTTAATATAATATATATTTATTTTCCACCACCTTCTTAAGTAAAGGATAGCATATTATAAACGCCATTCTGCCCTTGGCTTTTTTCAATGAATTATAGCCACAGAAGGGTATAGAGGTCATCTCCATTTCTTTTAACCACTTCATGGTCCTTCATTATATGGATGTACCATAGTTTATTTCAACTGGTCTTTTTTAATTGAACATTTGGGTTATTTTCTATTTTCCAAATACAAATAGGGCTACTATGAGTTGCCTTATACATGTCATTCCATACTTATCCAGGTGAATCTTTAGGAAAGATTCCTTGAAGTGGGATTGCCAGCTCAAAGCATAAATGCTAATGTAACACTGCATTTGGAAAAATTCCTTCCACCAGGGCTGTACTCCCATCAGCCAAGTATGGAAGTGCCTATTTTTCCACAACCTTGACGACATAATCCAATTGTTACACTCTTGGATCTTTGCTAATTTGATATGCGAGAGACAGTATTTTAATGTAGTTTTAATTTTCATCTCTCTTATTATGAGCGAGATTAAGTAACTTTCATATCTTTAAGTGCCATTTGCATTTTTTGTGAACTGTGTTTCTTGTCCAGTTTTATGAGGTTTTGTTTTCTCGATTTGTAGAAATTTTTTAGATATTTGAAATTTTAACCCTTTTTCTGTGAGAGAAGTTGCAAGTATTTCCCCACATGTCACTTGTATTTTTACTTGATGTTTAGTTGCTTCTTGCCATGTAGAATTTTAAAATATATACCCAAAGTTATCAAAATTTTCACTTAATTTGGGAAATTTTCAAATGTAATGAAGTAATCACCCATGTTTCCTTCTAGTATTTGTACAGTTTCATATTTTACATTCAAATCTTTTACTCATTTAGAATTTATACTATTATACCATATGCTGATGAATTCATTTGTATCTTTTTCATATGGCTATCTAGTTGTTCCAACATCATTTTTTAAAAAGTCTATACTTCTCTCCTGATTTCAGATGCTGCTTTTATCATGGTCTGAATTTCCATGTGCAATTAGGTTTATTTCTGGATTTTCTATTTGGTTCCATTAGTTTGTCTGTTTATTCAGTTGCCAATATAATTTTCTTCTAATTATAGAGACTTTGTAATATGTTTTAACATCTGGTCTAAGATCTAGCCCCCCCTCATTGTTTTTCTTTTTTAAGGTTTTCCAGGCTATTTATGTTTAATTGCTTTTCCGAATGAAATATATAATCAATTTGTTCAGCTTCAAGAAAAAACCTGATAATATGTTGTATTACAGAATAGATATCATTACAATATTGAGTCTCTTCCTATCTAAACTCATGGTATGGCTATTTGCTCATACTATTTTTGTATCATTCAGGTATAATTTATACTTTCTTCATATATTTTTGGCCATTTCTTATTAGATTTATGCCTTGGTGCTTTTGTTATTTTCATTGCAATTATAAAAGGGATCTTTATATCTTCTAACCAGTTATCATTTTTATACATGAAGCTATTGCTTTCTATATATTGATTTTATAACCTGCTACTTTACTAAATATAATTAAGTGTTTTGGTAGCTTTTTTCAATGATTTTTGTTTGTTCCTTTTCCAGATATATAATAGTATAATCTGTAAACAGAGATGATTTTATCTCTTCTAGTTTGTATGCCTCTCCCTAGTGGCACTGGGTGACAATTTTAAAATGGTTTTAAATAAGAATGATGATATTGGTCATCCTTGTCTTATTCCCGACTTTGGCAGGTGTTTCCTCATTAAATAAGATATTGGCTTTGGGGATGAGATCTGTATAATTTTCTGATGTATTTTTAATTCCCAGTAAATCTGTCACTCTTTCCCCATTGTAGCTGAGATGATACTACAAGAATAGAGCAGAAATCATGAAGAATGGTTACTTTTCTAATTTTAATGTACGTGCAAATCACCAGGGATTCTCTTTCAGTGCAGAACCTAACTCAACACTTTGGGGATTTGTGTTTTTAACAAGTTCCTAGGGTAGGCTGGGGTGCTACTACTCAAAAGGAACTGCACTTTAAGTAGCAATGATCTAAAACATTTTTAAAAATCATTTTTCAGCTTTGATTTTCAAAACAAACTTCAAAATATTCAAAGAAGAGAAAATAATCATGAAAATACTGGTTTTCAGTTTTAAGAGCCAAACACTTGAGGAGAATTGAGGAGGTTGTTTGCTTCTCTGTTTTATTTTGTTTGTTTGTTTTAGGAACTCTCGGATGCTGGTATTTTAACTCTCTGTGAACCAGGCTTAGAGGACAAGAGCTGATGCTTTTTTCATAAGACACAGAGTAGGAAGATGCAGGATATGACAAAACGTGGCTTCCTGCAACATAGGAAAAGGAAGAAAGTCCTTTCTGCAGCTGTGGGGAGGGGTCTGAGACAGAGTTGAGACATGTAGTTCCTGCACTCCCAGTTAGAAAACACGCTTGTGCAGGGCACAGGGGATAGAAAAGCATAAAGCCTATAGTGAACAATATTGTATAGTACACTTAAAAATTTGCTAATAAGGGTAGACTTTATATTAAGTGTTCTTGTCACAGAAGAATAACAATAATAATAAAGAGGACAAGAAGAAACTTTTGAAGGTGATGAATAAGTTTATGGCATAGATTGTGGGTTTTTTTTTTAATTGACAGGCGCTGTAAGAAAATATATACTCAATTTTGAAAGCTTAGTATGAGAAAAAGAGTATAAACTATCTGACAATTTTTATATATTGATTACATGTTCATATGTTAATGTCTGGATATAGATGGTTAAATAAAATATTAAAAATATGTATATTTTTAAAAGATACTGTGTGTGAAAGCATCTAGGACTATATTTAGCATATAATAGCCACTCAAAAATTTCTGTTTCTTCCCTGGCATTGCAACTTCGGGTTAGTCAATTAACCTCTTTGAGTTTTAGCTTCCTCATCTTAAAAACTAAAATACTTTCCCAGTTGTACTAAGTATTGAATGAAAAATATCCCAAGGCTCTCTGCAAATTGCAAAGCATTATTCAAATCTTAGTTACTGATATGGTAAAGGCCATTTGGCATTTTTGACTTCTCAGCATATAAACCCCCACTCTGTTTTGGGGAAATCCCAAGATCGGTGGGGAACAGGGCTCACATCTCACTGTGAAAACCAAAGAAAGGTGAACACTGCCTGAGCCTTGGTAGGTAGAACAGACCCTAGCAGAGGCTCCTGACTGGACTTTGAAACATAAGAGAGTAACCAAAAGCACAGGGTCAGAGATTCATCACAGCAGCTGTGGTGGCTTGGAGTACAGTCTCTTGATGGCACACATGCAGGAGAGTACTGCCAGCAGCAGCAGTGTCCAGTGGCAACTGTGCCAGTGGCTTTATCCTAAACAGAGGCAGCCTGTGGCAAGATCTTGGCTGTGCCTCGTCTTGCTTGGAAACTGCTTGAGTCTGGCTCCCCAACCTTCCCTTGGAATCTTTTTGCACTTCAGATATGTAGAGGTCATTTCTATTTTCATAATTTAAAAATCATGATTAGTACACATACCATCACATAAAAGATTCAATCCCTAAGCTGAAAGAGATGGTATAGAGTCTGAATTTAATAGCCAATGGCCAAAGACAGAATAATTTATACATATTTAGTTATTTAATATATGTTGGCTAAAACTCAAAATAATCAGGAGTGTCTTTGTTAACCTGAGACTGAGTTCAAGTTTAAATTACCCAACTATATTCTAATAGAGAAAGAAAACATGATGCTATGTAGGATGGAAAAGACGGTAGACTCTGGACTGTTTCCCATATCCAGTCTAACTCATTCTGGCCCATGGAGCGCAGAGGTAGGATTGTCGTTATTTCTATTCTACCAGCTCTCTCCAATCCACTTAATCATGACTTTGGCTTTACCAAAACTGCTAATCACCCACATCCCTTTTCTTATCCCCAGATTCATTTATCCAATTTCCAATACATACCTATAGTTGAATTTCCTCCAAGCATATTCAACACAATGCATCATCCCAACCTGATTTGCCCTTTTGCTTTCATTTTATATTACCTGGATTAATGAATGACAATTTTTCCAAGCCATAAATCTAAGAGTCATCCTAGATTTTTTTTCTTTCCTGCTTTGCTTATACAATCGAACTCTAGTTCCTACTGATTTTACCTCTTGAATACCCCTACAACCCCTGTTCTGGTCCAGGTCATCTCGAGAGAGAGAGTACTACCATAGCCTCCTAAGAAGTTTGTGCCTCTAGTCATGACTCCTTTGACTCCTTCATACTTCACACTGAATTGCTCTCATCACAATGAAAATGAAACCATACCCCAATTGAAAACTTCAAGGTACAATATCACCTACATCCTTTCCCTCAATCTCATGTTTAGGAGACGTTTGCCACAGTAACACACATATTCTTTTTCAAATTGCCTATCACCCCCAACTCACACTTTCTCATGAAGCCTGAGTGATTATCCTGGGGAATTTCAGGAAACATGCTGACTTAGCCTTTCAGAGTCAGCCAAACTGCGGACATACTTCATTTACTACTCAACTGTAGTGTAATTTTTAAAAAATGTTTATTAAAATATAGTTGGCATACAATATTATATTAGTTTCAGGTGTATAATATAGTGATTCAACATTTATATACCTTATGATGCGATCACCACAGTAAGTCTAGTAACCATTTGTCACCAAAGTTATTTACAATATTATTGACTATATTACCTTACACCACATCCCTATCTGTAGGGTAATTTCTTAGGGGAAGACAATGTCCCTTTGAGGAAGGAGTGCTGCAGTTTAGGAGGTATATGTAATTTAGGAAGAAGTATTGAGAAGCCTAGTATGATTGTACATCTAAGCTATATCATTCGATCCAGTTTTTATCTATAATAAAGCTACTTTCTTTTTTTTCTTTTTTCGGAATACACCAAGCTCTCACACTTCCTTCTTTTTGCACATGCCGTTCCTTCTGTTGCTTCATTTGGAAAACTCTTCTCATACTTCAAGCCTCAGGTAAAATGCTACACCTAAACAGGCTGAAGAGCTCTTATCCGCTCTCACTGAAGGTTATCTGTGTGTCCATATTATCATATTATCATATTGCATTATCATTAAGTGTTTGCATTTTTTACTGTATTCGGCAAATTCCTCTAGACCAGGAAATGTACTTTAATTCATCCTTGAATTCCTGAAGGACATAATAGGCTATCAGTAAATAATTATTCAATAATTAGGTAAACAAATAAGTTTACCATGTATTCTTATCCCCAAAAAACAGTTTGAATAAAAAAAAAAA
>NW_011888921.1:2541357-2547509 GCF_000151845.1 Pteropus vampyrus
GTGAAAAGAGAATTATTACTCCTTAAATGTGTCTTAATAGGACACCAGTCTAAAAATAAAATCAGCTCTATTCATAACCCCTATTCTATAAATTCCCCAAGAAATTATATCTCAAATACCTTAAAAAAAAAAAAAAGAATGCAATTCTTCTAGATAAAATCAGTCTTACAGAAAATTGTACACAATTGATTTTCAAGCTTGCATTACTTGCAGCTTATGGGCTACAAAAATGCTGATCACACCATTTTATAAGACTCAATCACAGAGAACTCTGTTTTGGACAGAGCATGGCACCACCATAAGTCCATAGGATAGTATTACATAATGAGAGTATAGGTATCTATTAACATCAAATGGTAACCTTCTCAAAACAATTCCAAAACAAGAACTGAGTTATCTTATAACAAAGGAATACTAAAACATATTTATACATCATCTCCTTAAAAACTTATTGAAGATGGGCTTCATATACAACAGGAATGTAATTAAGTAAATAAATCAGGGGAAGGAAAAATAAATGTCAGCAAAACAAGATAAAACACTCAAGTGAGATTAGGACACAAAACATGCCATTAAGTTCTATACCCTTTCGGAAGTTCTATGCCATTAAGTTCTATACTTTTCGGTCTTTATTAAGCTGTTAGCTTAATAATTAATGCATCTTAGCACATAGCTTATTCACAGCAATGGAATGCAATGTAAAAAAGTCAATAGAGCATAAATAATTATATATAATCCTAACATTTTCTTCTCACAAAATGTTAAAGAATCTGCAGTGGGTGAAACTGCACTTCAAGAGCCATTTTGGTCTGAGAGGCTCAGACTTAGAATTTAACGAGGAAGTTAAGGGCTTGCAAAAAATAAAACATAACCTGTAGTTTTCAGCCCTTTGTTTCATACTACTCTTCATCTCCTAATATCCCCTGGTCTAATCATGAATATGATTATTCAATAATTAGGTAAACAAATAAGTTTACCATGTATTCTTATCCCCAAAAAACAGTTTGAATAAAAAAAAAAATGTTGGCAGTATAATTACATGAATACTAAAACTGAGCTCAACTCCGAGGTGAAAATAATGAGGTAGAAATGATCACTTTCCATGCAATCTAAAATAGTCAAGGTAATTAGAATATTAGAACAATTACTAACCTAATCTATATGATACTAGTTTCTAATAAAAAAATGTATGGAGAAGTTTCTCCAGATCGATTCCATGTTCTTTCTTTTAGCTCCAACAGATTAGGTTACTAAACAAATATGAGGAGAAATATTCTGTGTAGAAAAATGTATCTGTCTTTTTTAAATGCTTCCAGGAAGACTTCTCCTATCCCCCCCAAATTCCATATTAGGAAAGTTCCATTGAACATACCTCTAGTCATGGCACTGATATCCCCAGAAGCAATTCAACCAACCTGAGAACATGTAGAATAAATAACAGTTAAAAGAATATAAAAAGGTGCTGTATGTCCAATCAGGTAATGTATGCCTTGACAGGGAATATGTAAGTATGAAGACAAATGCATTCATCTTGCCACAATAATAAATCAGAACCAAAGAAAGAAATTCCTGATATAGGCCAGGGAGCTTGCCCAAACTTCCTTGAGATTAACTACAAAAAGGCTTCTAATCTACTCTTACCTTTGGTGAAAGGTTTTTCTCTGATAGCAAGAGATCCAAGTTCAAAATACATGAGAATATGGGGAAATGAGTATTCTGAAATCCAGGTCTATTTTGGGCTTATGATATTAAAAACCAACAGAAAAACCAATGGATAAGGAACTTTACCTTTAGAACAGCAATAAACTATGTCCTAGGAGAGTCTACTATGCAAGGACTCATTCTACTGTTAAATCACATGAAGGGAATCTACTGGGCAAAAGGACATAGTCAGGTGTGCTGATCATGGTGGACCCCATTGCTGAGATTTGCTGGCTCGGAGCCAACCTTCCTTTGCTGGCCTTGCTCCTGGCTCCCAAGCCATTCTAATTAAATGTTACACTATTTTGCTCACGCTCAGACCTGGAATGTTAAAAGGCTGACCATTGTTGAAGGAAATGGTCTAGACGCCAAAATAAAAAGTGAGTACATATATTGTTGGGACAAATAAATGCCCATCTAAAAAATGAAGTTGTATTAAAACTTCACACTTATTATAAAGCCAACACCAAAATGGTCAAAAATTTTAATACAAAAAAGTAAACCCAAAGGACTAGAAGAAAACATATGGTATTTTTCTGTAACTTCGGAGTAGGGATGGTCTTTAACTATGACACAAAACCAGAAGCCATTTTTAAAAAGGAAAACTTAAGCATATCAAAATCAAAAACAACCACATGGCAAAACACATCTGTCTTCGTCTGTTTGGGCTGCTATAATAAATGCCATAAACTGAGTAGCTTATTAACAACAGAAATTTATTTCTCACAGTTCTGGTAGCTGTGAAGTCCAAGATCAGGGCACCAGCAGATTCAGGAGCTGATGAGGGCAACAACCTTTCTGGTTCAGAGACAGCTGTCTTTTCTCTGTAATCTCACAAATTGGAAGGGAGCTCTCGGGCCTCTTTAATAAGGGCATTAATCCCATTTATGAGGGCTCCACCCTCATGACCTTATTACCTCCCGAGGCCCCACCTCCTAATACCATCACACTGGGAATTAGGTTTCAACATATGAAAGATTTCAACATATCAAATGGAACATTCAGACCATAGCAACACCATACTCAGAATATAAAAGTAAAGCAAGAAAATACTGGCAACTCACATCATAGATAACACAAAAAGCTTCTAAAATTGATAAAGTGATTTTAAAATTTATTAGAAAAATGGGCAAAATATTTGTAAAGACAATTTACAGAAAAGGAAATTAAATGACTCTTTAATATTTGAAAATATGTTTAACCTCACTCATAACAAGAAAAATGCAAATGAAAACTATGTTGATACCAATTTTCACATCGTAGTAACAAGTATCTCGAAGTCTAATAATACTCTGTACTGGGAGTTTGTGGAGAAAAAAAGACATTCTCAAACATTACTGGTGGGAGTGTTAATTGATACAACTCCTACGGAGGTCCATTTGGCAATAACTAACAAAATATAAAACTCATGTACTCTTTGCATGTATAGGACAAATTCCTTAAATTTATCCTATAGTATACTTGCACACATGTAAAATATCACCTGCACAGTATATTCACTGAGGCATTGTTATAATAATCTGATTAAATAAATTATAGCATATTTTAAAAATTGAATCCTACATAGTTATAAAAAAAGGAAGCTTTTTATTTTTAAAAAAATATAAAAGATACATTGTTAAGAGAAAAAAAGCAAAATACAGAAAACAGTCTGTATGGTATGTTTTATTTAGGTTAAATAAAGGAAAATATATGTCCACATTTGCTTGATATAAAAAAAAAATCTCTGAAAAGTACACAAGAAACTCATAACAGTAAACTTTTGGAGGAACAGAAATGTTTTGGGCAAATAGGGGTAGGAGTGAAAGAAACTCTTTTTATTAATCCTGCTTAGGAATTTTCCTAATTATGACTGACTCCATCCAAAGAATCAAAAGTTTAGAATCACAACTAACATTGCTGAAAAGCAAGATTACTTTTTCTGTTGTTGTTCATGAGAAAAAGTAAATAAATTTCTTATTTTTAATTCTAGGAACTTCCTCATACTTAAGCCAGAATTTTTTCTAAACATAACAGTAGCACCTTTTTATACCTTGTGATTTCAAAAGATATGAATGTATCCCTATTCAAGAGATGAAATACATTTTTTAATTTACTTTTTAAAAATTAGTGGAAAAGTTCAAGATGACTGCAATGGACTGAATATTTGTGTCCCTGAAAATTTGTATGTTGAAATTCTAACCTCTAATGTGATAGTATTAGGAGGTAGGACCTCTTGGAAGAGATTAGGTCAAGAGAGCAGAGCCCTCATGAATGCAATTAGAGTTTTTATAAAAGAGACCCCAGAGAGCTCCCTTGCCCTTTGTACCATGTGAGGACACAGGGAGAAGACCACCATCTATGAACCAGGAAGCAGGACCTCACCAGACATTATATCTGCTAATGCCTTGATCTTGGTCTTTCCAGCCTCTAGAATTTTGAGAAATAAATTTCTGCAGTTAATAAGTCACTAGGTCTATGGTATTCTGTTACAGCAGCCCAAACGGACTAAGTATATTCCATCTCTCTCTCATGACCCCATTAATTCTGGAAATCATATTAAATAGAATCAATCCATGGGCTAAAATATCCCTTCGGCAAGTACAAAATAATGTTTTTCTAGAAGTTAGAAAGCAGATGGGCTCAAACGATCAGATAAACCAGAAGAAAGGAAATTACAACTTCAAATATTCACAGAATGAAGCTACAGAGGGTCTAAGAGCCATTCTTCTGACTAGCTTCCTAGAGAGATCCAAGTTCACAGTCTATAGCTACAAAGATCAAGACACGTGTACTGAAGGGCAGAAATTCTGAAAAGCAACTAAACTCCCTATCTTCTTATAAGAACAGAGGGCAGCTGATTACAGCATTTCATGTTCCTTGGGTATGGCTGTTGGACCAGAGGAAAAAAATGCAGAAGCTGAAGTAACTTTGGGCCTCCAAAATAGAGAGAGCATACAAGTATGTGTGCTGGGTCTGGTCTACTGGCTCCTAGGACACTGTGGTTGGCTGAGCTCAGAGTCAGCTCCACCCCAAGAGTGAAGGTCTCCTTTCTTTGGCCATTGCCTGCCATCCCCTGCCCATGAACTGCAAAGGATGCTTGATCCACAGGAACCACCCACTTACCCAAAGTCAGCTTTTGATCACTGAGACCTATACAATTCTAATCAGACCTGTACACAACCAGGCTGCCAACATATGCTAATCAACATGGTCCTTTATCCTTAAATATAAACACACAACCAAACATTTGAGGAAAACTTCAAGCATGGAAGAAAAAGATTAATAAGGAACGAACACCAATTGGTCAGGGAGAAAGAGAGATGATACAAGGAACAGAAAATAACTTTCGTAAATTAAAAATAATTTTCCCAAGGAGATTTAAGAGGACATTGTAAGAATAGAAAACGAATAGGCTACTATAAAAAAGATCAATAAGAATATCAAAAAGAGGCCTTAAAATATGACTGTTAAAAGAAAAAAATAGAAAAACTAAGTAATGGAATTAATAGAATGAACAAGGTTAAAGATCAAATTAGTGATCTTGTAAATAAAGTTGTAGAAATGGTAGATATTACCAAAGAAGAAAGCAGAGATAACATGAGGAAGAAAAACAACAATATTAAAAGGACAAAATGTCACTGGGAGAAAAACTAGAATCCTCAGGATGAGAAAGCTCACTGAGTACTAATGAGTATGAAAGAAAAACACTATACTTAGACACAACCTGGCAAAATTTTATTATTTCGAGTATAAAGAGAAAATGCAAAAACATCCCAGAATGGTTAGAAGACGAGAATAAAAGCACAGGCCATTAACAAAGAAAATAAAATTAAGCATCTCAATAGCAATACTTAAGTTCCTGTGGAACTTTAAGAGAAAATGATTTTCTAGAATTCTATACTCAGATTAGGCACTGTTCCTACCTTTCAGAAGTCAGATTTTAGGGAAATACATCAATTAATAACTACAGCAATGTAAGGTATAAGGTATGTTAGAAATACAAACTGGGCACTGTGGAAGCACAAACGAGAATGTGCATAACTGCTGTGGAGTTTACTTGAGCTGAGATTTAAAGTATGCCAAGAAATTTTCTGAATAAAGAATAGAGGAAAAACATTCCAGAAAATGATATCCGAAGATAAAGAGATCATTTGAGGGATCTTGAGTTATTCAACATGGCTGCTAAACACGAGCTCCAACAGAGTGGCAACAGATGAGGCTGGAACAAAGACAAAGGCCAGACTGTACTAAAAAATTTTAGCTTTGTCTTGTAAGTGATGACAAAGCTTGGGATGACAAGTGTGAGAATGACATGATCAGATTTGCATTTTAGACAGGTCACTCCAGCTGAAGCATAGCTAATAAGTTGGAAGAACTTATTAGCTTAGAAGGAGGTATGGATCCCAGTTAGAATTCATGTGAGAAATGATGAAGGCTTGAATGTGACAATGACAGTGAAAAAAAAAAAA
>NW_011888921.1:2547559-2553116 GCF_000151845.1 Pteropus vampyrus
AAGTCAGCTTTTGATCACTGAGACCTATACAATTCTAATCAGACCTGTACACAACCAGGCTGCCAACATATGCTAATCAACATGGTCCTTTATCCTTAAATATAAACACACAACCAAACATTTGAGGAAAACTTCAAGCATGGAAGAAAAAGATTAATAAGGAACGAACACCAATTGGTCAGGGAGAAAGAGAGATGATACAAGGAACAGAAAATAACTTTCGTAAATTAAAAATAATTTTCCCAAGGAGATTTAAGAGGATATTGTAAGAATAGAAAACGAATAGGCTACTATAAAAAAGATCAATAAGAATATCAAAAAGAGGCCTTAAAATATGACTGTTAAAAGAAAAAAATAGAAAAACTAAGTAATGGAATTAATAGAATGAACAAGGTTAAAGATCAAATTAGTGATCTTGTAAATAAAGTTGTAGAAATGGTAGATATTACCAAAGAAGAAAGCAGAGATAACATGAGGAAGAAAAACAACAATATTAAAAGGACAAAATGTCACTGGGAGAAAAACTAGAATCCTCAGGATGAGAAAGCTCACTGAGTACTAATGAGTATGAAAGAAAAACACTATACTTAGACACAACCTGGCAAAATTTTATTATTTCGAGTATAAAGAGAAAATGCAAAAACATCCCAGAATGGTTAGAAGACGAGAATAAAAGCACAGGCCATTAACAAAGAAAATAAAATTAAGCATCTCAATAGCAATACTTAAGTTCCTGTGGAACTTTAAGAGAAAATGATTTTCTAGAATTCTATACTCAGATTAGGCACTGTTCCTACCTTTCAGAAGTCAGATTTTAGGGAAATACATCAATTAATAACTACAGCAATGTAAGGTATAAGGTATGTTAGAAATACAAACTGGGCACTGTGGAAGCACAAACGAGAATGTGCATAACTGCTGTGGAGTTTACTTGAGCTGAGATTTAAAGTATGCCAAGAAATTTTCTGAATAAAGAATAGAGGAAAAACATTCCAGAAAATGATATCCGAAGATAAAGAGATCATTTGAGGGATCTTGAGTTATTCAACATGGCTGCTAAACACGAGCTCCAACAGAGTGGCAACAGATGAGGCTGGAACAAAGACAAAGGCCAGACTGTACTAAAAAATTTTAGCTTTGTCTTGTAAATGATGACAAAGCTTGGGATGACAAGTGTGAGAATGACATGATCAGATTTGCATTTTAGACAGGTCACTCCAGCTGAAGCATAGCTAATAAGTTGGAAGAACTTATTAGCTTAGAAGGAGGTATGGATCCCAGTTAGAATTCATGTGAGAAATGATGAAGGCTTGAATGTGACAATGACAGTGAAAAAAAAAAAAAGAGATAAATTCAGGGGATATTAAAAAGGTTGGACAGGCAGAAGGCGATAGTTTCCAGTGGGATGTTGAGACTGATGAAGAAGGAGTCTCTTGAATGATTCATAGGTTTCTGGCTTGAGAATGGATGAACTATGGATGTTATTAACCAAAAATTAGGAGGGGAAAGTAGAGGAGTACATTTGGGGATATACTGCCTGTTACATTCTCTAATCTAGAATGACATCACAATTGAAAAGATAAGTCTGTAACTCATGACAGCAGGCAGAGGTGAGATTGAAATCTGGCAATGATCAGTTCAGGAAAGATAGTTACAGATAGGGGTAGAGAATTGCCCAGGGGAACAGAAAAGAAGAGAGAAGAGAAGGGGATTGAGTATCGAACACTGTGGAATATAAACAATTCACTTCACCATTAAATTGTGGCTTATTTGGTGTATATTTCTTCCATTGATTTTATTTTAATAACAGTTATTCATTCTGGTTAGAGAATTCCATAATTTAGTTTTAGTAATGTGTATGCAGTGTTGACACTTGCTATTTACAATGACTCAAGGCTAATATTTTAATCTTTTTAATGTTTTAATTATTTGTTTACATAACTAAAACCTAACATACTGCACAAATCATGGCCACTTTATGTCTTTGATTTAATTAAAAATAAACATGCAGACACAGAAGAAACTTGAAATGATTTCCTTCTAGCCTTTTCCTTCCTTTGCTTGTCTACTGTTATTTTTATTACTCAAATGTTACAACTCTGCCCTGCTTTTGAAACAGTCACCTGGCAAATTGCCAAAGTTCTTAAAGAGCTGCTAGAACAAAAAATCCACAGAACTGAGCAATTGTTATTAGCGTATTCATAAACTGAGACATAAGGTCAAACTCCTTATTTTCATTCCAAAATGTCACCTACTTATGTCATTGATGATGCTTTTTGTTCTACAGCCAATAGATTAATGCTTGTGTGATCTGAATAAATTCTCAGAGGCATTTATGCTTTAAAGAATAAGAACATCCAGAATAAAGATTTTTTTTTTACTAGTTAAAGATACTTGTTAAATTAAAATATTGCAAAAGCATAGGCAGCTCTGTGGACCACTTCAGAACAATCTGTTGTCCTTTAACAACGCTGTAATCACACAAAGAAAATTTCCTCTCATTCTTTGATATTTGTAATAAAAATTGTGACAGCATCATAGTGAAGTAATTTCCTAGCTCATATAATGGCATTAAAATACTCCAATTATCATTGTAATGGGAGTGTTTGGAGAAGCATGGTGATAGGGAGAATTTCTTTAGTATGATATTCATCAAGAGGCTCAAAACACCTCGATGTTAGTTTGGAGAGAAATTGTATGAGAAAATGTATCAAGCATTTAAAAATCCTTTTGGACACTGAAAATCAATATGGCATGTACACAAAAATCAGAAAGCAGTAATATTTTGTATATACAAGCTGGCACCTCCAAAGTTGGTCAATATTGAGGCAGAGGTAGCCACTTAAAAGATTTGAGAGTCGATCTTATCTGCCTAGTTGGAGAAAAGATTCATTTCTTGAATCCTGGCCTCCTCTGAGATAAATCAGCAATGGTAGGTGGAAGTCTTTTCCTCCCCCCACCCCCGTCCCCCAATAAAGCCTAGACTCTAAGGTCCTTTGTGCTTTCATAAATATAAACTCTTTCTCCCCTGTCCTTTTATGCTATTATCTTCAATAAAACAGAACTTTCTCCCTTAGAAAAATATCAAGGCAGTTATTTTTTTAAATGGCTTTGACTCCCAACACATCACCCAGTCATATCAAGTATATTTCAGTCTCCGCACTTTGCACATGTGTTTTCTTTTGTCTCTATCTCTCCAGCATCTAGTATCTACCCATTCCCAAGACTCATTCTCATCACTTAGGACCAACTTGAATGTCATCCCATCTGTGCAGACTTCCCTAATCTCCTTTCCCAATCCCACATGAAATCCATTGCTTTCTCATAGGTGATTGCTTTCTTAGAATAGGGTTGAATTAATCTATACAAAGTGCTTAGAATCTGTCTGGAATATCACGTGTATTTTATGGGCGTTGGCTGCATCATCATCATCATGTGTGTTTCTGAAGTACCTTCTATAGATCTTCACTATAGCATGACATTAGTCCTCTCACTAAGCCCTTCTCTTTACTCAAAATTCACATTCTCAGTGAGGCCTTTCCAACCCACTAAGCTAAAATTTCAAAATCATCCTCTTTTAAAATCTCTTTTCTGATTTTTTAAATCCTTATCACTTCCCACTAACACACCACATATTTTACTTCATTATTTTTAATATCTCCCACATCAGGATGTAAGCTCTGTGAGGGCAGTAAATAGTTGTTCAAAAAATAAATGAGGTTGCTTATGGTTTCACCCTATTTCCCAGAGAACCTAACATAGCATCTGGCACTCAGTGGATTAGGTGAGTAACAGAAAGATCAAAATCTGAGACCATTCTGGAAAATGACACATGCAGCCAGTTACATCACAAAGGCACTGAGTGTTAAGAGGAGAAGGAAAATTCTTGACATGGACATTACACCTTTACATATATTTTTTTTTTATGACAATGGTTATTAGGGAAAGCTCTGGGTCCCAGGATCACTGTTTATAAATGATTCATTATTAAACATAAAGATTACTAATGCATAGTATATGGCCAAGAAAGATAAAGCTGGCATATATACTCAAGGCTAATATTTTAATATTTTAATATTGTTTCATAACATAAATTTAAAGTTAGATGAAAACCTTCATATTACAATGCAATATGACGGGTACAGTTTTTTAAAAAAGCATAAGCCAGGGCCATTTTTCTCATTATACCAAATGATGTTTCTGTATTGAAAATATCTCCAAGATCATACCATAAAATATTATAAAAATGTCACAGGTAGGTAATGCAGGGTAATTTTTAAATGTGGGGTCATTTCGAATGTCCATGTAAACTTAACATTTTCTTATTGATTATAATCAAAAGATTTCAAGGATTTTGGAAAACCGTTTAAAAAAAAGCTGCTGAGCAGTAATAGTGTAGAGAAAAGCAGGATTTGTTAACTGGAATAAAACAAACCTCCTTGGAATTTGGAACTCACAATCTCAGCTAACTTACAGGTTGTCTACCATGACCCACTCACATAGGGTACATTCCTAGCTGGGAATGTTAAGTCCTAAATAATTCTATCCAGAATGACATGCAAACTAATAATAAAAAATAACCCAACATCTATGGAAGACTGAATGTCCTATCATCCAGATCAGAAAGTAGTTTTAAATCTTATCCCGCTTAGTGGCTGTGTGACCTCAAATAAGAAACTTAACCCATCTGAGCTTTCATTGCCTCATCTCAAAATAATAACACATCAGTGCTGTCTTGCCTCGTTGTTGTGAGGATCTAATAAAATACTGTGTGCAAAAACATTTTTAAACTCTGAAGCGCTATACAAGTGTATAATTTTTATGTTTTCGAGGTCTCTGGCATCTTATCTTTCCTTAATGAGTGACCTCATCGTTTTCAACCTTGCTTCTGGCTTAAATTGGCTTAAGATTTAATTTCTTACCTATGGAAGTTATTTCTTTAGACCTTGCCTCTGCCCAGCTCTTACTTGGACTACTGGAACTTGATTACTTTTCTGGCTTCTGTTTGACTCAGCATTTCACTGTAGGTCTATGTTGAATCTGCCACTGTAAGAAGTGTGAGTGTAAGCTAAGGGCACATTCCCCTGCCTACTGTAATTCATCTCAGCAATATGTGGCATTTGAGGGTAGAAGACAAGGTAGCATAGAATTTCACTTCTTTTCCAGAGAACTAAACCAAATTCCTTATTTTTAATACTTACTTGAAAGGAATTCTAATTTTCCTCAAGAAAAAATACAGAAACCATTATTCTTTCTGTCTCTCTCACTTCAGCACTGGGCCAAATGTACTTACAAACTAGAAGACATTCTTGTTTGCAAGGCAATTTAACAGAAAACTAGAGTTGATGGCTGATGCTAGCAGTAACAAAGCCTATGTACTAATTTCTTCATAAAATAATATCCAACAGATATAGCACTTACTATGTGCAAGGGTCTTTACATGTGTTATCTCATTTATCCTTCACAATTATTATTCCTATCTTACAGATGAGAAAACTGAGGCACAGAGAAATTAAGTAGTTTACACAACAGCTTAAACAGTATTTTAAACAACAGT
>NW_011888921.1:2553681-2556840 GCF_000151845.1 Pteropus vampyrus
TAATGAAGACTGCCACTTCCTGTATTCCAACAGAGAAAGCATATGTTAGGATGCTTCAAAACTATCGTCACAAACTGACTTTACCACATCATAATTCCCTTTAAGAATCTTTTATCTTATTCACAGAATGGGTCTTATCTAGCTAATGGCAAACAGTATTTTCTCGAAGTAACTCCCCTCTAGCTCTACTAGTCCTGGGAGTGGGAAAGAAGAATTATTCTAAATAAATAAATAAATAAAAATAAAATTAAAAAATCTATTTCTCATTCACATTATAATTTATAAAAATTAATACATCTTTATACTAATGGTTTTAAAAATTGAATAAGAATCATCTTAAGTTTTTAATAAGAAAAGCTACCAAAGATTCAAGATATCCAAAGAAATACAGTTTTAATTTAACTCAAAATTTGTTTAGATACTGTTTCTCTTCAAAAAGTTGAGGTGGCTGGCTCCCAGGAGGCAAGCCTTAAAGAAAGATGAGCGAGAAGCATTCCCTCTGAAAGATTCCAGGCTATATGGAATTGGGTGAAGGCAGACACTGATACACTGATCAGACTCTCTCTCCCAGCCCTGCCCTCCAAAACAGAGGCCTGGGGAAGAGGTAGAATCACTTAGAAATGGAGAGGCTGGAAGTACTCTTTCCCATTTTTAATAGGGACTAAAGTAGTTGCTTATTATGAGAGCTATGTGGAAGACATCCCAGATTCCTAAGCCACCGGGTGTGTGTCTATTTTCAAGCCTCTGATATTTGCAATGACACATCCTTTAAACATCTAGAAGCCAGTTCCTGGTCAAGTTAAAAATAACAGCAAATGAATATAGATTCAAAATCCTAAATAAAATACAAACAAATGAAAGTTAATAGTTCATTATTAAAAGAATAATAAGAATAGTAATTATTTACCAAGAAGGATAAGTCTAGTAATGCAGGAAGGATTACCTATTAATTTATTAATAATTCATTACATTAATAACTCAAAGGAATAATACCATCTCAATAGAAGCCAAAAGGTAATTGCTAAAATTTGGCAGCTACTCATAATTAAAGAAAAAATATTTCAGTACACTGACATAGAGGAAGTCTATTTTACCATGACAAAAACTATCTAAACTAATATACTATCTAAACTAATATACTGAACAACGAAACACCAGAAGAATTCCCAATAAAGCCAGAATTTAGACAAGAATGCTCTTTGTTGCATTATTTTTAAAGAACAACAACAAAAAAAATGAAAATCTGAATGTTCAGCAACCGAGTATAAATAATTTATGATACCCTAATATGCAATACTATGCTGCCATTATAATCCTGCTGTACATGTATGTATACATGTGTGTGTATGTATGAGATCCATACACACAGATCTATACATATGTATAGATGTTTGTAAATAGGAAATACTTGTGAATATAATTATGCACCAAAACAGTTCTGAAAATAAATACAAACTGTTAACAGTGGTTCTTTTAGAGTAGCAGGATTGGTAGAATTGAAGAAAAATTAGAATGGAAAGATCCCACATAAAGAGACTTCTGGGTAAAGAGTAATTCTATACTGTTTGAATATTTTTATAAAGTAAATATAGTATGTGCAATATTTAAGCCAATTTTAAAAAACAAGTTAAAGAATATTGACAGAAAAGAAATGACATTTCTAATTGAAAATCAACTGTATGTCTAAGACATATTAATATATCAAAAAAATAATCCAAATCATGTGCTCCCAAACTTTGACTTCGGTTGTTATAGTTGTACGATAGATTTATGGATAACCTTTTTTCTTTACTTTTTGTGGTTTCCAAGTTCTCTCTATTAATCACGTATTTATTTTGTAATTAGGAAAAAGATTAAACTAAGTTAATGTTTAATTTATATATTACACTAAAAAACTATTACAGAGTCTATAGGAAAATCCTTTCAATCTTAATCTAGCTTCTAAAAGAGTCATGATGCCTCCTAACTCTATCACAATCTTATAAAACTACTGGGAAAGCTAAATGCTTCCTTTTTATTGCAAAGCCAGCTTCCTTTTCTGGGCTTGCTTAATTTGGTGATTTCTCTGAGGTTCAGAATCTAGGAATCATTCTTCATTCCTATCTCTCTTTTCTATATGGAGTCACTCATTAAGTTCTCTCTATAATCCTTTGTTCGTCTGGTACATCTCTTTCCCATTCTGATCCCATACCACCTCGTGGTCTAGGCCTTTATTATCTCACACCTGGAACACTGAGACATCTCATTGCATCTCCTTGCCTGCCAGGGTTGTCTCCTCTTCACCTCCCCCATCTTCGCCTCACCCTCTTCATTGCCTTTATGCCCCCTTTATGTTATCCATCTGCTCTATTCCTTGTTTCTCTAACTTGCTACATTCCCACCTCCATGCCTATGAGCTTGACATTGCTCTTTGCAATAGTATCTACGTTGCACCCTTTTTTCACGATTAATCTCATCCCCACCATGGTCTCTCCTTCTTCATCATTCCTTTATGTATTCAATTCTTCGTTTAGAACATACTTCTTAACCATGTACTGCATACCAGACATTGAACTAGGCGCAGGGAGTACTGACTAGTTTTCCAAATTAGTGACTGGACCCCCAAAAGTTATGAGACTCAATTTCACAACATTATCGGCTTCAACGATATTTTATCATCATGTCCATTAATAGCCACAGAGTTCTCTAGGAGCCCCTCTCCTCTCTGCTTTTCTCTAACTATACTCTCAAATCTCTCTTGTTTTCAACAATTAGTAGATTCATCATATATACTAGGCTTTATGCTAGATGCTAGGAATGGAAAGGTGAATGAAATTTGCTTTTTCCTTATCAAGAGCTTCAGTTTAATGGGGACAATAGACAGGAAAATAAACACAACAGTAAGTAAAATGCACGAAAGAACAAAAGAGTGTGTGTTTAATTCTACCTAGTAAGAGCAAGGAAGGATATGAAATAATGTTTGTGTTGATAGCAGGTAGAAAAGATGAGGAACTGTGAGAATAGTATTGCAAAGGCACAATACATTAAAGAGCATAGCTTGTCAGGAAACCTCAGATACTTCACTATTACTGGAGCACATGAGGCTGGAGAGCTGGGCTGAGGCCAGATCTTATTTTGCCTTGCTCTACATTAAGGGAGTGAGTAAACACTAAAGAATTT
>NW_011888921.1:2557875-2559241 GCF_000151845.1 Pteropus vampyrus
CTAAAGGAATAAAAAAGGATGGTGGTGGTCCTGGACAAATTACTCAATCTCTCTTTCTGCCTCTGTTTATCTACAAAATGGAGATAATAATAGTACCTACCTCATAGAGTTGTTATAGGATTACACAAACTAATATTTATGAAGCACATAAATTGTGTTAAAAAATGAAATCTTACCATTTGTGACAATATGGATAGACTGAGAGGGTATTATGCTAAGTGAAATAAGTCAGACAGGAAAGACAAATACCACATGATTTCACTTATATGTGGAATCAAAATAAATAAACAAATGAAACAGAAGCAAACTCATAGATACAGAGAATAAACTGATGATTACCAGACAGAAGGGGGGTTGGGAGGCTGGGTGAAAAAGGTGAAAAGATTAAGAAGTATATATTGGCAATACAAAATATGTGAGGTGGGTACTAGACTTATCAGAGGGATCACTTGGTAAGTTATATAAATATCTAACCACTATGCTGAACTACACCTGAAACTGATATAATATTAAATGTCAACTGTAATTAAATAAAATAGGAAAAAACTGTCAGGCTTATAATTTTTTTAAAAAAGCAATTAGATTAAATAAGGCAAGGGTTAAAACTTGCCATTGGATTTGTTAATTAGGCAATTAGTGGTCTTTACCATTGCAATTTTAGGGACATGGTGGTTATAGTCTAATTACAGTAAGATAAAGTTGAGAAAGTGGAGAACAGGAGTAAATACAATTAAGTTGAAGAATTGCTTAGGAATGGATGAAGAAAGGGGGCTGGAGCAGTCTTGGCTAGATGGAGATGGGAAGTTACAGGAAATCGGAACACACTTTCATGCTGTGTGGAAGGGGCTAGCAGACAGAAAGGTTGACTATATTAGGGAGGGAATGAGGGAATAGTCACTGTAGTAAAATCCCAGAGGAGACAGAATAGATGTGATCAACAGCTCGGATGTGGGAGTTAATTTTGAAACGATGAAGAAACAATTAATTCTCTAGGTCTAGAGGGAAAACTATGAGGGTGAATCCCAGGAATTAAATATATTTTCTTTCCTAGGTTGCTGTCTATCAGTAGGAATTACTCACAGGCCTCCACCTGAGGCTATGCCACCAGAGAAGAGTTCTCATTCATCATTCAATATCAGGATACCACACACTATAAGTAGGGTTTATTTCCTTCCACAGGAAGTTTCCATGGAGCCTTTGAGTGTTCAAGTTTAGAATTAGCCAACAAAAATATCCTCATTTCTTTCAGGGTGGTTAATTTCATAAACGATACCTGTCCCTTTCAAAAGATATCTCTGACCAAGATATGTATGCTACATTGTACCCCCTTTTTTCCTTTTTTCTGATATAAAAATGAAAATGGAGG
>NW_011888921.1:2559291-2563203 GCF_000151845.1 Pteropus vampyrus
AGATGGGAAGTTACAGGAAATCGGAACACACTTTCATGCTGTGTGGAAGGGGCTAGCAGACAGAAAGGTTGACTATATTAGGGAGGGAATGAGGGAATAGTCACTGTAGTAAAATCCCAGAGGAGACAGAATAGATGTGATCAACAGCTCGGATGTGGGAGTTAATTTTGAAACGATGAAGAAACAATTAATTCTCTAGGTCTAGAGGGAAAACTATGAGGGTGAATCCCAGGAATTAAATATATTTTCTTTCCTAGGTTGCTGTCTATCAGTAGGAATTACTCACAGGCCTCCACCTGAGGCTATGCCACCAGAGAAGAGTTCTCATTCATCATTCAATATCAGGATACCACACACTATAAGTAGGGTTTACTTCCTTCCACAGGAAGTTTCCATGGAGCCTTTGAGTGTTCAAGTTTAGAATTAGCCAACAAAAATATCCTCATTTCTTTCAGGGTGGTTAATTTCATAAACGATACCTGTCCCTTTCAAAAGATATCTCTGACCAAGATATGTATGCTACATTGTACCCCCTTTTTTCCTTTTTTCTGATATAAAAATGAAAATGGAGGCGACTAATCCAATTAGGTATAAGTTTATGTTAACAGAGCAAACCTTCTTTATTTTTAACTTTATACCGTGGAAAATTTCAAACATACGCTAAAGTAAAGAGAATAATATAATAATCCCCTATGTAGCCATCATTTCAATAGTTACAACCTACTGCAAATTTTGTTTCATTTATATTCACCCTTCACCCGCACCTTCACTCTCAGTATTTTAAAGCGAATGAGTTTCCTTTAAAAATAGGATTTTTAAACACAGTGATTATATACTTCATATGTGTTTCTCTTTCACTACATCATCAAGACATAAGATACAGTATGGCACCACTTTATGTAAGTTTGAAATAGCACAACAGAAATATTAATAAAGTCTCATTTTAGATGCTAATTTTAAATCATTGTAAAATTATTGAGAATTACATAATTATTAAAATTGCATCATTTCAGAACTGGTAGGCAAGTGACTATTTTCATGTTTTTGTCATCACAGCTGCTCAACCGAATTGTCTACCTGTCCTTCATACACTATGAACACCCCAGTCACACGATTTGGAATGGAATAATTTGGGTGACTATTTTGCTGCTTAACACTCACCATTATTTTAATGTAAAATTGTTTTTAATAGCCCATACAATGCCACTGAGTGCTGATGCTCCCATATCAACAACTTGCTCCTCTATCGATAACTTTGGAATAGAAGTGAAATATGATAAATTGCTCTGAAGAAGGCCAAACTTCACAACAGCTGATATTGTTCATTTGGAAGAGGGCACACAGCAAAATATTAGAAACGCTTCTGAGACACTTAAATGGAGCAGATACATTCTCAACCTTTAAAAAATCCTCAATTATCTGGGCAAGAATGGGAAAAAAAAAAATACTGGTGACTCAGCTGCAAGATCAACATCACTGTAATAGATTTATAGACTCTGAGAAAGTATTCCAGCCCCTGCCCCACCTCCACCTCCATCATTTATTTTACATTTATTCCTATTGAGATATGATACTAGATCTTCAAAAATATATCACCTGCATAAAAATGCAAGTGTCCTGCTCTCAAAATTAATGCAGATGCCTGAATGTACATCATTATACAACATTATTTCATAGTACCTTCAAGGTCATCAAAAGAAGAAAATGAAAAGGTACAATTTTAAAATTTTATTTTTAATTAAAATATTTTGTATCACCTTCATTCGCCAACCTTCCTAGCAGCTAAGTGTACCATGTAAGTTCTGGCCATTGGGATGTAAAGTGTTATGTGGCAGCTTACAGGACTCTTTCTATAAAAGGTAGTTGGTGTCTTTTAAACAAATGGTGTTGAGAAAACTAGATATTCACATGCAAAAGACTGAAATTGGACTCTTACCTAATACCATATACAAAAATTAATTCGATATGTATCAAAGACCTAAATGTAAGAGAGAAAACTGTAAAACTCTTAGAGCAAAACATAGGGAGAAACTTCATGACATTGGATTTGTCGATTTATTGGCTATGACACCAAACGCACAATCAACAAAAGAAAAAAATAGAAAAAATTGGATTACATAAAAATTAAAAACTTTAATACCTCAAAGGACACTATCGACAGAGTAAAATGGCAACCCATAGAATGGGAGAAAATATTTACAAATCATTTATCTAATTAGGGGTTAATAACCAGAATTTATTAAAAAAGAAAACTCTTACAACTCAACAACAAAAGATCCAATTAAAAAATCAACAAAGGAATTAAAATAGATGTTTTTCCAAAGGAGATACACAAATGACCAGTAATTACATGAAAAGATACTCAGCATCACTAATCATTAGGGAAATGTAAATCAAAACCACAATGAAACACCACCTCGTGACATTAGGATGGCTATTATCAAAAAAAACATAAAATAACAAACGTCAGTGAGGATGTGGAGAAATTGGAACCCTTGTGCGTTGCTGGTGGGAATGTAAAATGATATAGCCTCTATGGAAAATGGAATGGCTATTCCTCGAAAAGTTAAAAATAGAGTTACCATATGATTTATTAATTCTATTTTGGGGTATTTCCCAAAAGAATTGAAAGCACAAACCCAAACACATATTTGGACACCAATGTTTCACAGCATTGTTAACAGCCAAAAGGTGGAAGCAACCCAAGTGTTCTGGATAAATAAACAAATTGTAGTAACTTATTCGGCCCTTAAAAGGAGGGAAATTCGAACACATGCTACAACATGGATGAATCTTGAAACATTATAGTAAGTAAAATAAGCCAGTCACAAAATGACAAATATTGTATGATTTCACTCGTATGAGGTATCTAGAGTAGTCAAATCCATAGAGACAGAAAGTAGAATGGTGTTGCCAGGGGATGGGGAGAGGGAAGAAAGGGGAGTTATTGTTTAATGGGTACAGAGTCTGTTTGGAAAGACAGAAAAGTAATTCTGGAGATGGATGGCAGTGATAATTGCATAACAATGCAAATGTACTTAATGACACTAAAGTAATCACACACTTAAAAATAAATTGGTAAATTTTGTTACGTATAAAATTTTATAAATTTTATAAATTTTATGCATAATATAAAATAATGTAATTTGTGCACCCTTTGTCCTGTCTTTGTTCACTCCTCCTTCCTGCTGGCTGTAATGCAAATGTGATGGCTGGATCTGAAACAGTCTCCTTGGACCTCACTGAGTTGTGTCTTGCACAACATTAAGGGGTGCCATTTACATAAAACATGTAGATGTTTACATAAAAGAGAAATTGCCTTGTTTAACCACTGTTCTTTTGGATTTTTGTTACTTGCAAACAAATTCAAACTGATATAACAGGTTATATCTATCTATCTGTCTAATCTTATAACCCAAGTATTCGTAAGCAATAACTTTCAGAGCCTAGAAGCACATGGACCATTACAATAAAGTGAACAAATTCCAAATGTATACTAAAATCTGAACATCAGACAATCTGGCAGGAAAAAAAAGAGCAATATATAAAAATCTCATTTTCAGTTTATTCAAGTATTAAGATAAATTGTTTTATAAATAGTGACAAACAGAAAATTACGAAAAACTATGAAATGGTTCATTAACAGAGGCCTGGAACACTACACAATTGTTAAAAAGAACAAAGCAGATGTATACAAAAACAAATGTCAGAACTGCTTGGTCCCATTTGTGAGGGGAAAAAAAAATTGGCTGACCTATGTGCTTGCATATGTAGGAAAGAGACATAATAGCTAACATTTATAAAACATGCACCTGCCCTAAGAACTTCTTCTAATTACCTCCATGAATTCTCAAAATATGTCTGTGAGGTATGGAACTTTATTATCCTTGTTTTACAGCTGAGGAAACTGAG
>NW_011888921.1:2564113-2576239 GCF_000151845.1 Pteropus vampyrus
ATGGAATTAAGCTCTAGTCGCTCACTGGACGCTTTATTAGCCTTCTTCCTTCCTGGTTTCACTTCCTCACTTTCTTGCCCTATTGTTTTCTCCACTTCCCAAATAAACTCTCACTTTCAATCCTTGTCTCGGGGTCTGCTTCTGGGAGAACCCAAATTATGATGGGAGAAGGGGGGGCGGGGATCCTCATTCATATTGCAGTCTATATGAATAACACCTCCTGGAGTTGTGCTTTGCTCGTCCTGTGAAACCATCCATGGCAGCTCTGTAAATATATTTACATCTTCATTTCCACAGCAACCAGAACAAGAAAGATGAAAAAATGCCATACTCTGGTTATGAATATGATAAATATGACCTAGAAGTCACTGTTTTTCAAAGAAACAAAAGAAGTAAGTGGCTTTAAAAGAGTAAAGAATTATACCAAATAAGGAAAAAGAATCTATTGGAAACCCAGCAGGAAGTTAGTGTGATTGGTAAGTCAATAAAGTGAATCTTATACCACCAGTTCTAGCATTGTTATCAAATGAAGTATTGAGCACCCATTTATAACTGTGTACCTGGCACTATGATTTGAATATTTAGCATGCTCAAATTCTTGAGTGCACCTATGGAATTAGGACAAAATAAACAAATAAACAAAAAGTACTTAAGCAGTTTCCTTTCTAAATCTTAACTTTGCTAAAGCCATTTTATTCATCAGGACCCAGGTGAGTGATGGATCTTTATAGCGGCCTGCCCTACAATGCCACTATGCAAAATGCAGAAATGTTTGAGATTCAAATGTCCTACAGAATCATAATGAGGACTCTGATGTTTTAATATTTTGAAAGAATTTATTCAAATATAGCAAATAGAGACAATCAATAAACAAATAAAAAGATACACACCAGATAGCAGCTGAATCTATCAGAAAAGATCTGTCGATTTATGTATGTAACGGATATTAAGTACCTACTCCACATGCAGCCTTATGCTGGGGTGCTGTGGATAGTATAAAGAACAATACCACATAGTCTCTGTCTTAAAATTACTTAGAATTAGTGCTATTTTTGTTAAGAATAATACCATTGTAGAGCTTCTTAGAAATTATGCATGCCACATCAGATGCCAGATTCTTACTTTTTAGAGAAATCAATTGCTAATAGACATTTTTTATGTGCCTATAAAATTTAATGTGAAAATCAAATTAAATACTGTATTTATGTATATTTTTAGGTCTCTATAGATTTTTTTAAAAAGAAATTGTATTTTATCAGATATCTTTTGTATGTCAATGTACAACTCTCTTTCAAATCTCATAAGTCTAACACGATGACCTGTTTCCAACTTGACATCATCAGAGAGGATGATGAGAGTAGAACAGCAGATTTAGCATTAATAGTTTCTGATACTGGACTGATAAATGGCCATTTTCGGAAACTTTTCCTCCAACTTCTTTTGAGTTTGTGCGACAAGGAGAAAATTTCCTCATTGCAGCAGGTTTGGGGACTGTGCAATAGTGCATATTCTCCTGTAAAATATCAGGTCATGGCTACTTCGAAGGAATCCTTCAAATGTCAAACTAATAGTAAGGAAAGAATTAGAGATGTAATTAAAAGACCATAATGAAGATAGTTTCTTATAATACTTTCCAGGTGTGTGAGTGTGTGTGTACGTGTGTGTGTGTGTGTGTGTGTGTTGAAACATAATATTTTTAAGCCCTCTTTGATAGGCATTAAGTTAATTTTTATTAAAACAGCGTGTATCAGAACTTGACTCTGAGTATCTTCTTTTGAGGGCTTTATTTTGTTGTTTTATACAAAATGCTACCTTTAAACTATTCATGGAGGCAAGACATATAATACAGCTCTAAAAAAAACCATTAATATTTATTGAGCATTTACTTAGTTTCATATGTAAAGCTCTATTTATTAAAATTCTATTTAAACTAAAATAATAACACTGTATTGTGGGCTTCTGATATACATAGACCTAAATAATAAATATATAAGATCAATATGCCTATAAGAAAAATATATTCAATAGTAATATAAAGGTCTAGAGGAGAGAAATGAAAGTATACTATTTTGAGTTTCTCAATTTATTATTCCCAAAAGGAATACTAGAAAATAATCTTATCGATATTATGCTGACTCTAAAAAATCCTGTCTGAAAAATCTCTACTTCGTATTGACCCTTTAAAGTTATGAAGAACATGTACAGTAATCCTGAAATTTATCTGAAATTTCTCCTATTAAAATCAAAAATAAGGGTTAAAATGACATTGTATAACACTTCAACCTCAAATACTGGCCCGCAATTTATTAACAACTGCACGCTAAAATATTAAGCAGTACTAAGGAATTAACCGTGCACATTAAAAAGGCTTAAGGAAAGTAAGGTATAAACGTGCTTGTGCCCCAAAGTTCTTACTAGCTAGTTGAAAAGTATGACACTGCCTTTGTTAATATAGAAGCAGAGGAAGACAGCATCTTGTCATGCCTCAATCTTAAATTAAAGGACCTTAAGTGGTCAACAGTGTTGGCTCTAAGTCCAGAATGTCAGGATGCGAATCTCAGTTTCATTTTACGGGAGCCGTATTAGACAAAATACTTAACTATCTCTAAGGTCTACACAGTGCCTGGCACACAGTAAGTGTGCAATAAATATTAGCTTTGCTTACTATGTTTGTTGTACAGATGGGCAGATTTGATGGAGAGACAAAAAGTCTTTGATGTAGAAAAGAAGTTTGGTATAGAAATATTACCAAAAAAATTACAGGGTCAATGGTGACAGAGTTTTCAGTAACGATTCTCAGTTGATTATATTATGTCTTGCTAATCCCTTCAACCAAAAATGTGAAAAAGAGAGAAAAGTAAGGCATAGCAAAGTCAATAGTAAAACCAGTATTATGCACTTTTCATCCTGTCCTTAAACTATACTACATAGGGAGGCAAAGTATACATTTTTTTGGCAACCGATCGATCATTGAATTATTACACTTGCCCCATTCTAAACTACTTATTGAAAACTTACCATGTGCAAAGCAAAATTCTATGTGCTTGAGAAAATCCAGGCAAAAATCTAGGAGAATTTGACTTTACTGGAATAGGAACATATACTATAAAGCTAAAACACTTGTAACTTACATAGCTATAAACAATAGCAATAGGTTTGGTGTGCTTGGGGTCTAATCTGTGGCCATTTAATTCAAATTCTCAAAAATGCAAAATTATTACACCATATTGATTAGTGCAATATATGTTTCAGTCTAATAATGTATCAGTGCACTGTTTGGTCCTAAAATATAATTTTTAAAAATTAATCTAGCAACCAAATAAAAATTTGCCATATACAGCCAGTTAAATTATGAGAAAAGGCATCTCTTTACCCTTAAGATGCATGTTGTAGAAATAAGACATAAACCTAAAAAATATATCCAACGCTACAAGTGTCACTAAAAGACACCAAAGGACTGCTGATAACAATTAAGTTATTGGGAGTTGAAAGGAAGAGTTGTATGACCTGAATAGCATTCTGACAGTCTATATTTTAATCCATAAACTTTGAGGTAGAGTAAGTGGGGGAAAACTCTTATGTGAATTCAATGAAAACTACAGATCCTCTCTACAGAAAAATGTACATACAGCATGCACTAAAATGTTCACATATAATTAATTTTATTACATTAAACACTGATTTTCTCTACATAACATAAAAAAAACTTCACTAAGATTTATGTTTCCCTTGTTTTTTTCACACAAAAATCAAAGCTTTATTCTGAAAAAAAGTAAATTGTTTGGAGATAGCAACAAGTTAGCTTTAATCTGCTCGAAAGAAACTTTCATTGAGAAAGTTGTATTTGTCTTGATTGCAAAGTTGACATTGAGGGATGGTGGTCTTTGCCATAGCAACATATGTCATCTATAACATCTGTAATAATTTTTAGGATTATCAGAGTAACTAGTTTTTAAAGTATTTTATAATGTTTCTTAGTTTTTGTGGATTATTGCCTAAATAAAAATTGATAAAGTTTTATTAAATCCCCCCCTAATCTCCCTCCTCCATCTTCACCCCCAAACTTCAGTTGTAGAAGTGCTTCTTTCATCACTGGACAGTTTACGTGGTTATTTCTCTCAAATCTCTTAACAATCTTCAGCAACATTAAAAAATTTACCTCAGAAATTTACCAAAGAAGACATGAATGACCTTTGCTCTGTTATACTGTTCTTTGAATGGATTTTGTTTTCTTTCCAAAAATAACAAAAGTAAAATGTCTGTCTGAAATTCAATCAAGGTCTTCAAGATTGTTCTTGGGGAAAGTCAGCCAATTTCTGTGTTGTTGAAAAGAGTGTTACATTTTTTGACAAAATATTAAGGGGCTCACAGGTTTTCCTAGCAACAGGCAAGACTTCTTACATGACTGTTGACTGAGGAAGATTTGATGACAAAGGGTCAAAAATGAGACTCAGTGATGCATGGAGCTACTTTCTTCACCAAACACCACATATATTTCAGAGTAGAGCATCCTAGCCTTTGTGCCTTACAGGTGTTCCAACACACTGATCTTCTCTATCCTTGGAGCAGCTGGATGGTGATGGTGTCCCTTCAGTAAGCAACCTGCTATGTTTGTCCCATTTTGCCATACAAAGATTACAATTTTCAGCATGTGCCATGGACATAATGGAAAAGATTGAGAAGCATAGTTGAAGTTTTGCTTGACAGAGAAGCGACCATTTCAAAGATATTGATGGCTTTTAAAGTTTCCAAAAAGGGTTCTTAAAACACTTTTTTTTTTTTTTTGGATAACATGAGATGCACATAATAGAAAGAAACCAGGACCCCTCTGCCCACATACCTGTCAGTAGTTTCATTCAGTGGCATGCCAAAGAAACTGCAGTAGCTGAAAATTCCTCCATGACCTTTAAAATAGCAGAAAAAACACCAGTAATTCTGGAGTGGATGATGTCATTCAACAGAGATATTACTTTGATTTTCTTCAGTGCCTCAAATCACAAACTAGCTTTACCATTTCCAGGGTGCACAACTTCTACAAAGTTTCTGCAACGTGTAGCTTCTTGCATTTCTTATCTTGTTGATCCTTCTGGGAAAGTCTGTTTGGTTTAAGGTACAATCCAAATTTGGTCTTTCCTCCTTTTAGGTTCTCTCTTAACAAATCATGCATAGTTCTTCACAGTTCTGTTTTCTGGGGGCTCAGATAAGAGCACCTTCTAACACTAACATGAGAACTCTTGATGCTTAGCTAATTAGGAAATTGAAGAACTTATCATTTTGATTTAAGAGAGGAAAGCTGAGGCATAAAAAAGTCATGATGACTTATCCAAAGTAATAGTTAATGGCAAATATTTACGGAGCACCTCTGTTTTCAGCATTGTGTTTGCTACTATACTGATGTTTACTGCTTTCTTAGCCAGGCCTTTATTTAGAGGTTAGCCTGCCTCTTTCTTTTTCAAATTAAAAATATATTTATGAAATAAGATGATATATTATTTTAACCGAATGTCCAGTTTATTTTTCCAGATTTATTGACATAATTTATGAAAATTATATATATTTAAGATGTACAATTTGATGCTTCGATATTTCACAATATAAATTGTGAAGTAATCACTGTAAGGAAGCTAATTAACATATTAATCAAGCTTATTACCATCACCTCATTAGCCACCATTTTTAAAAAATTTTGTGGCGAGAACCCTTAAGATCTACCCATTTAGCAAAATTCAAGTATGAAATACAGTATAGTTATCTAGTCATATTGCGGTACACTGTATCTCCAGAACTTATTTATCTTACATAACTGAAATTTTGAACTTGACCAACATCTCCCACTTTTCCCCACCTGCCAGTCCCTGGCAACCACCATTCTAATCTCTGCTTCTCTGAGTTCAACTTCTTAGATTCCACATATAAGTCACATCATGCAGTATTTGTCTTCCTGTGTTAGGCTTATTTCACTTAGTATAATGTCCTTCAAGTTCGTCTATGTTGCAAGTAGCAGGATTTCCTTTTTTTAAAAGCTGAATAATATTCCATTGTGTAATATATGTATAATTTTCTTTTTTCCAGTTTTGTTGATATAATTACAAATACAGTAGTTTTTGTTGGATGTACAAGCTTAACGTATATCACATAATATACAGCATAATGACTTTAAAAGTCATAAAGTTTAATTAGCATTTATCACCTCATATAGTTACCCCCCAAAAAGAAAGTTTTTTTCCTTGTGATGAGAACTTTGAGGATCTATCAGCAACTTTAAATATACCATACAGCAGGGTTAACTACATTTACCATGTTGCACATTACATCCCCAGTCCTTATTTATCTTATAACTGGAAGTCTGTACCTCTTGACCACTTTTATCCAATTTCATCATCCCCACTTCCTCAATACTGTTCATTGTAAACATAATTTATAGTATTGCAGATCTGAAATTCAAAAGCCTCAAAGCAGCTATCTTTTGCTATCACCTTGTCCAGGAACCCAAGTAATAGCTGTAGCCAGGGTCAGAGTTTGGAATTTAAGAGTAACCACTGCATTCCTTGAACACTGCTGCCCTATACCCATCTTTTATTTTTTTTTCGGTCTACTGTCAATGTCTTGCTTGTTCAGTTCCATGGCCTCTTATTGTTAGGACTAGAGCACTGAAAGCTTAGCCTATACTCTTCAATGGTAATGCTAGAATAAAAACTCTGTCTCATAATATATCAGATGTCCCGTGTAAGCATTCTATCACCATACAATATCTCCAGGCATTACATTCAAATGAAAGTAATTTTCTGAGTTTCGAAATTATCTTTGTGTATTTCCCCCTCTTACCGAGATATGCATGTAACTTTAGTAATAAAAACCAGGAGGCACATTTTTGGATTCTTCTACATATTTCACAATCCTGTGAGAAGATATCCAGCAGAAAATTCTGGCAAGTGTCCAATTTAAGTTCTAGCTGAGTAAGAAAATTTTTTACTACCACAAAGAATTATCTAAACATATTAAAAAGAGATGAATAAATAATGTTTTGCTAATACCAAAATTATTGTTTATCTCAAATGGAGTATCTATTACATTTTTCAAATGAATACTTGAATGTAACTATCCTGATAATCTATTAGGACAAGTTTGCAATAATTTTCTTGAGTTATTGTGGTGTGTATCATTCTGGATTGCTTGCGGAACCAGACTACACATTTTGCTTAGTGTCCTACAAAATTAATATTCTACATTTTTAATGGTCTAATATACAGGCAAAGATGTTTAAGAGAGAATACTACAGCCTCCAAAAGGAGGCAGGTACTAGAAAAACAGTGGTAGGGAACATGTATCCTGCACAGTTTCCTCTTTTCCATTTCACCATAGTTTTTATTATTTTTTATTTTTTAATTTTATTTTTAATTTAATTTTATTTTTTTTAGGTGAGGCAACCCTTGGTTGACCTCACAGATTGCAAGGACCTTGTCAGCTCACAATCCCATATTTTTTATTTTTTACGCCTACAGCACTGGCATTCCTAGGTAGTCTCCCATCCAAGTACTAACCAGGCCCGACCCTGCTTAGCTTTCAAGATCAGATGGGATCAGTGGCATGGCCATAGACTCACCATAGTTCTTAGAAACTAGAATAGTTCCTAACTTTCTAGCTGTTATTATTACAATTTAATTATTACTTCCTTAAAACAAGGACTTTCAAGGTTGAAATCAGTTATTTAAAAAGGCATTTTTTAAATGTTAGTTATTTTCTTGACCATAAATAAGGAGACATATAGAAACATATGTTTCATTTTTTGTGTATTTTATGCTTTAAACTTTAAAATTATAGCATCAAAATTAAAATACCTATAGAAGGAAACAGCAAAGTAATTTGTGGTCCCTATTTTTAGTTGGTTCATTTTGTTATTTTTACATTCAGTGTTTAAACTGGTGTACATGAATACCAGTTTCTCTAGATGTTTTTCCTACTTGCATCTCAGACTTTTCTTTTCCTGAAATGCATCCTTTTAGAATTCTTAGTTGGGTTTGTTGGTGATAAAGTCTGTTTTTGTTTATCTAGAAACATCTTTATTCCATTTTCAATTTTTAAAGTTTCGCTGGGTACTCAGTTCCAAGTTGAAAATTACCTTCTGTTGGTACTCTGAAGATATTATTTCACTGTCTTCTGACTTCTATTGTTGCTGTTGAGAAGTCTGCTGTTAATCTAATTGTTGCCCCTTTGAAGGTGATCTTTTCTCTGGCTTGCTACCAATATGTCAACTTTTTTCAGGGTAATGTAAACCATTATTGTAGTTATAATTTCACTATAATGTGTCTAAGTGTAGCTTCTTATTATTTATCCTGCCTGGGATTCACTGGGCCTCCTAAATCTGAGAAATGGTGTTTTTCTCAATTCTGGAAGATTTTGGCCCCCCCCCCCCCCCCCCGCCACACACACACACACACACACACACATTCTCATTTTCTCTAGTCTCTTTCTATTCTAACCTTCATGTCTCTTTTCCCTTCACACATTCAATCTGCTTAAAATTCTGTAATTCCTTCTGGGTAATATCTTCAGATTTATCTTTCAGTTCATTAATTCTCTCTTCTACTATGTCTAATCTACTATTTAACCTATGTACTGCTTTTAAATTGCAATGATTATATTTTCTTCATAGAAGTTGAATTTGGTTACTTTTAAAATCTTGCTGGTTATAGTCACTTTTTTCTTACTCATGTTTTTAATCACATCTCTTACCTAAACATTTCACACTTAGCTATTTTATATTTCACATCTTGCAATGATAATATCTGAAGTCCTTACAGGTCTAAATCTATTGTTTCTTATTCCTTGTGCATTTAATTTTTCACTACAAACTTATACTTGGCTGGATTTATTTTGAGGAAATCCTGGTGGGCTTAGAGAATGCTTTCCTGCAGAAACGATTTTCAGATTTCTTCTGCGAGGTGTCAGGAGGTACTACCAACCTGGGATCATTTTCTTGGCCCTGGCCATAAGATGTGTGTAAATTTCAACCCCAGACTCATGAGGTAATAAATACTACATTTTATTATTTTTTATTATTTCCTCTTGAAGCTATGACAAATGATAAACACATTTCCTTATTTACTCATAACTGCAAGAAATTTTTCCAGGTTATCCATTTACTGAGGCTGTAGCCTCTTCAAGTGTCTCAGTTTCTTCAATATGTATGTAGGGGGTGTGCGTCACAGAATTAGCTCCACCAATTTTTATGGAACTTAGGACCTAGTTTCTTAAACCCTGAATGCTTGGCATCAGCCGCCAAAGTAGCCACCGTTCCTCATTTAATTACCTTTCTGATTTCAGCTTGGTGTTTTATTCTTGTTGAGGGTGAGTGGGATTCTTGGGGACCTTCCTTGTTTTCTTGCAAGCTCCACAATACCTTTAAAAGTATGTTTGTTTGTTGTACTTTATCCAGTTTCTAGGTGTTTAGCTGTGGGAAACCTTTTCAAAAATATCTAGCTTTTTGTTGCCAGTAAAAAAGTCATAACTTGTTTAATTTTCAAACTTTCTGTTGTTGTTGAAAAACGAAAAAGTGAGAAATTTTACCAAGTACAAAATCCTTAGTGTCAGTGATCTGTAAATTGTAATTATAATTACAATAATGGTAGGTGAAATTTATTGCATATCTAAGTATATGCCACGCATTTTATATATGTTGTCTCATTTACTCTAAGAATGAGGTAACATTATCTCCAAGCTACAGGTGAAGACTTGAGACTTAGAGAAGGTGAATAATTTTCCCTAAGTCACATGATAGGTGGCAGAGATAGGGTTTATTTGATTACAAATTTTGTGTGTGTTTTTTTTTTCACTGAGCTGGAATGCCTATCTATTCAAGTTTTAAGGTGGCAGACTGATCAGAGATCAACTTGAAAGTATAGTGTCTTCATCTCTTAATAATATGACAAATTTGGTCAAAATCTGACAATTTCTTCAAAATTTAAGGATCAAAGACAGACAAAAATGAGAAACATTAGTCAAACTAAAACAGAACTGTTTTTCAGTCATTCAAGAATATCAGACCAGTTCTAGAAGCAATCGGTTTTTTTTGCTTCAAAACTATTTCCTGCATTATCTCAAATTTTAAGATAGCTGACAAAGGATGCATAAAATTCAAGATATAAATTAGAAATAGGTGAGGAAAAAAGGAACAAGAAAAAACAAAGGAGTGAGATTAAAATAAAAATGTGGCAAATTTGGTTTTAGTTTTCTAAGGTCAATTTAAAAAGAGATATCTGAGTAATTATGAGTTGCCATGTATACATAATAAAAAATTGCTCAGAAGAACCACAGATATGACTGATCCCTAAGAACAAGATCAAAAGCTTCTCACAAAACACCTCCTAAAAAGGGCTCCTTTGTATAAATGAAAAGAACGACATTCTTATCTGTGGCATTTTTTGAGAGTTAAAAGAAAACTATGAGACATTATGCTGGGACAATATTTGTAAACTGAGACTGTTCTCCCCGCCCCCCACCCAATCAAAATGTGTGCTCATCCTACAGTAATTGCAACTCAACAAATCACTTTTTATGAAGATATTTTATTATTGCATCCTTCAGTACAAGCTAATGCTTGCACACAAAATCGCAACTCAGTAAAAGCAACCGTATTTGAGGTTAACATAACATGACTGCTTATAACTTTCAGCTGATCTAGTTGAACGGCAGATTTTAGAGCATAGTGGAGCAGGATAACAAACTCAAATGGGTTCAGTGGTGAAGAGATTAACATAATAGTGTCAAGTGGCCAGGTGCAGGATAATAGGGAATGATAAGTGACTAAAAACATTTGAAAACCATGTTCTGGTAAACAAAATCTCTACAGTTGAGTTTAGTTTCCAAATAAGTCATTGACAGAAATAATGCATATCCACACAGTATCCTTACTGGATGTCTATGCCACCTGCATTCACCATTCAATAGACATTTTATACATTAACCAGGCCTTAAATTTTTCGACCAATTCTCGCGTGTGTTTGTCACTATGTTGAAAACTTTAGGAAGTTTCCCAATTAAATTCGAACAACAATTTCTGAATTAATCCTTGACTTTTATAAGTAGCTCATGCATTTTAAACTAATCATTACTAACTCAAATTTTCTTCTGACTGTGGCTTCTGGAGAAATGTTTTTCTTGGTCTACCAGTATAAAAATGCTGCTAAAAAAACTTATCCAATCAGAGGCCTTATTAATAAAAGTATAAGATTCCAAACAAGGGAACTAACAGTTGAAGGGAGACAGCAGTCTCACTTTCACTGTGCTGGTGAGACCCCATCTAGTGCAGCTCAATGTGGGTGTCTCCATTACTAAAGGGAGATCCTGAAAAAGCCCAAATGGCAATGCTATCATTTCCCACTATTTCCAGGTTTCTCCTCTTCAAGGGACCTTTTCAGTTCCTGCACCCCAATCCTGCTCCCACTCTCCTTATCAACTCTCAAAAGTTGACTTCGCTTCACACAGATCATCAAACAATTCATATCTGCCCATCCCATTAGTGGTACATTTGTCCACAGAGCTCTAGTTAGTGCAAGAGGTGTCCTTCCTCCTGTTCAAGATAACACTTCTCCACAGATGTCACCTCTTCTGCCTCCTCAGGAATCCTGTTTTACTATTTATTTACACTCTGCTCTACATTTTCAACTCTCTCTTTCTCCAGGCTCTTTTCTGTAGACAAAGAAAGTTCAAGCCTTCTTGATCTTTAAGTAAACCAGACCCACCCTTCTCCCCTCTAGCTCCCACACTCTCCTCTACTCTTGTTTCTGAAAAGGGAGCCTCCAGGCATAACTTCTCCACTTACTTCTTATCTCCACTCCACAATCTCTGGCAATCTAGAGTCTGGTCTCTTCACTACTCTGAAACAGCTCTTGCCCAATGACTTCCTAGTTGCTTAATCCAAAGAACAATTTTCTTTTACCATGAGTATTTGTGACTGTCGACTTATTTTAAAACTCTCTCCTCTTACTTTCTGGGATAGTGCTATATCTCAATTTCCCTCTAATATGCCTGGGCATTGATTCTCAATCAACATTATGAGTTCTTTAGTCCTCCTCTATACAATATATACATGGTGGCTTCCATTAACAGCTGTTCACAAATCCCAAA
>NW_011888921.1:2576289-2579192 GCF_000151845.1 Pteropus vampyrus
TAATCCTTGACTTTTATAAGTAGCTCATGCATTTTAAACTAATCATTACTAACTCAAATTTTCTTCTGACTGTGGCTTCTGGAGAAATGTTTTTCTTGGTCTACCAGTATAAAAATGCTGCTAAAAAAACTTATCCAATCAGAGGCCTTATTAATAAAAGTATAAGATTCCAAACAAGGGAACTAACAGTTGAAGGGAGACAGCAGTCTCACTTTCACTGTGCTGGTGAGACCCCATCTAGTGCAGCTCAATGTGGGTGTCTCCATTACTAAAGGGAGATCCTGAAAAAGCCCAAATGGCAATGCTATCATTTCCCACTATTTCCAGGTTTCTCCTCTTCAAGGGACCTTTTCAGTTCCTGCACCCCAATCCTGCTCCCACTCTCCTTATCAACTCTCAAAAGTTGACTTCGCTTCACACAGATCATCAAACAATTCATATCTGCCCATCCCATTAGTGGTACATTTGTCCACAGAGCTCTAGTTAGTGCAAGAGGTGTCCTTCCTCCTGTTCAAGATAACACTTCTCCACAGATGTCACCTCTTCTGCCTCCTCAGGAATCCTGTTTTACTATTTATTTACACTCTGCTCTACATTTTCAACTCTCTCTTTCTCCAGGCTCTTTTCTGTAGACAAAGAAAGTTCAAGCCTTCTTGATCTTTAAGTAAACCAGACCCACCCTTCTCCCCTCTAGCTCCCACACTCTCCTCTACTCTTGTTTCTGAAAAGGGAGCCTCCAGGCATAACTTCTCCACTTACTTCTTATCTCCACTCCACAATCTCTGGCAATCTAGAGTCTGGTCTCTTCACTACTCTGAAACAGCTCTTGCCCAATGACTTCCTAGTTGCTTAATCCAAAGAACAATTTTCTTTTACCATGAGTATTTGTGACTGTCGACTTATTTTAAAACTCTCTCCTCTTACTTTCTGGGATAGTGCTATATCTCAATTTCCCTCTAATATGCCTGGGCATTGATTCTCAATCAACATTATGAGTTCTTTAGTCCTCCTCTATACAATATATACATGGTGGCTTCCATTAACAGCTGTTCACAAATCCCAAACCTGCAGCCCTAGACTAGCTCTAAATGCCTGATATGAATATTCAAGTGCGTAGCCTTTTTCAAACTCAACATGTCTACAGTTTACCTGCCCCCCTCCATTCTCCCTATGAACCAATGTCATCACTTTTCACTCACTTACTCAAGGTGGTCATTTAAGAATTATCTTTGACACCTCTTCTTCCTTCCCTCCAAGATCTACATTTAATTGGTCATTAAGTCCTGGTTCTCTTTTTATTTTTTAGGTGAGGCAACCCTTGGTTGATCTCACAGACTGCAAGGACCTTGTCAGCTTACAATCCCTTATTTATTATTTTTTTTACACCTACAGCACCTGGTCTTCCTAGGTGGTCTCTCATCCAAGTACTAACCAGGCCTGACCCTGCTTAACTTTCGAGATCAGACAGGATCGGGCTTGTTCAGGGTGGCATGGCTGTAGACCTAATCCTCTCTTGAATCAGTCTTCCCTTCTACATCACTGCCTTATTTAGGACATTTCTCAATAGGAAAATAGCAATAGCATCCTAACTGGTTTTCCCACCTTCTTCTTTGCCCATTTTATTGATACTACTGTCAGAGAGATTTTACCAAGTTGAAAGTTTAATTGTGCAGCAAGCTCTCAGTAGTTCCCCATTACCTTCATGACATATCTTTAAGTTACTTAGCATGGCATCCAAGGCCATTCACATTTTAGCTTTTCTAAAAGTAGCCAGTTTGAACAACTGAAGCACCCTGAATGCACCATGCTCTCATCTCTTTCCCTTTCCAACCCCACTATTTATTGCTGCCCCATTGAGTTCAGCTCCTCCTCCTACAAAGTGTTTCCCTATCTTCTCTAGCTAAGATTAGATGTTCCTCTGATATATTCTCATAACACTCTGTGTTTACTTCTGTTAGAGCATTGATATCAATCCTGCAACTACTAATTTATGTACCAAGATCTCTGTTTAAATATAGGAATAATAATAGCTAGAATTCGTTGAAAGCTGTGTACCAGGCTCTGTATCAAGTGCATTGCATGCATTATTCATTTAATCCTCACAACAATTCTGGGAAGTAGGTACTACTACTACTACTACTACTACTACTACTACTACTACTACTACTACCCTCAGTTCCCAGGGGAGGAAACTGAACTTACAGAGGTTAAGCAACTTCCTCAATGTTGCAGAATTATATCCTAACCTTTTTGAGGGCAAGGATCAGGTCTTATTTGTCTATGAAGAGAACTTGGTGATGAATGGTACACGGTTGTTCCTCAACAGATGCTTTGGGTCAAATAAATGAATCAAGAGCTCAGAGGACAAAACTGGGACCATCAAATAGAAATTAAACAGAGGTAGATTTTCCTTTAGTGGAAAGAAGGACTTTATATTAGCTAGGACTGTTCAATGGAATAAATCACTGAAAAGACAGTTACATGTGGCACTTATCACATTGAAGAGTACTTATATATTTGCATTTTTTCCATGAGTAAGGGCTATATCTTACTCTGCTTTCATTCCTCAGAATCTAGCCAAGGGCTAGAGATGCCCAGCAGATGTTTGTTGAATAAATTGAATTGAAAGGCCCTGAAAACTAAAAAGTGGCTATTTACCTTTGATATCATTCATTGGAAGTTTAACTCCCTTTTTTTTTTTTAAATTTTTTTTCCATTACACTGCATTTTCTTTCCAAAGAGCTTTGAGAATAAAGAGAAGATAAAGAATTTAGAGACTTCATTTGTCATCTGTAAAATTCCACCAGACTATAATCCCCATGAGGGCCAGAACATATCTTTTATCGTGTTATATCCTTAGCCTAGCACAGAATAGCTGTTTAATACATATCTGTTGTATTAAA
>NW_011888921.1:2579932-2582490 GCF_000151845.1 Pteropus vampyrus
TATCATATCAATCATTTTTTCTTTTTAAAAATCTTTAACAAATCTGTGAAGAAGCATATGTCAATTTTATCACTTCTCTAATTTTCTTTCCTGACTTTATCTCTCGAATCTATTGGCAAACTCTTCCAACTCTTCATTAGTCTCTTTCCCTTTCCGTTCCTTCCATAAACCCAAATAATCTCTTTTCATATTTACCAAGCAGTCTTCATCTCATTTAAAATATCCCAATTTTCTTTTTACTCCATAAAACTTTTCCTAACCTAGTATGTTAAACACTATATGTGTTAGCAATTTTATAATTACAGCCAGGATTTGAAACTTAAGCCATAGAACAGAAAAATATGTAGAAAAAGATTATAACTAAGTTTTGATGTTTTATATTTAAATTGGTTTACTAATGTTTATTTTTCTCTTTAGCTTTAGTCCAAGACCTCAAGAATCAGACTATTTTTTGATCTATGTTCTGTACTTTAACACATAAACACAAAGGCCTTAATTAACATTTGATGTCTTGACAGGTTCAGAGCCAATGATGGAGATGATTTGTCTGCCACTGTGGAGTCAGTACATGAGAATCACATACAAACACCGTGTTTTTATTCTTTCAAGAACTATAAAGACCAATACTTGCTTTTAAAAATACAGTTCTTAAATAAAGGCTTATCATTCTTAGCAAAAAAGTTTTTTTTTTTTAAAGTCCAATTAGGTGCATGTTCTTTATGATCACTCCATGCACAACGTGCTGTATCTTTCAAGCTAAACCACTTCCCTATAGGATATACTTTCAGCAGTTACCACTTCAAACTTATACAGCACGTTGTGCCTAGGGTTCGTAAACAATTTAATCTATCATATTCAGCAGAAAATCTTTTCCCTGTTTAAAAGACAAATAAGGTTTGAAATATAAAATTGCTTACTCAATATTTTAAATAAACTATTACTGGAGCTAGTAAAATCCAGAACTATTTAGCTTTGGAGTATTCTTGTGTATTTAAATATTTACTATTACTAGAATTGTTATAAATTATAATAATTACAAAAGCATTTAAGCTCTAGGGTTTGATCATACTGAAAGAAATATAAATTTGTTCACTTTAGAGAAGGAGCATATGAGGAATATCCAAATGTTTTATATAACATTTCCTTTTAACTATAACAAATGACCACGCTGGAAAAATAATTATTTTATAGTGCTGGGTCTCAGGGAACATTAATTTCATGTCAAGTAAAATCATTTTAACTTTTCAGAGCTGATTCAGTCATCTGAGTGACTGAATGAAATCGTATAAATGAATGTGCCTGGAATAGGGTAAGCACTCTGCACACACCGTTGGATCTCAATCTAGATTCTATTCTTTCAGAGAATTCTCATGACCTAAGATTTCCTCTGCTTAGATACCCAGATGCCATGACTAAATCAGGAGGTAGATAGAGGTGGTTAGAGCAAGCTATCATATCAATAGATACCCAAGTTTTTAATGTTTCTCACCACTGCATATGTCGAACCCAACTCTAAAACAAATGTATGCTTTTACTTACATATATGTTTTTTTCATCATGGATGATAACTGGTTGCAATTATTTTCTTGCTTACATTCTACCTGGCTCCGAAGTTCATTAAAAAAAAAATAGCTGTTAAGACTGACATTTAATTTTAAGCTAAGCCTTAAGCTTACAAATTCAAAAAATGGTTGGGATCTCAGTTATTATGCTTTAATATTCCACTTATGGTCAATTGGAGTCTTGTCAAAACAAATACTTTTAAGCTAAACAAATACCGAATTTAACAAATAAGATATTTTGTTAAATTTTTGTAAAAATTTAACAAAAAGTTTCTTCAATTTATTTAAAATTGTTTTCCTATCATATTCAGGTCTTCCAGGTAATGACAGAAAACAGAATGACTTCTTATACATCTTTAATGGCACTTGTTATTTGATATTAGTTATCTTTGTACATTTTTTGCTTTTATAAGTGTAATGTAAAATTCTTGAAGGTAGTATGTAATGAGCACTTTCTATTTATTGAATGAATAAATGGACAAACATCCAATGAGGCTATAGGAAAGGACAGATAAGTGGCAGGTTTGCTTCTTTGTGTGCAGCGTAAGGTACATATTTGTAAAACATAATCCAACTATGCCTATGGAATGACTGGGTACGTTGAAAAATTCACTAGTGACAAAAACTTCCATTTACATAACATACACATGCACACGTGTATGTATAAATTATATAAACAAATGCAGAGAAAAATATGTAGGTAGGATTAGCTGACCTCTAAGCTATTTTACGATGAATTAGGAATTATCAATTGATAATTATCAATTATCAATTAAACCATGAAACCAATGTAATATTAAAAGTTATAAATACTAGCCAAATTGCTTAGCATTAAGAATATAAGAACTAGAAAGTTTCATTCTACTCTTGTACCAAAGCATGGTGCATCTGCACAAAGACTACAACAGGTAATTTTGGGTGTTTTGCCCTTGAAAGACAACACAGAGCTGGAATAAGTCTATAAAAGGGATAATAGGAGAACCCAGATGAAAAATA
>NW_011888921.1:2582540-2597851 GCF_000151845.1 Pteropus vampyrus
CGAACCCAACTCTAAAACAAATGTATGCTTTTACTTACATATATGTTTTTTTCATCATGGATGATAACTGGTTGCAATTATTTTCTTGCTTACATTCTACCTGGCTCCGAAGTTCATTAAAAAAAAAAATAGCTGTTAAGACTGACATTTAATTTTAAGCTAAGCCTTAAGCTTACAAATTCAAAAAATGGTTGGGATCTCAGTTATTATGCTTTAATATTCCACTTATGGTCAATTGGAGTCTTGTCAAAACAAATACTTTTAAGCTAAACAAATACCGAATTTAACAAATAAGATATTTTGTTAAATTTTTGTAAAAATTTAACAAAAAGTTTCTTCAATTTATTTAAAATTGTTTTCCTATCATATTCAGGTCTTCCAGGTAATGACAGAAAACAGAATGACTTCTTATACATCTTTAATGGCACTTGTTATTTGATATTAGTTATCTTTGTACATTTTTTGCTTTTATAAGTGTAATGTAAAATTCTTGAAGGTAGTATGTAATGAGCACTTTCTATTTATTGAATGAATAAATGGACAAACATCCAATGAGGCTATAGGAAAGGACAGATAAGTGGCAGGTTTGCTTCTTTGTGTGCAGCGTAAGGTACATATTTGTAAAACATAATCCAACTATGCCTATGGAATGACTGGGTACGTTGAAAAATTCACTAGTGACAAAAACTTCCATTTACATAACATACACATGCACACGTGTATGTATAAATTATATAAACAAATGCAGAGAAAAATATGTAGGTAGGATTAGCTGACCTCTAAGCTATTTTACGATGAATTAGGAATTATCAATTGATAATTATCAATTATCAATTAAACCATGAAACCAATGTAATATTAAAAGTTATAAATACTAGCCAAATTGCTTAGCATTAAGAATATAAGAACTAGAAAGTTTCATTCTACTCTTGTACCAAAGCATGGTGCATCTGCACAAAGACTACAACAGGTAATTTTGGGTGTTTTGCCCTTGAAAGACAACACAGAGCTGGAATAAGTCTATAAAAGGGATAATAGGAGAACCCAGATGAAAAATAGGGCTCTGAATAACGAAGAAAAAAGAGAAATCATACTCATCTGTTTGGAAGAGAAAATGTTAGCGAAGAAGTACATAACATTCTGAAGTATTCCTTTTGATGCAAGGGACATTGTGAAGATGCCTAAAATGTTATTATTTTTTAACGAAGTATACCAAGTAATGTGTCCAACAGATACTCTTACTCATCCTCATTTCTTTAAGCTGCACTTCATCTTTTAAATTCAGAGACAGAGAGGTTAAGGATGAGATAATCAAAGATAAGAAATATGAGGGCCAGGATATATGTTGCATACTTGTTAATTTTTTTAAAAAGTGTGTATTTTTAAGCAGTTATATCAAAGAGACATGACCCATGTCAAAACAGCTACAGGAAAACATCCTGTTTTAAAGGAGAATGGTGGTGATAAAATATTGGACACAGCAATGTGGAGGAAAGTAAAGGTAATAGATGTTGTGTGTGCATGTGTATGTGTGTGTGTGCGCACGCGAGCATGTGCACACAAGCATGTGCTGAGGAAGCAGTATTACTAGAATTGACCCATGCAGAGTATGGGTGAGTCTTGCAAATTAGACTAGTCCTCATCATTGTATCTCTGCAGTATTTCTTGAATACATCCTCTTCCCTCTGATTCTATTAATAAAGCCCTCACTTACAATCTCCTGTTATGTTTTGACAGTGGTATATCCACATTCCTTACTACTAGTCACCTTCTGCTCTCAACCTATGTCAACACAACTGTTCTCACCAATTGTGCACAAGCAATCATTTAAAAAGTCAAACATATGTTTAAAAAGTCAAATCTGTGTCTATCTGTTATTATCTATAATTTTCTTTCTTGTATTCCCATATGCTTGAATTGAATGGAAATGATTGCAGAAAAAGCCAGGGCCTAGGAATTGTGCATATCCTTACATACATGTGCATCTACCATTTATGTGGCAAAAGAAAAATGACTGAGAAATATAGCCTTCAGGAAATAAGTCCAAATTCCATAATATCAGAGATGCCTCTTCAAAACTGGCCACAATATAGCTTTCTGGCCTCTATTCTTTATCACTCCTACCACTGCAAAATGGGCTCAACCACAGTGGGCTAGTCATCATTGCCAAAACATGCCATACTGTTCAAACATCTGAGCCTTTGAATATCTTAGCCCTACCTTCTCTATCACTGAACATGAACATTCTTATTTCAAGATAAACTCAAATAACCCCTATTCTATAAAGTTCCCAAACTTCTGCAGGCACAGCCAACACCTCCATTATACATCTTAATCATATTGCAGTAAAATTATTTCTATGTCCAGTGTTCTCTCCTATCACTCATGAACTCTAAAACTTTAAATAAGGCCCTGCACTTTCTTCAAACAGCTTCCAGTCTCAGCACAAGCTGCCTGTCTGATAGCCTTCAATTAATGATAGTTTGAATGGAGATAGAAGAAAACAACAGCACCAAAAATATCTGGTTCTAAGGGTCACAAGGAATTCTCCTGTTATTTACAAGATAAAACATTCATTTAAGCTACTCCATGAATATCTCCTATTTTAAAAGGTCTTCAAGGCAGAAAGTCTTGTAATTTTCATTAGCAACACTTTTCTGTATAAGAAAGTCCCTTTAAAAGTTCTCTCTTACATAGGAAATTCTTACAAAATTCTGCAATAAAGATGCCTAAATTCTCAAAATATGAATTTCACACTATATATCACAGGTCCTTTAAAAAACATTATAATCCAACTAAGAAAACATGTTTTTGTCCAACATTCCAAATGCATCTACCTTGAAACTGATTAGATAGAAGTATTCTTTCCTGCTTTCTGTTTTAAATTCAAACAATTTATTCATATATTTTTCCTTTTCCTATTTGCTCCTGACACTATATTATGGCTAGCATCTTTAATATCAATTAGATCTCCAGCTGAAATCTACAAAACTCTATGAGACTTTAAAAGCTTCTAAATCTCCAAGGAATCCCCAAATTTTCCTTTTCCCAATAAGTAAGGTGGCAAAGTTCACTGGATGCCCTCTACATATGCATCATACTTTGTAACTGAGACTTTCCAAAATATCCTCCCTTCAGAGGTCTGAGGGATTTATTGCTACTTACACAGTAATGACTCCCCTCCATTTTGGTATATGTGTACTTAATACTCTTTAGCATAGGCAGATGGGGCAGAAAATCTATGGGAAAACACTAGAAGATCTACAATATGAGAAGAAATGAAATGAATTGGAGCATTCCATGAATAATAGGCTCCAGAAAGGAATGGGAACACACACAGACAAATTGTCTTTTGGGAGGTTGGAGTTAAGAGTGAAGAATATGAAATAGTTTCAGGTTCCCAAAGGAGTAAATGTTAGGGTGAAATGAAATGAAGGTGCCAGTGAATTTTCTGGTTTCTGTAGCTAACAATATTGAAGTGCTTTATGGTTTAGGAACAGATCTACTACGTGGTTAGATCTACATCTCTTCAACAGACATGAAAATAGCTGGTCATCATCCTAAATATAAAACTACAAAATAGACTATTTAAAGAAATTCTCGTTTTTCCAAATGTAAAGAAAAAAAAACACACACACAAGAATATATGCAAATTACTTTATAAACTTTAGCAAATCATAAGCTTAATTAGGCTTGTCTTTAAAAACAGACTTTCAAGAGTTATTAAATTTATGTTAACTTATTCAACAATATATACTGAGCATTAATTATATTGGTTATATGCAATATGGGACTACAAAGAATGAGTAGGGGTCTTGCCCTCCAGGAGCTCACATTCTAGTAAAGGATGAGGCACTTTTGGTTTTAGACACATATATTCAATTTTTAACATATGTAGACCAGCACTTCCCAGTATTTTCCATTGAAACACCAATCCCATCAGGCCAGGTACATTTGTAAAATAGTATAGAGCCAGAGGAAAACACAGGAAATTAAAGGCCCTGAGAAGTCTTATAGAAAAGAATTTTAACTTTGCTTAACTTGGCATTTCCCAAAATTATGTAACATATCTTTCTTTTTTTTTTTTTTTTTTTTAATCTAACACCTAGAAACACATCATGGCACATTTTGGGTAATGATGATTTGGGCACGCAGTTTAAAAAATGTATTCTTATATGTTTCCTAAGGCACTGAAACATAAACTTTTAACACTTTACGCATTTTCAGAAAATACATGAAAGATAGAGCAAGTTAGCAAATTCTTGGGAAAGTATAAAAATTAGTACAAGTTTAAGCAGTAGGAGGAAAATAACAAAATAACTTTCCTAAAACCACAGACAACTATTTGTAATTAGAAATAATATTTTATAAAGACTAAAAAAAATCATAAAAATTTAGAAACAGATGATTTAAATATATAATCCTTCTACTAAAATCTATTCTTGTGTGACTAGTTTAAAAGAAATATCCCTTAATCTATGATACATTTTACTGATATTCTAATTACATGTAGAGGCGAGGAACTACATGCTCTATATTTCATTTGTTAACATTTATTATCTTTCTGTCCTTTTATGAATTGTAAGTTTGTACCTGCTCTTCTCTCTTGACGATAGCTAATAGAATTCCAATACTCAGGCACTTCTAATTGCTGGTTTAAAAAAATCTTAGCAAGATTAAAAGGGAAAATGTACCCTCTTCCCTATAGTCGCAGAAAGCAGACATAATTCTATTCTATATCATAAAACTGCCCTTGCAAATGTTATTAAAAAAAAAAAAAAGGTAGTCTTGTTAGGCACGTGGAATTCAGTGTTGCTATATCCTATGAAAATACCATAACTTTTATAGTCTGTAATTCTGATTGTCTGACATAATAATTTGTGGCCTTGTTAATAATATTTTAAATAACATTCTGATTTCTGAAAGTTTCTTTACAAATTTGTTAAGCTGAAAGAAAAAAATCATTGGCACATCCCTTTTCTTGAATATAAATGGTCACACACACATACACACATTTTTGCTTAATTATGATTTCTTAAAAAGTTTTGACCATCTCATTTTGTTTAATAATAGGTGCTATGACCAAAGCAAATACTTGTGTATAATACCGCAGATGGAACTGGTAGCTCAGAGGCAAAAATAAATTGGTCTCTGGTATGCAGTCTGTTTTCAACACAAGGTAGTAAAAAGTTTTGCTTTTTCTATACCCTTCCTAGGTGGCAGAAAGAGCTGTTCCCGAGATTATAATTTTACTTTTCAAAAGTCTTAAGTTTTTTCCTCCTCAAGCTCTGTGTAGTTCTCATAGACAATGATAAAAACAAAGGTTCTTCACTTCTGGGGGAGCTAAAACGTCTAGTAGTCCTTACAGCCTCTTGAGCTGTGGCTATTACAAAACATTAATCTTACTAAACTGGGCTGTGGCGATTTCTTGTTTAACAGGCATTGTTGCTCTTTATGAACCAACTCATTTCCTCTGCTAACTCATTCAGATGTTACTCTTTTTCAAGATGTGGCCACAAACTAAATTAAAAAAATAGAATAAAATCAAATCATCCCCTAGGAAGCCTTCTGCAAATGTTCAGGTTAATATTACATATGTTTTGTTCACAAGAGTATGTTTTAGTGATTATGTGTACCTTTGTAGAATAGACAGAAACTACTTCAATATGTAAGAACAGACATAATGACTGTTGGCAAAAGTCTTTATTGCTAAAACCTCACATTAGCATTTTACCCATTGATGATAATGAGGGAATACACTTATGATTGTAAAAGGAGTTTATAAAGTACAGACTTTTCAAAGTCTTGCCTGTCCCTCCATTGAGAAACAATAGGGACAGTGTAACATCTATATGGAAAACTGAACCAAAGTGGACAGGCACACGGCCCATTTTTTAAGTAATCTTTTAATAGTCACCTGGATTTTTTAACTTAAAGAAGATTAATGGACTATGAGATTTCCAGGTATCCACACTACCCCCATCCCATCTCCATCTAGGTTCATTAATGGAAGATACAGCCTGAACCTCACCGAAGGGGACTTACCTTTTCAACTCTTTCTGATTACTGGTCAGACACAACGTTCTGCTATCTTGGATCTAAGCTTGATGTTTAAGAAGATTGTTTCATCCATCAAACAATTTCTTCTTATTTTTTGGTTTCTTCTAGACATAGTATCTAGAAAAAAGTTTCTTGGACATTTCCCACTTGAATCACTAGACTATTGGTGGCAGCTTAGATAGCTCCCAGTAGGGCTGGGTATATCAAGGCAGCTGGTGGACCCTCTGTCCTAATCCTGGCCTCCTAGTCAAGAAAGTTCAACCTCACATTTCAGATGTGTCCAAAAAACCTTCCAGACCTATTCCAAGAGAATCTATCATGGCTGTCAACAGTAAGGTCTTGCCTCTGACTTCATTTGATGCTTCTTAACTAGATTATAATTTGTCTCCCTTAAATACAGCCCAGTTTTTGCTTTCATGCTTTTGAGGTTTGGCCCTAGCCACTTCTGAACTGGGTCCAAAGACTATAGGACCTTTAAGACAGATCTGTTAAGAAAAATCTTTCTGCAAGGAACCTATTGAATCACTTTTCCTCTTGGAAAGACACCCTCACTTGAGACTTGTCAGTCAACAAAAGAGAAAGCAGGACTGCTAATCTCTTTCATCAAAGAAGACTGGCAAATGACCACCACCATAATGACAAGTGCATGGGAATGAGTAAGCACTATGAGGGTTACCTGCTGGACTACCTACCCTTCCTGAGCTTTTTGGTTTGGTTATTGAGTCTCAGTTAAAAAATGAGGAGCATTTACTACCACAGACTGAGTAAAACTGAATAAAACTAACTTTACTAAAAATAATGGACCTGTACATAGTTACTGCTTTTATATTCTTTGCTATGGTAATTCAAAAGATACAATAACAATATATTCCTTAAATGTAGGTTTGTTCTCAATTACCATAAACACTAATGGGAAAATCTTGATACCAGTGTCTTTTACCTGAATATGTGCAATGTTTGGACAGTTGATGGTAAAAACCTACTTTAATGTTCAGAGTATGGCATTGATTTATCACAATAAAATGTGTGGGAAAATATGGAGGTACCTGCCTTACATTTAGCGATTGGTCCCTGAATTCTTATACTATGTTGATGGAAAGTGAGCTGCTTATCCTAGGCTGCAAAAAAAAAAAAAATGCTACTTGGCATTCTGACTCTGGGTGAAACCTCCGGCTTTAACTTGTGATTTTAAGAGAGTAGATAACTTGCAAAGATACCTATTTCATTTGCTGAGCTCATGTGCATTCATGGTCATACACACTTGGTCTGGCTTTGTTATCTTCCAATATTCCCCGGCAGGAAACAGTCACATCTGTGAAGCACAATGGTTTAGGGAAATAATATTCGCCAGTGAGATTATATGCAATCTCAGAAAGATCAAAACCTATTAAAATAAGGTAACAATAAGATTACTTCTTTAAATCTGCTGCAAGGATGGCCATTGCCCTAGGTCCTATAGAATTACCTTGGATTTCACCTTAGCCAGCAAAGAAAGGCTGTATGTTCTCACTGGTAAGGCATGATACCCCTATGTTCCTGGCAATTTTGGCTATGTCAGAAAGAACTTGCCAAGCTGCAAGAGACTGAGAGCTAGGACTTATTTATATAGGCTGGTTACCTTTTATAGGGCATATAGCAGTTATAAAATTGTACAAGGTATTGTAGTAAGGCAAAACATGTTAGTCCGTACGTAGCAGTAATATTTGTAAGTATTATATAAGGTGTCACCTTAAAAGATTCATTTCAAATGTTCTCACCTGGTTACTAAATAAGTAGTGCACTTGACAAAGTAAGTCTAAAGATAAGTGATAAGGGAGATCCTGCAGATTCTAATTTAACATAGAGCATTGCCAAAGAAGTCCCAGACCTCATATTTGAGCTGTTTCTTTCCCCCAATAATCCCCTAAAGAAAGGCCTTTTAGCTTATTCTACCATAATTCTATTTTCATTTTCCTTATCTTCGGTCACTTTCACTGATCAATTGCTTCTGTTTTAACTTTTATATACTACTTTTTAATAATAAATGGTTTGTATAAATTTATGGTTTTATGCTTATGTGCTTAGCAACTAAGTCTGGAAATTGGATTTTATTAGCAAGACAAAGAATGTTCAGTAGAAAAAGCACTGATTTGTGAGCCAGGAGACTTACTGTAAAATGTTTACCTTTTAAGGATGAACTCAATGTATAACATAAATCAAGTGCATCAGCCTAATTATTGGAGTCTGAATAAAACACATGTTTTTTCTCAAATATGCCCTTTCTGTTTGGTTTACTGGGGAGTGGGCCAAAATCTTAATGTTAACATATATGTAAAATGTGATGAGTGCTAACCTTCCCCCTCCCTCAAACGATGCATGGAAATGTGGATTTTAAATAACAATAATTATGCATGTAAGGATCAGTACACAAAAAAGGTGCACAAAAATAATTAACTTATTACTAATATCCACTGAACAATTGGGAATATGCACAGTTTAGGATTTAAGTAGCTAGCATTTTAAAAAAGGTTATGCTGAACTGCACTCTGGTGTATCCTCTAAGTTCCAATTATCATATGTTGGGCCCACAGACAAGCTACAAGAAACCTGCTGTGGGATCAAGCAGCCCTGTTACCAGATCTCTAAGAAAGCAAGGTCCGGGCCACCTCCTAGGTACATTCCTCAGAAACTGCAGCAAAGAGAAGCAGAGCAAGTAAGCACAAAGGAAAACAGGAAGATAGCAGTATGAACTGGCCACACCATGGGAAACAATTCTGATCAATGCCACCAGAGAACACAAAACACGCACTACTACCCACACAATGGTAATAAATGCACACATATCCCTAGGCATTTCCAATCATATTTAGGGCCTATTTTGAATAAACTTCATCCCTTATCTATACATTTTTGATACAGAGTAAGTTGAAAAATAGTTAAATGCAATTAAACTTTCTTTAAACATCTATTGTACTTCTTCTTTAGAAACATAGGCGTTTGCTTGCTTGCTGTAATTCTTACAATTTGATGAACTAAAATGGTATCCCTTAACTAGTTTCAAAATGCCTTTCCCTACATGCCAACAACTCACAAAATAAAGAGCAGCACCTGAGGCAATCCTTGAAACTTATTGGCCTTTAGCAAACTGCTTTAACTTTTTAAGTATCACAGGGCTCTTTAAGATGTCTATGACTGCTGAGACCATCTCCCTAGAAAAATGCAATAAACACATCTTATTTCATAGGGTTCGTGAACTCCTTGAACACCATAAACAGACCACAAGTTGACTCTCTTATTTGGCTGGGAATATACTAATACTATTATTTCAGAAGTCTCTTTATAAATTGACATTGAGAACAAGGATTGGGTAGAAAGGAGAGTACCTGCTGTGAGCACAAGCCCGCTCACAATGGTGTAGTCTTGGTATTACTACTATTTACGGTGGCCACGATTTTAATAGACCAGAAAAAACAACTGAGGTTAACCAATGGCAACATAAAGGAAGAATTTAGTTCAGTGGGAAGAGAGCAAGTTCTTGCATATCCTAAAGAGAAGGAAGCTTCTTTTCTGTTTCCAGAGGAAGAAGATGGCCATTATTTAACCCCTGATTAACCCTGAAGAAATCTGTCTTTAAATGCAGTTAAAAGTAACAGAACAGGAACTAAGCTCATATTTATTTAGGCTACCAACAATCACTAATGGCTGTTATTAATATTAGTTAGTAATTAATATTACTAATTAAGGGAAATTTGGTTATAAAAATGTAGAACAATACTCTTAAATTTTCATCTTTGTTTAAAATACCTGGAAAGCATTGTAGTTTACAAATACCTGGAAAGCATTGTACCCCTGAAGAACTGTTTATGAGTATTTCCATGTACATTATCACACAAAGATTATTCCAGTGTGTTTTTAATTGAGGTCTACATACCACAAATTATGTTAAAGAACCATGGCTCTTTAAAAAAATTGTTGCCACAGAGCCATTGGTTAGAATTTCCCTTAATGTACAGCAATAAACTTGAACAATTTACACTGGCCCTGGTTGACATTCCATTTTGGTGCTGTATATGAACAGTTTATGGTATGTTTACAGAGAAAAACAAAAGCTAAATAAATTACATTACTATTAAGTCAATACTATTCTGACTCATGTACTTACAATGAAAAAACTGTATATAGTTTTATGAAACCTAATTATTACATAGTTTTGCATTTCGGCTTAATTCCTATTTTATTGTTTCACCAACAAGACTGCCAACTCCTTGAGCTTTACAGCTAGTCAAGAATTAAATCGGCATTAAATACAGAATTAATGTGTCTTTGGGGTTTAATTTTTTTTAATTAATAGCAAAATGCAATGTCAGAAGAGTCAATGTACCAAAAAATTGAAACAGAAAATCAAAATTCATGAAAACAATTCCTGTTTGTTTGCTCAGTAGTATATTTTTTACATTCACTGAACATCCCCTTGCCATTCCCATAATTAAAAAGTTAATTATTGGAACCAGATTTTTTTTTTGGGGATCTGAGTTTTCAAACAATGTGACTTAAATGATGTTATTAATATTTTTATAGCACTTCAAATAACACTAGTCCTAACGTTAATGTAATACTGTTTTTTGTACATAATTGTCTCTAAACAGAATTTTGAATTTAACTCTATGTTAAAGATCCTGCTTAAGTATTAAAAATTAAGAACTCTATGGTTTGAATATTTCATTATAATCCTTTAAAGCTAGCAGTTAAGAAAACTCTAGTACTGCAGTATAATTTCCTTGAAGGCCAAGTCAATTTCTCCTCCCTCACCTTTTGTCCAAGGTAGGCATTCAATAAATATTTGCTCAATGATTTAGTGATCTGTATTGATAATAATAAACATTTCCTTGGTTTAGTATTTATGCTCTTCTAGTTTTCAAAGTTATTAAATACTATAAACAAAGTGTTAAACTACTATAAACTTTGATGATACTATACTGAACACAGTTAGTTTGGGGCCTACTTTTCTTTTCAGTGATCAAAAGAGATGAAGTAAATAAAAATGCACAAATATATATAGCATCTTAAACTCTTAGCGATTTAAAATATTCAAGATCAGGTAACTGACCTAAAGTACTGAGAGCAACTTCCGGTCAAAAGCACATTTGGGAATGTCTCTTCAAAGAATATTTAGTAATTGGCTAAAATTTAATGTTTAGTATTAAGTCCTACTAAAAAGTCTTTTTTTAGTGAAAAATTATCTTTTTCTTAATAAATTTGACTAGATTTATATACAAAGCATAACCTCTAATATCTATTGAAAAAAAAAAAAAAAACAAATAAAAAACTCCAAAAGCTTAGCAGACGCTTTAGGGACAAATCATTAAGAAAGTAAGCCTACATAAAAAATGTAGCAATAGACACAGGCAAGAGCAAGTAGTGAAAGCATGCTTATCTTTCTTCTTAAGATCATCTTTAAAGAAATATAAAGTTCAATAGCTTTGTTCAACCAATTCCTTTAAACGGTAACCTAAAATCCAAAAATTTCTCTAATGACTTGACATACTAATTTCTCAATTAAGTTTTATCTATTATTTCTCAATTAAGTTTTATCTATTATTCTTAATTTGAAATGTTATAGTTTTTTGTAAAGTTCACTTGAATGAGGGACTTTTTTAAAGTTTATTTGAATGAGAGAATTTTAAACATCACGATTTCTAAGTTAAATAATATTAAAACTGATAAGGCTCAGAAATTCATATAAAATAACAGAACCCTCTAATTATGGTGTTCAGGGTTTGCAGTCCATTAAAAACGCTTTGCGTTTTTCACACCAAAAAGGCTTTCTCAACATTTCTCACCAGAACAGTAAACTAGTTTCAACAATTTTCAGTTATTGGTAACTTTTATAGGAATATTTTCCATTAATGCTTGAAAACGACAAAGTACATTTTACTTTTATATATTATCAAATTAGAGAATATTGTAAAACTGTCAGACATCTCAACATTTCTTTTCCAGGATCTAACTGCTCTATGCTGCCCACTACAGGAAATGCAATATGGTACAAAGAAATGTAATAACTGTACTAGGGTTGCTTTTAGTCCCGTCTCATAAAAAAATATTCTCTGCGTACTTGGGTGTTAAGATAAGGTATTCCTGGAGGACATGCAGATTGATTAGTGCCACAAAATTTATTAACTATAAAGAACATCAGTAGGAACAGACATGACCAGAAGCTGTATCTTGGTAATTCACACACCAGGAGAATCAACCTGGGTGCGGCTGAAGATGGGGCATGGAACTTAGTGACTAAGACGCAGACTGCGGAAAGATGCAGTTGTGTATCAGAGAAGAAATAAGAGGTTCAAAATCAACGTAAACAAAACACCTCCCCAGAAAAGTCATATAAAAATACAAATGATTGCTGCAACTGGAAAAACCATCTGAAATAAATTAATCGCGTGATGCATATTTGTTTCATCAGGTGAACCTCCTTTTTCCTTCAACGTTTACTTTCCTCTTACAAGCAAATAGCGTTAATATTAAGCTTACTTTTGCCTTTCATTTTTTCTAGTCTTGAAGAATTGAACCATGTAGTAATCTTATAAATATCAGAAGGTTTTTTTCTCTGACTAGAGCTCATCTAAAGTGTAATTAATTTAAATTCTGTCCATCAGACATACTTTAGGAATCCATTTTGTAAATGATAGCTTCTTCTGCAGAAAGGGAATTTTTTAAAGAGTCAATTTTCTAGTTACATACAACATCTTAAATTTTTAAGGCATTAAAACATTAGTATCACACTCCAGGTCTATTAGCCTTCATAACTTGCACTGAAAAGCAAAACGCACTATTGTGTATGCGTGTGTGTACATACACTAACACAATAGCAAGCAGTCAGTGGCTTAATAGTGGCAACCTCCCCTTGAAAAATAAAAATATAAAGTGTCACCCCCTCATTCTGTCCTTTGAATGAGAAATAAGACAACCAGGTTTGCTCCCCGCAGAGTAGGATACTAGAAACGACGTTCTAATGTCTAACCCGAGACATTGTTAACATACAATTCTAGGTCCCGACTCAGGTGACTTAAATTTCAGTGTACGTGCCTTCGTTCCCACTCCTGCTCCATCTACACCATTCAGAGCCCCGGTCCGCGCCGCGACCACCCGGCGCGACAAGGCTGCCCGAATCCTCAAGTACCGCGCGCTCCTGGCCAGAAGGCTCCCCGGCTCCCGGCAGACAGCAAGTTCCCAGAGCAGGGGCCTCCGGGGCTTCCAAAGCTCACGACTCAGGCGAAGGGTACCAACAGGGCCGTGGGCTCTGGCATTTAAAACTACCGAAAAGTCTCGCTATACAAGTGGCGCCGCAGAGAACCCCGCTGCCGCTCTGCGTCGCCCGCTCCCTGTCCCCTAGGAGCGGGTCGACGGCCCTGGCGACCCTCCGTGAGAACACGCTCAGCTCCCGAGATCGTGGAAGAGCAACCAAAGCCACCAAGACGCCGCGGCAAGTTTCCGGAGAACTCAGCCGCAGCTTTCCCGTCTCCCCTTAGTTAGAGTTACCCCTGCGGTTTCTGGCGTTTCCTTCGAGAAAATGAAGAGTAAAACAGTGTGGAGGTGCTAGAAGTCGCTGACATTTTCTGTCGAATGAGATCCTCTCGTCTCCATCCCTTAAGCAGAATTTCAAAACTCGGTTGCGTCCTCAGCGGAGGTATTCCATGTTGACAGATCTCTTGCCTTCCACAAAATGGGGCTGAGGAGGCGGCCGCTGTCTCCTCTATGGGCGCCGCCATTTTGTGAGGCGGCGGCGGCGCGGCGGCAGGAGCCCGGGGTGTGTGTAATGGTTGAATAGAATGACCCCCTCTAGGGAATCCCCGGCGCTGACAGTTACGTAAGGGGCTGTGCACAAGTGCGGAGTTTAGGGAATCCGCACAGCCCAGGCCCCGCAGCTCTGCGACCCACATCTCCACTACCCCTAAGAAGACCGGCTGGGGAAGGGACAAATGACCAGGTCTACCTCCTACCCCGCCCCTCTCACCTCCGGCCGGGGCTCGACATCTCCACTCCCTCGGCCGCGTCTCCGCCCCTCAGAGGCTTCCGAGACATTCACTGGCCCTTGGGTGTCAGGAACCTCCTAGCCATAGCCTTTTTCCAACCCCACTAAGGAGACAAACTTTACTTGGGAAATAAATCCGTTTCCTAGAGTGAGCACCGGAAGCATGCTGGACTACGTTACATAATTTCTTTCACCACCAAATAAATGTTCCCATTGGAACCACTATCTGAAATAATAACCCATCCAGACATTTACTAGCCTGTGACCTTGGGTTAGTCAGTGACTTTGCCCGTAGTGGCCATCACTGGAATGGGAATAATAATATGCTTCACGTATCGAGGCATTATTAACATTTGTAGGAAAGGGCCGACTCCACCACTCCTCGTAAATGCAAACTTAGGTGGTAGTATTTGTTGAGATGTCTGTCATTTAATCGGCCTTTTTTTAACCTTCAAAAATACTTAAACGGGGATCGCATTTAAAACATTCGAGTGAAAGCAAGGAAAAACAAGTTTTTATTCAATATTTAAGAGCATCTATTTTTAAGATGCCGTAATATAAAAAGATAAACTTTTATTATTGTCGAAGTTTAAAAGATTGCTTCCCAACCGGATTTAATTACCGTTTACATAACACAGCATACAATAATCTAGTTTGATACGTGAAAACAACCAAGGCAAGATAAATTAAGAGCATTACTCTATTTCCACAGAACTAGGACAGTTCACAATGTATTTAATTTATAGTTTGCTAAAGTTAGTTCGTGGATAATTCATGGAAAATGTGCTAACCGGGCCCTAAAATACTAGTGCAAGGCTCAGAAAAGCTGATTCCTTTAGACCTTAAAAAAAAAAGTACCAAATTGACTTTATTCCAATCTATGAATGATGCGTAGCGTGAGGATCTGCCCCTCTGAGCTTCCCTTTCCTTCCCTTCCCGAGCGCCACACGGGTTTTGTTGAGCGGGCGGGGGTTCTCCCAGACAGCCCTCCAAACAGCCGGGCCGGGAGGCGAACATTGCCTCCACCCCTAACCCTGGAACAACCGGTAGTGGCCGTTTCCCCGCGCCGCCCCCCTTTCCGCCGGCTTTGTGTGCGTGTGAAATGTGCGGCACATTGCAGATGAACCCTAAACCCGGCGAGCCGAGTCTATTGTTCCCCGCGAGGAGCTGCCGGGGCGGTGTGGAGCCAGGCGCAGTGCCGCGGCCGGCCCTCGGGGGTCGCTGCGCGGCGCTGGCT
>NW_011888921.1:2599255-2622286 GCF_000151845.1 Pteropus vampyrus
CCCGCCGAAGCCCCGCGTCCGCCCCGTGCCCGCGCCCGCCCGCTCGCTCGCGAGTCAGCTCTGCCGCCGCTGCCGCTCTAGCACAGGCGGAGACACAGAGACACACAGACTCTGAGAGCAGTTTTCGTGCAACTCAAAATTAGCGCGGGCAGGTTTAACATCGATAATCGGCTGCGAAATGATCCCGGCAGCCGGGGGCATAGCCTCGGCCCCGTCGCCCTCGGTTTATACAGCTAACAAAAGAAACCAGGACCTGTCTCCAAATAGCCATCTTAGGCTTCAAGGCTAGGCAGAAGCTGTAGGCCTCAAAGAAGGGCCTATGGAGATGGATAGATCTGGGAGAGGGATCGGAATCGGCCCCGGCTCCAGCCCCCCCAGAACCTGCGGACGTCGCTGTCCGGAACAGTATTGATCCTTTTGAACTTTTTTTTTTTAGTGTAAACGGACCGCGTTGAGATTTAAAAGGGGGCGACAGAGGGACTTGCGATTGGTTATTGTCCGGGCTTCAAAAACAAAACAAACCCACCAGACAACCTCCCCCCCGCCCCCCCAAACAAAACAAGTGCTATTAAATACAGGGCTCACGGGTGAAAACATAGTGATTCAAGCAGCCCTTGCTTAGTAACTCTTACGGATCGATGCGAAACACCCATTGATGCCTAGGTATCTACAGATCTCTGTAGAATGGGTATTTATTTCATAGTTAGGTTAGAGTTTTCTTGGATTGTGCATTTTCAGACAAGCGTGGCTGTGTTTTTAACAGGTTTCTGAGAAGAATCAGTGGGGAGAAATTGTTGAAGAGTTCAACTTTCCCAGAAGTTGTTCTAACGCTGCCTTTGCTTTAAAACAGTATTACTTGCGGTGAGTAGTAGTGACTCTTGCACAGTATTTGGAAATAAGGGACTTATGGGGAGATTTGTTTTTAGCAAAAACAAAAACCACAAAACAAACCTTGTATACCAGTTTCTAAACTTGTTAATTTCAGTCTGGGAAACATTGAATATCCATAAAGCGAGGTTGTAGGATGGTGAAAGTTTTCCTCACCCAGTTTAGGATTGTTTACATGTTTCATACAGAATTATTACAGGTGACACGCCACCCCCCACCCCACCCCCCCCATTCTTGGTAAACATTCTTTTGTGACATTGTTATTGATTGCTTGGTCTTAACAGAGGGGTAGAAAGGTGATGCTTAGTAAAAAGAGTTAAAGAGAGTTAATGAAACTTTGTATCCCTTGAGAAAATTTTTTCTTTTAGAAACTCCTTTGCCTTTTTGGATTCTAAGATTTTTTAAAATTGAAACCTCTTGAGTGGAACACTGTCACTGAGCAGTTTTTCAGCAGAATATTTCTACATAGCATAAAAATTTGATGCCTTAGCGACCAGGATTGTTTTTAGAATTTTTATTTTTTATTTTTTTGAACTTTTGAGTTACCTGAAAACGTTCAAAAGGATTATTGTATATTCAGGAAAATTAGGGATACTATTAAAGGAAATTCTGTGATTTGGATTTTTTTTTCATTCTTCCCACCCCCTTTTTTTAGACTATTTATTTGACAAGGTAAATTTCTTACGCAGTTGGTATGTGATACAGTTTAGATGATATATTTTGTGATTCACCTTTATTTTTTTCTCTCGGTTTTTCTCCTAGGAATATTTTTATGTTGTAATTTATTATGAGGTTATCTTTTATTTTTATGTTTACTTACACATAGAGAGTCCTTAGTTGGTGGTCGTTATTTCAAACTAGTGATCCTTATATTTATTACTTTTTAATAATTATAGGATGGCCTTTTTTATTAGATAATGTGGCTTCTGGATCATTTCGTTTAAGTTTGGCATTTATCAGTGTGTATATTCAGTGTTATGTTTCGCTTTCTGAAATGGGAAATGTAGTAATTGCACAGGTGTACTTTCTATTGGCTATCTTAGATTGACTTCAGGCTTGAAGCTGAAGAGTTCGTGGAACTGTGGGTAGTTACTGAGGTACACAGAAGTCTAGAAAATATTAAGTATGATTAGTTGTTATCTGTTGTGTGTGTGATGGCATGTGTGTTAGAGTACATTTTAAAATAAAGTAGTAAAACAAAGCAAAGTAAAGCAAAATTTACCTCCAAAACTGTTGATATAGTAATGTGGTAAGAAATAGAGAATTTTATATTTATGAGAATATTCATTTGCTCATTTCCATTTATAATATTGAGAGGAATACTGTTAATACACATCTTGGTTTTCTGGTAATCAGTTTGAACAATTTGGATTTTAGACTATTTAAAATGCACATTTAAAGTTATGCTTGATACTTATTGGATAGATAGATTGATGGAAATTTAATATCTGTAAGGTACTGTTTGATCTATGTGGTTCAGGAGATGTGTGTTTTTTGAAGAATTTACATTTATCCTAACAGGATTTTATTATAATCAATTAAATGACTGGATTTCCAGGTTTTTAAAGGTTACATAAATATTGTTTTTCCATTTGTGATTTCTATCTTGGGATCATATCATCCACTGATTAGACTTATAGGTACTATTTTTAACTTTATAGTTTCATGGTTGTTTGCAACTTTTTACATTGTTCTCAGATCAGTTTGAGCTTTGTGCTCTTACTAGAAGCTGCTTTTTGAACTATATATTTAGCTAAAATTGTTTTTCCTCTATATGTCATTCTCCAGGTTTGTTTTTGTAGGGTTGTAGCTAGGCTACTAGGAAAAAAGTTGAAGTATTTGTTTTGGAAAATAAAAACCATGTGAAGATTTGCATGGCTTCTAAAGAAATACAAAAGAAATATGCTGGTCAAAAATTGGGTACTACCAACCTCGAAAGATTTTTTTTCCATAGTAGTGTAATGTTGCACAGTTAGAGGACATGTATTATGCTGGGTTTTACACCTTCCCCTGAAAAATCTTAACTGGCAGCCAGGATGCCAAGCTTTCACATTAATTCTTTTACTTAACCATAAACGTGCCTCGTCAAAGTAAGAAATAGTAATCAAGTGACTTTGTAAGTTCCCTCTTTTATATATCATATTGAATATCATAGTTTCTGATGAGCAGATAATGTGTTTTATAAATCACAATTGGAATAACTTTTTAATAATAACTGCTTTTTTATTTGACCTATTATAAGACTGTCATTACATGTGTTCTCATTTACTCTGCAAGTTTAATATTTGCTGACATTCCTTTGTAATTTTGTTATTGGATGGTTGGCTGTTAGCATAGTATTTTATGATATATCTTCATGATATTACAGACATTGAAATAAAGAAGAGCAAGCTAGAATGCTGGCCATGTATACATTCTAGCATTTTTATTTTCGTTTTGGTATAAACATAGACAGTCATTAAATGTAGTGACTTGAGTTTAGTGGCCTGCCAAAAGTTTGCTTGATTCTATTAAACATACATTTATGCGGTTGTAGTTTGTCTACAAAGATTTCTCAAAGTCTAAAAATGAAAATGCAATAGATTGTTTCAACATTAGCATTTAATATTTTTTAAACAAGTGCTTACTGATCATGTGTAAAAGTATTCTAAAAATTGGATATTAATCATCTATGATGTCTTTATATTTTGTGTGCACTCAGTTCCTTTCTTGGCATGTATATCTCAATATATTCTATAAATGCTTATTATTAGATTATCCCTAAAGTATAAAAGAAAAAGTTATAATTTCCCACATTTTGTAAATGGAAAAATTAAAGTGCAAAAAAAAAAAAAAATCTAAATGGCTTTAGGGGCATTTGTTAATTGAGCAAAAAAATTGTATTCCTGACATGTGTTTAATCAGTCTGTTATGAATTCAGTTTGTTAGTTACAAATGAATTTAAGAAATTAAAATATAATTGGAAATTATATATGGTTAAATTTATGCCCAAGTGTATCTGTACCCAGTATGTTCCTTATTTACTCTGTGAATTTTTGTTGTTGTTCTGTTTTGGTGCTAAAATTGAAGGACAAATTAGCGCTCCTATTTCTGTTAAGAATTTGAAGTCTTTGTATGAAGATTTAGGTAAATGTTTCAAATACTTACTTGAAGAATTTTGTTTTGCTTGCTGACTCCAGTATACAGCTATAGTCAAGGTTAGCTTGATGTTTCCATTATAAAACTTGATTTTTGGAAAAGAAGTGAAATATCTTGGACATTAAAAATTTATCGTATACAAAATTACATATTACTGGTTTTCTTACAATAAGTGATTTTTTTATACATATCTGCCTTTAGAATAGTCAGAAACTTAATTGTAGAGTTCTACCCACCATAGTGAATTTTCATTTGCATTGTGATTTATTCTGTTCCCTTTGGTGGATAAAGCCCTCAAATTATATCAATAGAGTTTACATTTATCAGTTAGAGTGGATACACTCACGTGTTCTGTAGTTAGTATCTACCATGTAGATTACTTCTTTTAAGAGAAACCCTTGTATGAGTCACTTGAGGTTAAGTGAAAGAATGCTTTAAAATTGTAATAAATAGGTAAATAAAGTAATACATTGAATTTGTGAATTGATAAACAAATTGCTCTCAATCAGGGAAGGAAAATAAAAGTAATATGGAGACTAGAAGAGCAACTGTATCTAAATAAATTATTCACATATGCATTTTAAATTTAATTTTATAAACTGTATCCTTTCATTTTGAAAACCTTGATTTTGAGATCTTCTGATAGTCTGTTACATTTTAAAGAGCATGCAGAGTTGTTGAAAGGAGTAAAAAGTGGAGACTGTTGAAAGCCTGATCAGGTTAGTGTTCTGTCTTATATACCATATTTTAAGCAGTTTAAATTTGCCCCAAAGTAGACATAAATCTCTGAGATAGATAGTTCACTGAAGATACAAATTTCGGTGAGGATTTAGGCTAAGAACTCTAAATTCCCAAAATGTTTATATGCTTTTTTCATTTACATTTTCTGCCTTAGATGTTAACTAAAAATGTCTATTTCTAAATAGGAGTAGTTTTTTCTAATCCTATCTCTGCTCTGTTGTGGAGTCAGTATTTTCATAGTTGGTCATGTGTGAAATCCATTATAACTTTGAGAGAAAAAGTATCTCTTCTGTGAATCTTTTATATTCCCAAACTAAGTGACATTGGAAGTTAGAAAGGAAGGAAAAACAAACATTTTAATTTATTGGTGTTTGGGCGCATTAGAGAGCAAGTACTCAATACATATTTTGAGGTAAAATATTTAGAGTTGTTATTATTATTTGTTGAAGGCTGTTTTTTGGTCATTTTCCAGAGTGGTATAGACCCTGCTAAAGTTTACTGGTAAAAATGGGGTTTACTGGTAAAAGTGGGGAATTAGAGAGACATATGAGGCAGGTTTGGGGGGAATTCTCGTTTCTGCCTCTTTGATCTGCTACCACCATCATCACCATACTCTTTGTTATTCTGGATCAATTAGAATAGAAATTCCTCATTTGTGCTGTATCTAACACTTGTTTTCCTGAAATGTCAGCATGTTTCCTTGAAAAAAAAGCCCCAAGACTTTCAGCAATAAAGCTAAACCTAGGTTACTGCAGGACTTCTTAGAGACTATGTTTTATTAACGTGCATTGTGGATCTGTAGACAGTTTGGAGAAACAAACACTAGTTATTACCTTCCTCCCCCCACCCATAGTAAATGGTGCTGCCCAAACACCACTACACACCGGAGGGGTACAGTGTGAAACCCCATGTTTGGGGAACACCCACTGAGTTCTGTGGAGCACAGTTTGGGAAACATCAAGCTAGAAGAAATGCAAATTAAGGAAGAAAAACTTTTAATGTGGCAAATAATGAGGAAAATGAGAAATGAGAGGTAATTATGTATATGTATGTAGAGATATAGAAATACAGATTTAAATTATTTTATGGAGCTATTATTTGCATATCTTTATCAATGGTTATACAAAATTATATAGGTAATACTTGTTAAATACTTTTTTGAGTAGGGGGATGTTAAAATTATCTTGTGTTCATTTGCCAGGAAAAGAAAAGTGAAGAAATATTGCAGTCCAAATAGAAAAAGAAAAGTTGAATCTTTAAGATAGTTGGTCCAGAATGGGGAAGGCTGCTCTTGTAGATGCATAACAATATTTTTCTGCTGTTTAAACTATAATGTTACAAAAACATATATGACCATAATGAAGATTTTTAAGCCTCTGACAGTGGTTCATGTATTGGCATGATATTCTTTATGATGAAATAATTTACAGTTAATTGTATTTCATTGGTTAGTTTTCTTTTAACTTAAAATTCTTAACTTGAACCAGTAACCCTCAGAAGGCAAGTAACTGCTCTTTATTTCCCCCGTTTTCTATCATTCTAACTAGAGGCTTCTTTTTTAACAGGATAGTTATATTGAAAATTTTGTTTTTTTAAATTTGTTGAAACAAGCTTCTCTAAAGAATTATAGCAGAATCATTGATCACATTGCTTTAGAACATTGTATTTTGAAATAGTAATTACTTTTGTTGAAACATGATAGTCCTGCCAAAAATTTGTATTTACTTCAGTTCTACAACTTTAAAAACTGAGAAGTCATGTCATGAATTTTGATATTAGGAAAGGCTGTTCAGAAGTAACATTGGTTTAAGGACCAAACTTACTGTAGTTAAAAATGGAGATGTTATGATTAAAGATTATCTTCAAATATTTTGTCTTGAAATTGTAAGGATAATTTTTAGGAAAAGCCAAAGTATTGGCTTTTGAATTTAAAATAAATGTAAATATCATGGTTAATTCAGTTATCTATAGTAGAGTCAAAGAAATAGGCAGCTTGAATCCTTTTATTCAGAAGTACACAGAAATGCATATGTGCTGATTGATACTGGTATTGGTTACCTATCATAAAATTTGTTAATCCATCCACTTACTAATAAAACTTTTGGGAGACCTGGAATAGATGGTTTAAAGAGCAAATTGTCACTCTCAGTACCATTTAGATTATGTGTGAATTTCATTAAGCTTTCCAAGAATTGTGTTATTAAAATAGAGTCTAACATACATTTTCCTATTTCAAAACACAAAGGAATTTCACTTGTGCTTGGATACTTTTTGCACAATCATTATGTTATTAATTGGAAGTTAATTCCTTTTTACAAGATACATACCCTGTGGGTGAAGTACATTGCAGTAACCTCTTTGTGATATCTAGGTATAGCTTCCACATTCTGGATCGTTGGCCAAAAATGATAGATCCATAGATCTAATGATAGCTAAGTCAGTGTTGGCAGAGTCCACCCCATCTTACTGCAAGAGAATTTTGTGGTGGAGCTGAATCTGTTGCTTTGGCTGTTTTGTGTAGTCTCTTAACAGTTTCTTTTTCCTTTTCCTATCATGCAGTTGATTTGTTGAAGTATTAGGGTCATTTGTCCTTTAGTGCATCCCAGATTCTGGATTTGGTCAATCCCTTCCTTTTAGTGTCAGTTAACCTGTTCCTCTGTCCCCTGTATTTATTTCCTGAAAACTGATAGTTAGATCTAAAGGTTGATAACATTCAAATTCAATAGTTTAGGCATACTTAATAGGTAGTGCTATGCTCTTCAGCAGATCATGAGGCATATAATGTTTAATTGTCCTGTTTTAGTGGTGCAAAGATTGATTATTGGTTTTAGGTATTAATAGTCTGAAACTATATTTTTAAAAAGTGTGCCCTAGATGATTCTTAAGTACACTGAAGTTTGAGAACAGCTGATCTAGGTATTGTAATGAAACCAATTTAGTTGCTGAGATAACTGGTTTAACTTGGCATCAACATGTTGGCCAAGGCTACATCTAGAACAAAACCTCTAGGTGACATCTGGTCTAGGGCACCTGCTCAAACTGCACCTGTCATCTCTAAGCAGAGCCTAGACACACCCTATACTTTGTCTCTGGGCTCTAGAGACGATAACAAGGGCTCCACTTCAGTTAAAGGAAAAAAGTGGTAAATGAAACTACTGTTTTGTACTTATCCTAACTATATTTGTGTTATTTGGATTTTAAAAAATTAATTAAAAATAAGTTTTCCTTAATAGCTAGGTGGGTTTTTTTCTGTGTAGTACATTATCTTATTCTTCCCAACTGGAATACCATTTGTTTTATTGAATTTATTGAATGCTTTTTTTTCTCTTTGTGAAAATTTTGTTGGTCTGTCCCAGTACTGCTTAGGGGATTTAACTTATATTTATAAATGCCTATGAAAATAACAGTACTAATAATAGCCTGTTTTGTTGAATGTACTTTGTCTTCATTTATCATTTCAAATTTCAGAAGTAATTACTGTTATTTAATTTTAGAAAAATTACATTTAGAAAAATTTTTTACACTACTAAAACTTCTTCTGGAGTATATGTGATATTTCTTTTAAAACAACGTTGTAGGTTATATCCGTTGTTTGAATATACATCTTATTGTGAAATATGGACAGCATCTATAATTCTTGTCTTTCCGAGTTCTTACTATCATACTTGGTAAGTTCTTACAGCGTTTAATGGTCAGTTGCTGTGTGCACAAAGATGATTTTTATTATGTAATTATGACATACACATCTTTCATGTTTTTGGATGAAATTTTATTTTGTCCCTCTCCTAGCCCATTGATTACTTTTAAATAAGTAAATTGTTACTTGAAACATACATGAGGTCAGTAGGAACATTCTTTTAAAACAGGACAAAGAGACTAAGTTAAAGTCCTATGTAGAAAATTCCTAACCTGTAGTACTTGAGAGATGGGGCTGAATTTAAATTTGTCGGTAATGTGCCCCATGTTGATCACAACTTTCCATAATGGTTTATAGATTAAGTGAATTTTCAGTGTACTTGAGCTCAGATCAGGCATCTTAGTACTTCATAAACAGTAGTACCTTAGCAGGCTATACCTCCAAGTACACTCACAAGTAATAGGTCAAGAGTGCTTAAGTGGTTTGGTATAATGTTTTTAGTTTACACGATTAAAAAGTCAAACTTCTGAATTTCTGAATATTCTTTCCAGGTAGCCCCGTATTGCAATGTATTAATTTAGTCTACTAGTAAAAATCTGAGAAATGGTGAACCTTTTTTCTTTGACATGTTTTTTTTTTAATTGTTCGTTTTTTGCTATCTATCTGGGAACTCTTGTTTACTCTTCATTAATATCAACCAGTTGTTATAATTTTGCCACATTTGCTTTTTATTTTTCTCTTATTGTGATGGTATGTATATATACACACACATTATTATGTTATTACTCTTTAATCCTTAGATATCATTGCAGATTAATTCCCTTTACTCCGAAATATAAGTGTGTATCACCTCAGAATAAAAACATTTTCTTATGTAATAATAGTACAGTTGTCAAATTCAGAAAACTTAGCATAGATATAATCATATTATCTAATATACAGACCTTACTCAAATATTACCAGTTGTCCCAGAGATGTCTTTTGTGGCAGGCATACCCACCTCCCCAATCAATGATCTCATATTACATATCTCTAGTTTTTCAGCCTTTCTTTCATGGTACTTTTTGAACAGCACAGACCAACTATAGTATAAAATTTGGATTCGTGTGAAGGTTTTTCAGGATTAGATTTAGGTTAAGCATTTTTGGCAGGTGGCATGTGATGTCACTTTATCTCACTACTGCTAATGTTAACTTAGGTGGCATCCTCCTGGTTAGTTTCCATTTTCTCTTTTGTAATTAATAAGTAACTTGTGGGGACGTACTTTGAGACTGTGTAAATATATTGCTCATCGTCAAACTTTCACCCAATAGTTTTAACATCCATTGATGATTCTTGCCTGAATCAGTTATTATAAAGGATGTATAATGCTTGTTTTCTAACTATTATTTTTTCTATATTTATTAGTTGGCAGTCTATGATAATAAAAAATTTTCATTCTTATTTATTTATTAGATTTTTATTTTATACAATGGATTAAAATCTATTATGCATTTTATTGCTTAAATTTAGCCAGTAGGAGCCTTTTCAAGCTGACTCCTGTGTCTTTTTTTAACATGTTCCCATTATTTTTGAGCTCTTCCTTGCTTTAAGACAAGGTAAGATCTTCCAACTTGTGTTTTCCTTATCCAGCTCCAGTATCAGCTATTTCTCCAAGGAGTCCTGGTTCCTTTTAGTGCGGAATAGTATATAGAAACCAAGCTCTGGGTGGTAGGTATGCTCATTGTTATTGGGTTATCTTTTTTCCTTCAAACCCTTTCAGAGGACAGAGCTAGGAAGTTTATTTATTTTAAATACAAATGTACATATTCTTTGAGTACTACATCAATCCCTTTTGATGATACATCTCCAAAAATTTGAAAATAGGTTTGCATAAAGGTACTAGATTCGCAAAAGATTACTCATATGGCATATGTTGCTATTAGAAAATATTGGAAACAGCCTAAGTGCCATTATATGGTTGGTTGTACTGATTGCCCTAAATTATTAGTCCACACAAGTTTCTTGTTGCCTTCTTCCATTCCATGTATCTCCCTTCACCAACATTGAGAACCCTAGTTCCCAATACCAATATATTTACTCATCTTGTCAGTTCTATAACACATAGAGAATACTTTCAGAATTGTTATATCCATACCACTACAAACAATAAACCTGCCAAGAAGAGTTAAAAATTTGTTTGCAGTTCTTTTTATGTTCATACTGAAGCTATATCACCAGTAAAGTATTGTGTTAAAAAATTCACAGTGATTGGATTCTTTTTTCCCCGGGTATAGTTATTTACTTAAAATACAGTAAAATTTATATTATTTTCATTCGTATTCAATTTTGTATTTTTCTGCATTCTCGTTCTTTTAATTTTATTTATGAATATATAAAATACTTAATATGATTCTAAAATTAAAATTTAATAGAAGATATACTTGCCCTCTTCTCTTCCCTGTCTCTTCTACTCCATTCCCACCCATGCTCTGTTGCTAACCGGTATCTTTAGTTTCTGGTTATTCTTCCTGTGTTTCTTTTTGTAAAAATAGGGAGATATATGCATTCTTAGTTCCCTTTCTTAAAATGAACACAATTTTTTTTGTATTTTTCCTTTTTTCACTTACTATATCTTGAATATTACTCTAAATCTATAAAGTCCCATTTTTTTTTTTTACAGCTGCATTATATTCCATTGTGTGGATATATTCTAGATTATTCAACCACTCCACCGTTTAATGGCACTTAGGTTGTTTCCAATATTTTCTAATAGCAGCATATGCCATATGAGTAATCTTTTGCAAATCTGGTACCCTTATGCAAACCTATTTTCAAATTTTTGGAGATGTATCATCAAAAGGGATTGATGTAGTACTCAGAATAAATGCATATGTAGTTTTATTAAATATTGCCAAATTCCCTTTGTTGGAGAGAAATATTTTTTATTCCTACGAGCAGTCTACGAAAGTACCTATTTCCCACGGCTTAGCCATGTGTTGTCAAACTTTTAAAGTTTTATCAGTCTTCAGAGTTAAGGAATGGTATCTCACTATATTTTAATAATTATGGTTTTATGTAGCATTTTTTAAACCATATTTTTTATTTTTTAGTTATAATTTGCATATAATATTATATTAGTTCCAGGTGTACAGCATAGTGATTAGACATATATATAACTCACGAAGTAATCATCCTAGTAAATCTAGTGCCTCTGTATAGTATGTTTTAATATTTTGTGCCATTCCCATCTCATAGTTCTTTTTTTATAAGGTTTTCTTGAGTATTCTTTTATGTTTATTTTTCTATATGATTTTTTTCTTTCTTTTTTCTGTGGTATCTCTTATTCACAGATCCCTCACTCAGACATGCTTGGGTGCAGGTTGTGTGTTTTTTTTGTAGAGTTTTAGATGGGGACATCTGTCACTCCGCATGCTTCTGACATCCTCTATATGATCTTTAGTGTCAGTTTGTTCTAGTTCTGGAAAAAATCTTGCGGGTTTTTTTTTGTTTTTTGTTTTTTTTTTTACGGAGATCACATTAAATTTATAAATTACCTTAGAACTGACATCATGATGGTATTGAGTTGACCTATCCAAGAATAATGAAAATCTTTCTATTCAAATCTTCTTGTCACTCGAGTCTATAAATTTTCCTTTTACAGATTTTGAACATTTAAGTTTATTCTTAAGTATATTATTGTTTTTGTTGTTATAACAGTTTTTCTCATCCATTATATCTTCTAATTGGTTATCATTTATATGAAAGATTGTTTTATATTATAATCTGCTACCTCAGTTGTTTTACTGTTTGTATTAGTTTTATTATTGATTGAAAAAATTTTAGACATACTAGAGTGTCATCTGCAAATAAAGATAGTTTTACTTCTTTTCTAAATTTTATGCCTTTAATTATTTTATTTTGTCTAATTGTATCAGCCACCATTTAATAGTTAGGAAGATGAGGGCATCTTTTCCTTGCCTTGAGGCTGACCTTAGTTTGATATTTCTAGCATGTCCTCAGTTAGTAAGATGCTGTTAGTTCTGTGTTCTTGATGCAGTCTTAATTCTGTATATTCTAATATACAGTATTTCTATATCTGTTTGTTGAATGAACAATAGTGTTGGTCTTCCAAATCAGATTTAGTGATGTTTTTTATATGTTTTATCTACTAGCATTTGGCTTTAATTTTTTAAATCTAATTATGTCTTTATCTATATTCAAGAAGAGAGCTAATACTGAATTGTTTATATTTGAATGCAAATATTTCTCATGTTCGAGGAATTTAACGTAAATAGAAATCAGCTAAAATGCTAAATGATAACTTTAGAGGAAAATTATCTTTCTTGTTCCTTATATCCAGTAGCAGTCTTTACTATTTGATTCTTCGTTGGCCATTGCATCACTTGTTATACAAAAACAAGGCACTTGTTACACAAAAACAAGGCAATTTATATTAAGACTAATATAAATAGTGATTTGATCATTACTTGATTTTTATATTCTTAAGATAGATAGTAATTGTTTTAGTTTAAAAGCCTTTATAGGTTATCTACTCTGTGGAAATGAAAAGCAAGTTCATATTTTAGTTATAATCAGAAATCTTATATGCTTGTTTGGGTGAATCCATTCAAATCCGTTGCCACTAAATTAAATGTGTTATGTTTTTACATTTTATATTTGATCTTCAGAATTAGACGTAATTTGGATATTAAAGTCTTGTTGTTTTGAGAGTGGTTTAGAATATCTCTTTTAATCTCCTTTATAAACTGTGGGAGTTAGCTTAAGTGGGTGTATGTGTACGTGTGTGTGTGTGTGTGTGTGTGTGTGTGTGCGTGCGTGCGCGCGCGCTTATGTGTGCATGCATACAGCGCTATTTATTAGCTTTAAACAGGTTGCTTGGTAATTTCTTGGTCAGTTCCTGGGCATACAAAATCTTATCTGTATTTACCAAGCATTACACTTTTAAGGAACTAAGTTGAGATAGACATTAGTATTACATGTAAATTAAATGTTTCATGGAGACCTAGTTATAGAGCTTACTTACTGAGCCTGAAATTTAGATTACCAAGATAGGAGCAAGAAGTATGTAGTTAGCAGCAATTGGATAATGGCTACTGAATCTATCAATTCATAGTATCATCATTCTTAGAACTAAAAGGGTTTTTAAGGACGTAGTCTAGCCTACTGCTTTCAGGTAGGGTACAAATAGGATATTTTTTCTGGTAGGCCTGCATAAGGATAATTGATTTGCCTAAAATCACTGTTACTGAATGATGGGAGGGGAAAGCAGAGCCAATTCAGAGCTGCCTTTATTACTCTAGGCACTCTATTCTAATTTAAGAAGGATAAATGTAGAAGATTGTCAGATTTCTTTGCTACTATAAAACATAACCTTTACTTCTACGTTAAGATGATTCTACTGACACATACCATTTGTGAGGAATAGGTATTAAATTGTTGGCTAGTATAGATGATAAATATGTCCTTGATTTAGCATTCATATCCAAGATTTTATGTCTATCCTCTTCCTGTCCAAAAGATTACGTTTATGAGACAGGTTAGTATTACTTGGCTCTTGAAGAGGGCCCATAGCAAAACATGTAATAATTACCAAGAAAAAATTCTTTTTACTTCAGATAGTCATTATTTTAAATGTTTTACTTGGAAAACTTAAACTTGCATATTTGGTAAAGCTGGCCAATAATTTTGTGTATGTGTTTTAATAACCAGGAATACTAATTTAAATTTTTCAGTCTGGTAGATTATTTTTTAGATGGAGACCTCTACTGGAAGTATGAAGCAATAGATGGATTCTATTATACATTATAAAATATCTGAACAAATGAATGGTAGGGAGCTTTATTTTAAAAATAGTCAATGTAAAGCATCCTAGAGTCCTTTTAAAAGAATCTTATGATACTTTAGATAAGATACTTTTGGTTTATGACATCTTAAGTTTTATGAAAATCAGAATACTAAGTTTATATTTTGAGTTTTTTTAACTGTTTCTTGAATTTGCCCTGTGCCAACCACTGTACTAAATGGTTTACAATTATTCATTTCTTCTTCACACCTCCCTGTAACATAGGTACTGTTATATTGTTATCTCGATGTTATAGAAAACAGGACAAAGGTTTAAAAATCTTTCCCCAAGTCACATAGTAAGTTGAGGAGCTAGTATTTGAACCTGGACCACATAGATCTAGAAGAAGACATACTGTATTGTCTTCTCCCGAGTGCACATGATTACTAATTTATTTTTAAAAGTATGTAAAGACAGGACTTAAAGAGAATAAGCAAAATATGAAAATTGTTGAGGTAGTGTGTCATTGTGGCTTTTTATTTTTAAAAATTCTTTAATGTATCTTTTTACAGTAAAACATGTGCTGCAGTACAGTTTATAGTATAGTTCACTTCTACATATGTTCATTTTTTCGGGTTTTTACAACTCTACAAGATTGGTATTTTCCTACCTTATAGATGAGGAAAAAACCTTTAATTACTGTTGTTTTATTACCAAAGTCTTGAGATCAAGGACTTTTTTAAAAAAAAAATGTATATATCTCTTAAAGCCCTTATGTTAACATTTGACACATTATAGTTTATTTGAATCAGATCCCCTGACACTGGGGAGATGTTTATGATATCAGGTGGGTATGGTGGGCTTCATAGCAAATGGAAAATCTAATTTGGGAAATTCTGAAAGAATTGAAAAATTCTAAAATATAGAGTTAGTAGTATAAAGTTACATTGATCTGGCCCTAAACTTAACCTTTTCTTGTGCGGTTTTAGGAAACAAGCACCAAAGGTCAGTTTTGGTTGTAGATATAAATTAACATTGTGATAAAAATGGCATTTTGTGCAGTTTAATATAGCACTTAAACTACTTTCTTTAAGATAAAATAGACACTAGTGTCTCCCCGTCTCCTTACAAGCTACAACAGGATAGAATCTTCTGTAAGAGTTGACCCAGAGTAGTATTGATTTTGTTTCAAACTAGAGTGTAAAGATCCAAGGATTTTGCAAAGTAACTATTATTTTGGGGGGGAAAAAAAAAGGATACTGGGAATGATGTGGTAACTCATTGGAGGCATCATACTAATAGCTAGCATTTATCGAACATTTATAATTTGCCAGGCACTGCGCTCAACCTGCATTATTCTAGTCTTTAGAACCGTCCTATAAGATTGATACCATCATCATCATTTTATAGATGAGGAAACTTAGATTTAGAGAGCATAAGTAACTTACACAAGGTCACTCTACTACAAAGTGGTGGCACTGGAATTTAATCCAGATCTTCTGCCTCCAAACTCAACCATGATGCAGAATACTGCCCTTTATTCATTCATTCAGTGAATGATGAATGATTGATCATTTTTCATTTGCCAGACACTATTCTCTGCACTGGTCATACATGAGTGATGAAAACAAAATATTTTACCCTTTGGAGCAAGGAAAGGAGACAGAAAAAAATAAGTAAAACAATATATTAGGTAATAATAACTGCAAGGGGGAAAATAATGCAGATAAAGGAGATAGCTTTCAAATAGAAGAGTGTTACATCTTTAGATAGAGTGGACAAGAAAAGTCTTTCTAAGACAGTGACATTAAATAGAGACCCAAAGGAGATGAAGGAGCAAACCAGGTAGATAAGAGTGAACAAACAGCAATAGAGCATGCCTGGTATGTTTGAGAAACAATAAGGAGGCCACCATAGTAGCTAGAGCGAGCAAAGAGAAGTCGAGTATCAGAATCATAGATAAAGAGAACTAGTTGCAGATCTTGGTAGGGCCTTTGTAACGTCTTTGCCTTTTACTGAAGCCATTGGAGGATTTTGAGCAGTGAAATGCCATTATCTGTGTCTCTCTGGGTGTTTTGCTATAAGCAGATTAAGGCGTGGGGAGGGGGTGTCAGGGCAGAAGCAAGGAAATATGTTAGAGGGCCAATAAAATAATCCAGGTGAAAATGATATGATGGTGGTTTGTACCAATGATGTTCCCAGCTCTTGAGATGGTGACAGGTAGCCATATTTTGGGTATCTAAAGTTTCAAATCTAAAACTTTCAAGTCTTTAATTAGCAAATGCTACTTAAATACTGATAACTCATCAGGTGTCAACTTTTTATACCTTTTCTATTATAAACTTTATTTTCCTTAATTATCAAAGTATAGTAACATGCTCATTGTATACAATTTAGAAAATACAAACAAGTGGAAAATATTAAGTACTATTAATATCTAAGATTTTTTTCCTAGTCTTTTGCATAAGGACTGAACTTTAAAATCTGTCTACTGTAAGCTGTCTCTCTGTCTCTCCTGCTAAAATGTTAACTCCTTCAATGCAGGAGCTATGCTCTTTATTTCTTTATCTTGGGTATCTGGTTCATAATAAGTGCTCAGTACTACTTATTTGTTTGAATTAACTATACCAATCAATTGGGTGCCATATCCTTGCATATTCTTTGAAGACAGATACTATGTTTTTTCATTAGTTTTAAGACTTGGTGAATGGGCAGTCATAAGTGTTGTTAGACTTAATGTACTCTGAACTCTAGCCATGCTTATCTATTTATAGTTCTCCAAACATGCCAAGTTTTTCTTGCCTCTTGATCTTTGCATGTGGTGTTTTCTCTGCTTGGAATTCTTCTTGCCTGATATATCCACCTTTGAAACTTAACATAAATGGCGCCTTCTCTAAAAAGCCTTTTTTTAATCTCCTTAAAGATCTTGAAGTCATCCTTCTTTACAATCCCCCTTTTCCCTGTTTATACCTCTATTGTAGACCCTTTAATGACTTTTCATGTCTGTCTCCCTTATTGTATTGTGAGCCCAAGGAAGTAGGGACTTAGTTTTATGTATCTTCGTAGCCCGTCATCATAACACATGCGTAGTTCATGTATGGCTAAAGGAATCAGTGAATGAATGCTGGAAAGGGTTATTGGAAGTAAGAAAAGGAAATCACTGTGGTTTGAGGGTAGAGAGGAGTTTATGGTAGAGGCCTTAAACTTGATATCCAAAGACAGAAAAAAAATGAGGGAAGAGATGGAGGTCTTTTAAGGTTCAAGGAAAGGGAGGAAATGAGCCTATGTATAGTGTGTTTTATTTGTGTAAATGAACCCTGCCGCATCCTGTTGGTGAAAGGTAAGATTATGCCAAAGATCAGTATCAGATTTATAAGGATTTTGATACCTTATTCTGTACATAGTAAGGATGTAAGGTTTGTGGTGCTTGTTTTTTTAGCAAAAAAATTCCTGATAAAAATGATGTTCGGGGAACATTAATCTTACATTTCTGTATAGGATAGATTTCAGATAGGGGAAAGTAGTGGCAGGAAATGGCAAACACACCTGCCTGGTTTATTCAGAAAATGGGATATTATTTTTATCAAATATTCAGATAAATGAATTCTGTTTTGCATTTTTAAATGAGGCATAATTGATATATTAGTTTCAAGTGTACAATATAATGATTTGATATTTGTATAGATTACAAAATCATCACCACAACTAGTTCAATTAACATCTGTCACCATACATATTTAATTTCTTTTTCTTGTGCTGAAAATTTTCAAGATCCAGTCTTCTACCTACTTTCATATATGTAATACAGTATTATTAACTATAGTCACCATGCTGTATATTACATCCCCATGACTTATTCATTTTATAACTGAAATTTTTATCTTTTGGCATCCTTCCCCCCATTGCATCCACGCCCCACCCCTGCCTCAGGCAGCCACCGATCTGTTTTAAATATCCATGAGTTCAGGGTTTTTTGTTTTTTTGGTTTTTTTGTTATTTTTAGATTCCACATATAAGTTAGATCATAAGGTATTTTTCTTTTTCTGACTTATTTCGCTTAGTATAATGCCCTCAGGGTCCATACATATTGTCTTAAATGGCAAGATTTCATTCTTTTTAATGGTCGAATAATGTTTGTGTGTGTGTGGGTGTGGTGGCGTGTGTGTGTTCGTGTTTGTATGTGTATCACATTTTCTTTATCCATTCATCCACTGATGGACATTTAGGTTGTTTTCATTTCTTGTCTATCATAAATAATGCTGCAGTGAACATTTATTTTTTGATTTCTTTGGAAAACTTCTTAAAAAATAATAGACAAGGAAGTCGTTCAGAAAGCACTTCAGAACCTTGCAGTGTCTTTATGATTATGTTGTAAATACCAGTTTTCATCAGATTGTCAATTTACAGAAGAGCAGGTTAATAGGAAATTTCAGTTGTTGGCAAATTGGATAAACCAACTGGTTACTGTACTTTATTTCAGTGTCTGTCCACAATCATTAGTTTACAGTCAGGTAAAATTTTGGATTATGTGTAGATTAATCTTTTATCTCTATGCTGGCAGGAACTTTTTACAATTTTATTTCTAATTTCACTTTTTTTTCCTTAAGCTTTATAACTCAGCACTTGTTTATTAGCTCAAATAATTTAGCATCCTTTTTCTATTTTTCTAAAACCATGTGAGATAGTGTTTAGTGAGGATAAGGATATATATACACATAACAAAAACAGGCTGGACTGAAGACACATGTACATATTTGATACATTTAGTTCTTTAGAATATATTTTCTAATCTTGGATATTCCTGGACCCACATTTGTGTGGCTCATATGTGTAACTAAGAAAAAAGAATTATTTGCAAAGGGTGCTTGGGAATGAGGAGAATTGTCTAGTTGCATGTGTTTAGGATTACCTTATTAAAATTCTTCTGTAAGGATTTTGCTATTACATGGAATCTTATTTTGACATTAAAATGGTTTAATTTGGTTTGGACATTTCTATATTTTCTCCATTTAAAAGTGATCTCTAAATAGTATTCACAAAGGTTAGTGCTAGTAAATATTGCCTCCACCTTAACTCATCTTAATATGTGAAGAAATAGGTAAACTAACTGAGTAACATTCTGACTACAAAATGAGGAGAGGTATTCACAAACGACAATAATCCAGCATTTAGAATGAAATTAATTTTTCCTAAACTTCCTTACCTGTAACATCCAAGATATGGGATTACTTTTATCTATAAAAGCAGAGGAAGTTGTAACCTGGACAAAATATAGAGCTCTTTCCATATATTCAGAGAAAATTCAGCAATATTCTTCTTGCTGCCCAGCAGGGAGGATTCAGCCTTCTGAACTATAGCCTGAGTTAAGGAGAAAAACCCAGTTCATTCCTTTCTCTGCATCATTATTATGAGGAAAAGAAGTTTAAACTCCTAAAGAAATATCAAGTCTCCATTCATTGAGCAATTTGGGATGATTGGCTAAGGACCGGTTTTCTTGTTTTCTTTCTTTCTTTTTTTTTTTTTAAATTACAATCTATTTATTTTTTACTAATTTATTTTTAATTTTTAATTTTTTTATGGTTACATTGGGTAAAGAAATCCAGTAAGTTTCAGGTGTACAATTTCACAGTACAGTATATATATATTGCATCGAGTGTTCCTCTCCCATAGTTAGATTTCTTTCTGACCCTTTTACCTGCTTCCCTCTTCCTCTCTGGTAACCACTAGTCTCTTGTCCCTCCTCCCCACTGCCCTCCTACTCTCTGGTAACCACTAGTCTATTGTCCATGTCCATGAGTCTCTGTTTATTTTGGACTGGTTTTTCTCACAAAGATCCTTACGCCAGCATTCTCAAACTGTTAATTAGGTGGGCAGTGGAAAAAAGTATTCCGACTTGAATATAACTTGGAAATTTTGTTGTAAGAGTTAGACATGGTTCTTTTTTGCAACACTTCTCAAAACTACCGTGCTTATGTGTCTTGTGACTGTCCGTGGAATTTTCCAAACACATGTGAGCACATATTATCCTATCCTTTCCCTTTATGGCCTCACCAGCTCCCAGCATGCATATCCACTCACATGGTTACTGTGAACAGTTTCAGAAATGCTACTGTCAGCAAAACTCTTGCTGGATTAAATAGACCCAGCTGGAATAGTCTTGAAAAATGCTTAAGTTACTGATATAGATGTGAAACCACATTGCCCTCCCAGTTCTGGGATACATGGGAAACATAATTGATCATAGACAGCTTGGTTGAAAAAGAGAGAGAACCCACATTTTAATGGCTTTGGTTTAAGTTGCAGTTATTATACTAAAGCAGCATAGAGTTCCTTGAGAGGAATCTTTTGATGTCTGAAGATTATGAACCCTGGTAAGTGAATTAGGAAATATTTAGTATGGAGTGTTGTTAGGATTAGGCTATAACACTTCATTGTGAATTCTTCCTACTGGTATTATCATCTGAACACAATTTGAGAAAGCATTTCAATAAGACCTGTAAATTATCAGATTATCTTAAATATTTGAACTTGAAGAAGAGCCAGGGTGGTTCCTTCAATTAACCATTAGTAAAGGCATCCAATGAAAAATATATTTGTTCTACAACATTATTCTAATATAGTCCTTTAAGTGAATATGCAAAGATCACAAGAATAGTCATTTATCAATTCCTTATGAATAGTTGTATTTCCATTGACAAAGAGATCCCTTAAGACAATACAAGCTTTGTTTCTCTAGAATATAAATAAGCAGAAAGCTTACACTGTATCTTGACATAATACATACTCCTTTCTTGAGAACAATGTGAAGATAACAAATTGGGCATATATTAGGAAATTATTAATGTGGAAAACAAACATCAAGGACATTTCATTAAGTCAGGGTAGATTTAGTCCAACTTCTTAGACTTGCTAATACTCTACAAGATAACAATTGATATTGCAAACTGTATTAGGATATTGGTCTCATTGCTTTTATAAACAGTGTATAACAGTGGCTTACACATGACTTAAGTTTGTTTTCATGTAAAAGTTCAAACATAAATAGTCCAGGACTGTTAATGTAGCTCTAAAGGAGCCCTTCAGCCACCTATTTCTTTGTTATCCTCTACATACGGCTTCCATCTCCTGGTGCCATATGTAGATGGCCACTCCAGCACCTGCCAGCACATCCTCATTCCAGCCAACAGGATAAATTAAAAGTGAGTAGGAAAATAAAGTGAATAGGAACTCATTCTTTCTTAAAGGCATATGCCTTTTCCATTCACATCTTATTGGTCAAAACCTTGTCACACAAGGAAGGCTGGGAAATGTAGTCTTTAAGGTTTTATCAAACATTCATAAAGCTGATCATGTAACAAGCCATAAAGCACACTTTCATACATTCCCCCAAAAGTCACATACAGAAATATCTTGCTAAAACTTCTGTGTGGTAAAAGAACACACACACACAAACTCACACACATACATACATTTATACATTATATGTGATATGTAGAAAGTATATGAGTATATGTGTAGATAGTTAGCAGTCTCTGTTACTCTGAAACACTTTTCCAGTTGATGAAGTGCCTTCCGAGTAATCAAAAGAAGAATAGACTGTGCTTAGTAGAACTTAAGTTGTTTAGTATATTGTATTCTAATTCTCTGTAAATAAGTAACGTATGGATTTAGAGAATTACAGTGTATTAAGTAAAATGAGACACTCAGTTCCTGAAGATGTCTGAGTGTATACGAGTTTTTTAATTAGTTATACACACAATGCATATAGATGTGTGTGTGTATATATATGTGCACTTATGGGAATATAATGAAATCTAATATGATTTGATATGTAAATACTTGATTTATAGACCGTTTATCAAAAATAGATGTTGAACACAAAGTAAAATCAATTAATAGTTTATTAAAATGAGTACTTTTCATTACAGTTGATTTCCACAAAAGGAAAAAAATGGTGACTTAATGATGTGATAATCTACTTAAGTTGTAATGTGATGTAGGAAACTCTAGTTCTTGTTTCAAAATTAAATTACTACAGTTTCGAAATTGTAAAAGTAATTGGTGTACACATCTTGTTTAAATGTAGGGAAATGTACCTATTTGAATATATGCATTAATTTTTATAGACTTCATAATAGTTTGTCTATAAACACATGAACATGAATGACAGTTCCTTTTAGCATAATTTTTATATTAAATTTCAACTTAAATTTAGAAAACTTTTCAAATTATATTTTACATTTGTGAAGTTTTATCGCTGAGCAAGCACTTTTCATGTACATGATATTATTTGATAGTATCCTAAAGCTTGTTTTTAATTATTATTTTCTGATAAATTTAAAATTTTTTTAAGTTTCTTTTTGTCTTAGCTACATTCACATATTTTGACATGTGTTTGTCATCCAGCTCTAAGTATTATACTTAAAATTTCCTCTTTAATCCACAGATTAGTTTTCGGATAGAAGATTTTTAAAGTGCTCTTTGTTATCTATTTTTTGTTGGTTTTAATTTTATTGCTTATACTTTGTAAACGCAGTCTATATTTTGTTGATTTGGAGGGTTATGTATCAGGGTTTCTTTTGTGCCCTATTATATGATCGATTTTTGTGAAGGTTCTGTATAAACTCAGAAAGATTATATTCTGTGTTTGTTGTAATGTCATGTATGTCATGTGTCATTAGGCTTTCAAAATGACATTTTTAAATCTTTCAAATCTTTGCTCTTTTTATTGCTTCATAATTTTTTGAATGCATGTTAACCTACAGTTGGAATTGTTGATTTGTTGGTTCTGCACCACAATTTTCTGTTGCTTTATGTATGTAGAGGCTATGTATATAATATA
>NW_011888921.1:2622466-2722466 GCF_000151845.1 Pteropus vampyrus
GTTGTTTATATTTATATATATTTATGTGTTTATATATTCATACTCATTTAATTTTTGACCAGTATATATTATTCCTATTTGTCTCTTTTGTCTCCCTCCGCTTGAATTTTAATTCTTTTTAATTTAATTCTGAGTTTAACCCATTTATATTTAATGTGATTATTGTTGTACTGCGTTTAGCTCTGCCATTTTACATTGTATCCTTTCAATGTCTAAATTTAATCTCAGTGTCCTCTCTCATTCCTGTCCAGTAAATTCCAAGAACTTTAACTTATTCTCTCTCCTTGCTACTCACATTTTGTTGGTATAGGGTCGTGTGACTTTTATTTTTATGAATATACTTTAAAAAACATACTCTAAAATTTTCCCTTTCCATAGTTTGTTATGGATTAATTTCTCACGAAATTACATCTTCAAAAATTTTTTTCAGTGAGCATCTTTTTGTGGTAAACTTTGAGATATTGTATGCCTAGAATATCATTATTTGCCACTCACATTTAAGTAATAATCGATCTTGATATAAAATTCTAAGTATAGGTTTTTTCCCCTTTAATATTTGAGGCTAAGATTTCATTGTCCTTTCATTGTCCTGTGCCAGTGTTGCTCTTGAGATGTCTGATAGCAATTTGATCTTGTTCTTTTGTATATGATCCTCCCCCTTATTGGAAGCTTTTAATTTTTTTTTGTCTTTAAAAAGCTTAAATTTTACTCTAATATGTTTAGGTACAGGCTTTTTTCTTATGTTCTTACCATTTTAAGCCATTTCAATCTGAGGTTTCATGTATTTGCATTCTATGAAATTCTTGGCCATTGTTTTTTTTCAAATTCTTTACCTTATTCTTTGCTTATGGAATTCCTATTAGGTAGATATTGATACTTTTATACAGTACTACTTTCCCCATATCTCTTTAAATTTCTCTTTTAGCATTCATTTTTTTATCCCTTTCTGTTGCTCTTTGGGACATTTCTTAAATTCAGTCTTAAAGATTAATTTTTTATTCAGCTCTGTCCATTCTGTTGTTCAAACTATTTAAAAATTTTTATTTCAGTGGTTATATATATATGTGTTATAGCCAGTATTTTCTTTGTGCTTAACTGCTTATTCTGCTTCATGCTTCTAATATTTTCCCATTTCTAAGACTATTATGACTTTTAAGATTCTTTTTCAATTAGTTCTGCTGCAGCTTTGAATAGGTTATTTCTTGTGCATTTGTGTGTGGGTGGGGGTATTTATCTCCTCTCCCTGTTATGTTAGTGATTCTCAAATGTTTCCTTAATTTTTCCTCCTACTTGTGACTTTTATAATCCTGAGATGCTGGTTAATTTAGATAGTGAGAGATGGACATACACTGAGTTCAGCCATTCTTGGCATTTTATTGACATGTGGCTCTTGTTTCTTCGGGACACTTTTCTGCAGGCACTGCTTCCATTAGTAGGGTGCCTTCCTCTCTTCTGTTTGTTTTAGTCCTGATATCTACCTGTTTCTGTTGCTTTCCTACACTAAGGAAATAGTAGCAGGGGCAATAACCCACTTAAGAAAGTCCAACCTAATAAAAAGAAATGCAACTAGAATTCTTAATGCCAGTTTATACTCTTTCAGTGGATTCTGACTTTCCTATGCTCTGTGGCTCCCAAACCATGTCCTACCATTATTATCTGTGTCCCAAGTGTTGATGAACTGGATTCTGAGATCCAGCAATGTTTCTATCATCTTACTGTTATCTCCACAATAGGATTCATAGGAAGGGGCCAACACCAGCAAATGATGCAGATCTTTTACCTTTTCAGGAAACAAAACTCATATCTTACTTTTTAGGTAGTAGCTATAAGTGATTATTAAATTTCTTTCAAGTTCTCAGAACATCTTAGACTATTAGAGTAGTTTTATGAAAGATAAGAAAGAAATAAATGTATCTTTAATAATTTATGTCTCTTTCCCCACACATAAAATTGTGCTGTTGTGGATACAGTACATTTTGAAAACCTTTTATGATAGGAATGTAACTGACTTTTAAACTTCTGTGATATGTAACAGCTACTATTTATTGTGTCCTGGGTACTGCACTGTTTTATGTTTGTAATTTTGGGAAAAGACCAGAATGATTTCTGCAATGAGTGTTAAATTAATAGGTTTATAAGAACTGTGGATTACTATTGACTCTTTAAGACAAAAATTATACTCAAATAGTTTAGCAACAATAAATTCTATTAAAGTCATAAAATGTTTTACCTGTAGAAGAGGGAAATAATTGAAGGAGAAAATATAGAGAGTGTTATTATCGAGAGAATTTTTCATTTTTATATATAGGAAATTTGTCACTTTTATATATAGTTTATGGGTTTTCTCTGTTCTTTTGGTTCAGGGGTTATATTCGGGATGACTATACAGAACTATATTGTTTTTAGAGTACTTAATATTTATAGAATAGAAATAGAAATGATCACTGAAAAATTACTGTGTCACTATTTCTCATCTAGTTTTTCATCTAGAAGACTAGTATGCATAAGTATTTAAATTTACTTCTAGTAATCTTTAGATCTAGCCTTTACCTTAAAGCCTAATTTTCTCCTCTTTTTTTGTGCTTCCTGTTTATATTTGCTGGTGGAACCCAAAACAATGATTGTATGAAGTGAAGAAGAAAAGACAGATTAGAAAATTGCTGGCTTTATGTAGCTAGAAGGTTTTTTTGTTTGTTTTCGTTTTGTTTTGTTTTGTTTTGTTTTGTTTTTGCTTGACATTATTTAAGCAGTGAATTTGTGAAATCATTTTTTCCCACTTTAAACTAAATATAATTTATACACAGTAAAATTCACCCTTTTTAGTGTATTGCTCTGCTAGTTTTGACATATGCAAATAGTTGTATAATATAGAACCACCAGAATAGACATACAGAACATTTCCATCACTCCTGAAATTGCTCTGTCCTCTGTAGGTAATCCAACATTCCATCTTCTGTCCCTGGCAACCAACTAGTCTGTATTATGCCCCTATAATTTGTGTTTTTAAAACATCATATTAATGAAATCATATTATAAGTTTGATTTTCAGTCTGGCTTCTTACATCTGAGATTCATACACATTGCCTTTATTAGTAGTTTATTCCTTTTAAATCCTAAGTAGTATTCCATTGTATGGTTATACTGAGATTCTTTATCATTCCCTAGTTGACAGAGATCTGGGTTTTTTCCAGTTTTTGGTGATTAAAAATACTACCAATATTCTCATATAAGTTTTGAGTAAACATAAATTTTTGCTACATTTGGGTAAATACCAAGCAGTGAAATTGCTTGGTATTTACCCAAATGTATACAATTAAATATATTTATTTTTTATTTATATATTTATATATTATATTTATATAATATGTATATATTTTATGATATATGTATATTATATAAATATAATATTTTCTAGGTACATATTATATTTATATAATATAAATACAATTAAATATATGTTTACAGTATAACTGTAAATATATTTAATTGTATAAGAAACTGCTAAATAGTTTTTAAGAATAGCTGAACCATTTTGCATTTCTGTCAGTAATATATGAGAGTTCCAGTTGTCCCTCATTCTTGCTACTAGGGGCTTGGCATTGTTAGTTTGTTTTTTAATTTTAGCCATACTAAAAGATGTGTAGTAGTATCTCATTGTGTTTCCCTAAATGGCTAATGATGTTAAGCATCTTTTATGTTTATTTGCTATCTATATATCTTCTTTAGTGAAGTATCTGTTCAAATCTTCTGCCCATTTCTTTATTGAGTTGTTTTCTTATTATCGAATTTTGTGAGTTCTTTAAATATTCTGGATATAAATTCTTAATCAGAAATGTGATTTGAAATATTTTCTCAGAAGCTTTTGTTTGTCTTTTTATTCTCTCTTCAGTATGTTTTTAAGAACAGCTTTATCGAAAAATAATTCATACACAATAAACTGAACATGTATAAAGTATCCAATTTGGTAAATTTTGACAAATGTATATATACCTATGACCATCACCACAATCAAGATGAAGACCACATTCATCACCCTCAAAAGTCTTCAACTGCCCCTTTGTTATTCTTTCTTCCCACCTATCCCCAGACAACCATTAATTATTTTTAACTACAAATTAGTTTGCATTTTTTAGAATTTTACATAAATAAAATCATAAAATATAGATACTTTTTTGTTGTCTTTCACTAGCAGAATTATTTTGAGATACATCTATGTCGCATGTATCAAAGTTCATTAAGTTCATTCTTGTTTTATTGCTGAGTAGCATCCTATTGTATTAATGCTACAGTTGGGTTATTTCCTGATTTTTGGCTGTTACGAAAAGCAACACTCTGAACACTTGTTTTCCTAACCATTTTAATGGATTTATACTTTCATATAAATGAAAGTGAAATGGCTGGGTAATATGGTAAGTGTAAGTTTAACATTTTAAGAAGCTGCCAAACTGTTTTCCAGAGTGATTATAACATCTTACATTCCCATCAACAGTGTATTAAGAGTTGTAGTTGGTTCATATTATCACCAACATTTTATAGTCTTTCATTTTAACTCTCCTGCTAGGTGTGTAGTGATACCTTATTGTCATTAGAATTTGCTTTTCCCTCATGACTAATGATGTTGAGTACTTGTCATGTACTCATTTGCAATTTGTATATCTTTTTTGGTGGTTGGTTCAAATATTTTGAGTACTTTTTTCTTTATTGGATTGTCAGTTTTCCTTATATTTGAGTGTTTTTTAATATTCTGAATATTATCAGATAAGTAATTTACAAATATTTTTCCCAGTCTGTGCCTTGTTTTTTTTTTCATTTTTTATGAGTTTTTAATTTGATAAATTTATCAGTTTTTTCTTTCAAAATTCATGCTTTTGATGTTGTATGTAAGAAATCTTTGCCTAACCCATTGTCACAGATTTTCTCCTATTATCTTCCTCTAGATGTTTTATAGTTTTAGTTTTTTTAACTTTATTGAATAATTGGTATGTAATTGTGTATATTTAAACTGTACAGCATCATAATTTGATACACATATACTCCATAGAATCATAGATAGCTTTAGATTTTGCATTTAAATGCATGATCTGTCTTGACTTAAATTTTGCACGTGTGTCACATATGGATTGTTTAATATTATCAGTTTCACTCTAAGTAACGCCTTAGTGATATCTCACAAATTTTGATAATTTCTGTTTTTATTTTCATTCCATTCAATATACTTTTTAATTTCCCTTTATTAGTTATTATTTGACCCATGGGTTATTTATAAGTGTTTAGTTCCAAGTATTTGGCAATTTTGCAGATATCTTTTAGTTATTATTATTGATAGTTATTGAATATAGTTTCATTCCATTGTGGTCAGAGAGCATACTTTTTATGACTTGAATCCCTTTAAATCTATTGAGAGTTGATTTGTGGCCTGGAATGTGTTCTGTCTGGGTAAATGTTGCATGTGCTTGAGAAGAAGATGTATTCTGCTCTTGTTCTTTGAAGTAGTCTATAAATATCGTTCTATCAGTTATTAAAGAAGAGTATTGAAATCTCTGACCGTAATTGTGAATTTGTCTGTTTCACCTTGCAATTTAATAGTTTTTGCTTGATATATTTTTGAAGCTCTGTTAATTTTGTACAGAAATAATTTGGATCATATGTCCTCTTGGTAAAATTACCCTTTTATAATCAAGAAATGACCTTTTTATCTTTGGTAATATTAATTTGATTTGAAATCTACTTTGGTATTAATATAGCCACTCCAGAATTCATTTGACTAATATCAGTATGGTATTTTTTTCCATTTCTTTTACTTTTAACCTTTTTGTGTCCTTATATTATATGCATTTTTTGTGTCCTTATATTATATGCATTTTTTGTAGGCACCATATATTGGGTTTTGCTTTTTTCCCCCCAATCTGACAATCTCTGTCTTTTAATTTGCTTGTTTAGACCATGTACATTTAATATGACTGATGATCTGGTTAGGTTTAAATCCACCTTACTGTGTGTTTCCATTCTTAGTGTTTTAGTCATGTTGTTACCATTTCTAGTTCCCTCATTCATTTGTTATAGATCCAAATTTCCATAAAATTTGATCACATCACTATGTTCTATCTTGACTGAAAGTAGACATCTCAGTTTTTTCTTTTAACCTCTTTGCTTTGGGGATTTATGATTTATAAATTAATTGGCGCCAGTTGACATAACTTTTAAATGCTTTAACTTCATGATTTTTAGTGGGTCTTTTTTTTTTTTTTCAGTTTTTGTAGCACACATTTAAAGATAATTTATTTTCATTCTTTAAAGATAGTGAAGATAAATGAGACTTACTCCTTCACGAATATACTTATCTACTGCCAACCCCAAAATTTCAATATTGAATTTATTTAGTGTTCTATAGATAACCCTATAGTTCAGCTAACTGACTAATTTGGTACTTCAGCCTCAAAATAACATGCTTATTATTTTGCTTCCCCTCCCTTCTCACCATATACAGAAAAATAATCCTATTGAATATATTTTTTTGATTGCTTAGATCTTCTTGATAAATTGAAATTTTCACTAGAAATGAACACCAATTTATTATACAAAATGTAGTTTTATATGTTTAGGATCTCCCTCAGTAGTTAAATTCAAGTAATTGTATTAAATGGCTTAAAGCCATCCTTTAAGTCACATTTCTGTAAATGGATATTGTCTTCTATGGTAGGTGAAAATCTGTTTTCTTTCTTTTTTTAAATTTTTAAATTTTTTATTTTTTTATGGTGACATTGGTTAACGAAATCCAATAAGTTCCATCTGTACACTTTAACAGTAAGGCATATATATATTTACACTGCATGTTCACCTCCCATAGTTACATTTCTTTCTGTCACCACATATTTGACCCCCTTTACCCCATCTGTCTCCCTCCTCCCCCCAACCCTTACCCTCTGGTAACCACTAGTCTATAGTCCATGTCCATGAGTCTCTGTTTGTTTGTCCTGTTTATTTGTTGCTTTTAGGTTTATATCCCACATATAAGTGATATGCGATTTTCAACTTTTTCTGTCTGAGTTATTTCGCTTAGCATGATTATCTCATGGTCCATCCATGTTGTTGCAAATGGCATTATTTCATCTCTTCTTATGTCTGAGTAATATTCCATTGTATGTATGTACCACAGCTTGAAAATCTATATTTCAAAAAGAGGTCTATTTAAGGGAGTATAACTTGAAATTTTTGTTTAAATGGTTCCTTATACGTTACTTTAAAATAACAAGTTTTTTACCTGTGCTTTAAATAATCCAGTAACTGAGGAAATGTTTAATGACTGGGCAGGAATGGCAAGTCACTAAAAACACTAACAAACTGGTTCTGGGTTCTTCACCTCTATTGCTGGTAGTCATCTGTTGTGGGGATGGGAATAAGGAAGATGATTTAAGAAGTCATTAAAGACAAAGTCATTAAAAGTCATTAAATTTTGTTGGGACAGCCTACTTCTTACAAGACAGCATGAAGTTTTCTGTGGGGCCACTTCCCAGTGAAACTAATATACATTAATTTTAAAAAGCAGTCATTAAATCTTTGGAAATGGTCCTAAGAGCATACAGCAAATGAAGAAAGAAGATCTTCTAAAACATGGTAAGAACAGCTAAGATCTGTGATAATATGAATCAAGATTTGCTTCCTCACTCTCCTTTACTAGCTTAGTAAAATGGAAACTTCACTCCAGAGTGATGCGGCCAAGAACATGGGGTTCCTTCTCTTTCCACGTCCTAGTTAGAGGGTATCTTCCAGAGAGAAGCAAGACATCAAGCATTGTTCATTCTGTTCCCCAGCTGCCTGTTACTGAGGCTGGGTTCTGAGCGAATGGGGCTGAGAGACAGAGGCTCATTCTTCTGCCCAGTTTTCATTCATGGCACAGAGGCTCTACTTGTGCATTGCTGCTAAAAAATATTGGTATACCATGCCACCCATGCCACAGCTCTTAAGGCAGCAGTTCCACCCTAAAAGAGCCAAGTTGAGAAGACCTGAGGCCACTTTCCCCCATTTCACCAAGTGTTCATATCCCAAAGCGGAGTTGTCACTCAGATGTGCACTACTATTCCCACCCCCCAGTTCCAGAGCCGTGGCTCAGAGACTTGACTTAGGGGAGAACCAGGCTGTCAAATAGAGAGCTCTGAGTCTCTTTCCAAAGGAAGTAACTTCATTTGCAACAGTATGTGGAGAAGTTCAAGCTTAGGGGTACTCTCAAAAACAGTGGAGGTTATGAAAAGCAATTAGGAGATTAGTGGATACACTGGAGATAAATGAACTTGCTAGTTTGCTAGAGAGAACCACGGCAATAAAGAGCTGGAAGGAGATCTCCTGGGGGCAGAATCAATCTCAGGCCCTAACCTTGGGAACTATCCCTTTAGTGGAGCCCAAATTTGTTTGGATTAATCTATGGAACATTTGATGCTTCGGGGCATTGTTGAAAACAGTAATCACCTGGCAAATAGTGGTGCTTAATAGCTGCGTTTGACCAGGAGAAGAGACAGGGAGTCCTGCCAAAACCACTATCATCTTATGGTAACTTTGAGAATACCCAAGGCTGTACTTCCTGAAGAGTAATATCAGAGGCTTCACACTGAGGGAGCATGGGGGAATAGACCTCACAGACACAATTCAGACAATGACTAAATAAATAAACAAGTGAATAACAATAACAAATCCCAAAGGCAGGCAACCAGTATCCAGAGTCACCATAATATAGTATCTAAAATGTCCTGATTTGAACAAAATATTATGAGACATGCAAAAGAACTGGAAAGTATGACCTGCACACTGGAAAAAAAAGGCAGGCAGCAGAAAATTCTGATGAAATTGACCAGATGTCAATTTAACAAAGATTTCAGAGTGGCCATTACAAAATATCATACAAGAATTCACTCTGAGAGAAATCACTCTGTCGGTGAGTGAAAGAAGGGGAATCATGATTAAAGAAGTAAAGTATGATGACAGTTTATATCAAATCGAGAATATCAATAAAGAGAAATCATAAAAAATGAACTAGGTGGAAATTCTGGGTTTGAAAAGTACTAAATGAAATGAAAAATTTCGTAGGGAGGCTCAAGGATAAATTTGAGCTGACAGAAGAATTAGCCAACTTGACGACAAATTGATAGAGACTATGCAATCTGAAGAACACAGAAAAAGAATAAAGAATGATGAACAGAGTCACAGAGTAATGTAGGACACCATTAAGTGTACCAGTATACACATAATGGGAATACTGGGAGAGAAAGGAGCAGAAAAAATATTTGAAGAAATTACAGCTGAGAACTTCTCAAATTTATTTATTTAAAAACATAAATCTACATATTTGGAACCTCTATGACCTCCAAGGAAGATAAAGTCTTAAGAGACCTATAGACACATCATAGTGAAAATGCTGTAAGTCAAAGATTAGAAAAAATCTTAAAAGCAGCAAGAGAATAACAGATCATCACTTATAAAGGATTCCCATAAAATTAATAGACTTTTCATCAGATGGGCAAGATATAGTAGTATAACACATTCAAAGTGCTTAAAGAAAAAAATTGCCAATCAAGAATCCTATGTCCCGTTAACTCTTTCAAAAATGAAGATGAAATACTTTTCCAGAAGAATAAAACAAAATTCATTGTTATCGGATCCAGCTTAACAAGAAGTACTAAAGGAAGCTCTTCAGGTTGAAAGCAAGTGATTTGAATCCACACAGTAATTTGAATCCACACACATACGAAAAAGAACACTAGTAAAGGTAATTATATAGTAATAAAAGACAGTGTAAATGCATATTTCTTCTCCTCTAAACTGATTTAAATAGCAATTGTATGAAAATATGTGTATATAAAATGTCTTCTGGGCCTATAGTACATGGAAATGCATTATATGGGCCGATAATAACATAAAGGAATTTTATGGGAGCAAAGCTGTGTTGAGCTACAAAATAACTTAAATAACTTCAAATGGTAACGCGAATCCATAGGAATAAGTCAGGAGAAACATAAATGATGAATACGAGGCTAATATAACAAAACCTATAAATATATACTTGTTCTCTCAGCCTCTTTAAAGTTCATAAATTATATAAAGTAATAATTGTAATTGTTATTACAATTATAGCATTCATAGATTGAGTTATAACATTTTATTGAGTTTGTAACATAAGTTACAAACATATATATGTATAAAAAAATAGCATATACAGGGAGGAAGGGAATAAAGTTACATAGGAGTAGCATTTCTGTATCTCACAGGAGTTAGTATAAATCTGAAACTACATCTGTTAAAATATGTATGGGAAGCCCTAGAAAAAAACATAAAGGAAATAACAAAAAAAAGTGAAAAAAATCATTAAAGAAATTAAAAAATTAAAATGCATTAGAAAATACTTAATACAACAAAGCAGGAAAGGAGGAAAAGAGAAACAGAATTACCTGAGACACATAAAAAACAAAAAGTAAAATGGCAGATATAAATCCAACTATATCAATAATGACATTAAATGTAAATGGATTAAACAATCCAAAGTCAGAGGTTGGCAGAGTGAGTAAAAAATATACACAGGATCCAATCATATTTTCTCTATAGGAGACATACCTTAGATGCAATGACACAAATGGATTGAAAGTAAAAGGATGGCAAAAGATATATTATACAGACAGCAACCATATGGAAGCTGGAGTGACTATACTGATATCAAACAAAATAGACTTTAAAATGATAAAAAAAAATGTTACTGGATATTAAAAGAGGTATATTTTATATTGATAAAAGTATCAGTTCACCAGGAAGATATAAATGTATGTATATAAAACGTCTTCTTAAACATGTATGCATCTAACAACAAAGCCCCAAAAGGCATGATGCAAAAACTGACAAAGAGAGATAGTTAAATAATAGTTGCAGACTTCGGTACTGCACTTTCAATATTAAAATGACTAGGGAAAAGATTAACAGGGACATATAAGTCTTTAACAGCAATGTAAATTAACTTTATTAACAGACATCTATAGTACACTCCCCCGTGACTGGAGAACTGGAGATCCCTGCTTTGAGTAGAAACTTCATATAGTGGCTTCCTGGATTCATTTATCCTGCATTTGTAAGATGTCAATTAATGCACAATCCTTAAAGAACATTATATTGCCCGAGTGAGGTAAACCCTTAAAGGCAGACCCATTGATGACTGAATCTGAATTTATTTCAAAAAGAGGATTTTGAGTTTATGAGAGAATGCCAAATACTAATTGTATGTATTGGTTCAAATACGTCAGTCTGAACACATTAATAAATTCTTGGTTTTCAGGTTTTATTGATCTGATTTTTAGTGCTATGATCTATTTTAAGAGTAAAGTACCCTTACAAGTTCTTTGGGTCATTTTGGATAAGGTTAGAGTATAAACCAGGGCTGAATTTGCTGATTCTGTTTTCATTTCTATTTTCTTTACTTCACTTATGTTTTCATGTTCTTTACATCTGAGCTTAACACCTTTTTCAGGAGACCTTATTTACATTTATGTAGCACATTTATCAAAGGTCATTTGTATATATCTCATTTGAGTCTCACAAATTTTTGAGATTGATAGGTCAACTGTCATCCTCTTTTTCTTTGTGTGTATGTACACATATGTGTGCATGTATTTTGAATATGTGTGTACATGAATTATGGCATACTTTTTTACCATTTGGATTATAGACAGTAGCTTCCCATTAGTGTCCCAATAGACAACAATGGTGGAACTCAGTACCTTAAGTTGAAATTCTCTCCCTTCCAAGTTCCTAAACCTTTTTGTTTTCTGTTCTAGGTTGGTTGTTCAGATTACTGTTATTGCCAGTGCACACACAACCATATATTCATACAAAATGATCATAGTTATAACTAACACTTATTGAGTACTTAAGTATCAGTAAGTGTGGCTAGAGAATTGTTCTAGCTAAAACAAATTACTTGAAGACATTCTGAATATACTACTGTTCTTGGTCTTAAGTTAGGACAGTAGTTCTCAACAGAGGGCAGTTTTGACCTCCAGGAAACATTTGACAACATCTGGAACATTTTTGATTGCCATGACTAGTGAATACTACTGGTGTTTAGGGGTAGAGGCTAGGGATGATGGTAAACATCTTGTAGTGTACAGGATATCCTCCCACAAATTATCTGGCCTAAAATGTTAAAAGTGCTGACTGAGGTTAAGAATCTCTGGGTTAAGGTGATTTTGTTCTTATGTTATGAGCAGTGATGAAAGTTCGAGGGAAATGTTTTCTTCTAATGTTTTTTTTAACTATGATATTTCCATGCCAATATTCCTCAGGACATAAGCTGGCCACCAGAATGTTTAACTCTGTAAAGGTTTAGGTGTCTGCCATCACAGGGAAAACCTAGAACTGCTCTATATTGCCTGACCCAGTCTACCAAAATGTCTATTTCTACCTCTGGGTGATTTTAATCAAGAGACCTCAGTGCTGGTTTTGCCCTTTGGTTTTGGTTAAGGCAACCTTCATTCTACCTGGTAGGATTCAATCACTGAATCCGTGAAAAAAAAATTTTAATTTCAGTTCCTTCTCTCATAGACTCCTTATGAAAACTTATTCATTCCTATTTTTATAACTTGATGCTCTGAACATCAGTAGTTTCATGGAAGGAAGGAATTATCAAATATTATTATACTCTGCCATATTGGATGGAACTCTCTACATATAAGACAGGAGAAAGATATTAAGTCATATTAGCTCAGCCAGTGTCATATGAGCTAAGTGTTTGGTGAAGCCATGATTCAACCTTTCCTGTGTCTGATATAAAAGCATAGTGTTCATGCTGCTGCCACTCAGATGCAAATAGAGCTTTGTTTAACTATATTAAGAAATGAATCTTTTTGTTTTATAAGTTATTCAGGATTCTCTCTTTTTCTCCTGTTCTGCTTGAAGTACTTCATTGCTGGCATTTATCTCAGTAATTTCTAGAAGGTAAACTGTTAACCTTTTGAAAAATGTCATTAACCTCTATTATTATAGTAGTGATTGATGAAAATCCAAGTGGTACTATTTTTCTCTGAAAGAATTTACTTTTAGTAACTAATTAATACTCTGTGAGGCAAGAGAGAATTTGCTTACAAATGTTTAGATCGTATTTTATTTCTAACTAGAGAACTTCTGACAGAAGTCAGAATTTTTGTTTCAGACATTATAGTTTAGGAGACTTTATAACTATGGTTCTCTAACTGAGGTCCGAAGACCAGCAGCATCAGCATCAGGGCTTGTTAGAATGCAAATTTTCAGACCTACTGAGATCATCTCAGACCTGCAGAATCAGAAACTCTTGGTTTAGGGCTGAGCAGTCTGTGCTTTAACAAGTCCTCCAGGTGATTCTCATGCTTAGTAAAATTTAGGACTGTCTCTACAGAATATCTTGTTGAATTGAGTTCTTTTGATTTTAATGAAATGCCCTTGTTCTCTTTCTGGTTTTACCACATTTTAAAACTATTATTTGTGGGGAGGTAAATTGTCCAAATTATTGACTGAACTCAAGTAGCATATATAAAATATTTAAAGAAGAACTTCTTAGGCCGATTTGAGAAATATTATTTCAAGGGATTGGGATAGGTATTTGTATAAATCATAATAAAATGAAGCCCTCAAGAGATTTAATTTGAAATCCTGCATTGTTAAAGTATAATTGTTTGGAATTCAGGGGCTGCTGAGTTGAACAGACTTCTGAGGCATGAAATCAAGGAATATTAAAAAACACACACGCGCGCTCCCATAGTAACTTTTAAAATGGAAATGAGGATATCGAAGAGGGAGTATGCTGAAAACTGTAACTGTATTTTTAAAAAGTCTTAAACTATATTCTAAAAGGTCATGGTATACTGTAGTAAATATATATTGTGTAGAGATGTTATTTCAAATAGTGGTTAAAATTCTTTTAACATCTCTGGAATTCTTCCAGATTTAGGTACCTATCTATAATAGCACTATTAGCCTGTTTGAGGATGGTTATTTTTAAATTGTAGTTTAATTAGTATTAGTGCTGTAATTACTGTATCCATAATGACTGAACTACCATCAAAATGATAGTCTGTTACCTATAATATATAGGAGATATAACATTAAATTTATAAAGCTATATAGTTATCTATAGCTTCTAAATCTTTGGACCTTGCTTCTTATTACAGAAGCAGTGCATGAATAGTGAGATATCTCAACTAGTGATCATGATTTTTCTCTCTGTGTGATATATTTTTTCCCCAAGCCTATTAACTTCTCTTTTTTAAAATTTATTTATTTAAATTAGTTTCAAATATACAGTACATTGGTTAGACCTCTATATAGTTCATGAAACGATCCTCCCAATTGCTCCCTCCCTCCCCTGGCCCTCCACCTAGCCAATATGTTAATGCTAACTGCATTCCTTCTGCTGTGCTCCCCATCCCCGTGACCAGCTATCACTACTATTTTGTACTTCTTTAACCTTTCACCCCATTCTCCCAGCACCCCTCCCCTCTGTCTGTCACCAAATTGTCCAGTATATTTGTGAGTCTGTTTTTGATTAGTTTGTTCTTTTTGTTCCTTAGATTCCACATATGAGTGAAATCATATGGTATTTATCTTTCTCTGACTTATTTCACTCAGCATAGTAACCTCTTGGTCCATCCATGTCGTTACAAATGGTAGGATTTCATTTTTTTTAATGGCTGAGTATTATTCCATTGTATATATGAACCATAATTTCTTTATCCAATCGTCTTTTGATGGGCATTTAGATTGCTTCCATATCTTGGCTATTGTAAATTGTGCTGGCATGACTATCGGAGTGCATAGATCTTTACGAATTATTGTTTTGGTTTTCTTTGGATAAATAAGTGCAGTTGCTGGGTCAAAAGATACATCCGTTTTCAATTTTTTGATAAACCTCCATACTGTTTTCCATAGCGGCTGTACCAATTTGCAATCTCACCAACAATGTATGAGGGTTCCCTTTTCTCCGTATCCTCGCCAACTCTGTATGTTATATTTTTCATTAGCAAGTTATACTACTATACAACAACTTGAGTCTGATCCCTAATTTTCTTTCAGTACAGATGCAGTATGTCTGTGTGTTCTATTTTTTGTTGAACTAGTTTATATGTTAATGTTAGTTAGCTACATTTTAAGTTGGTTTAGTTCATACATTAGCCTTAGATTGTAAGGTCTTATGTCTAGCTTATGTTACACTCAACTAGGAAGATTTTAACAGATTGGACAATTGATGGGAATGTGGAGTAACCTTGTATGTTGATATTCTCTTTTCATTTTACTTCTAACTTGGGAGCATCTAACCTCCATAACTCTGGATAGAGGCCAGGGATATTTGTGTTCAGTGTAAAATAGGATGTTCTTAAGTTGTATGTCTCTTAGTGCTATTTTTGATACTAGTATGTGTAAAGACAGAGAAGGCAGAGAGAGATGGAGAGTTGGGAAGGAAGAGGGAGTGAGGAGAGAGAAATAATAAAAAGACTACAGGGTCTGGATAGATCTATATTTGCTCTGAAGTTGTATATACAGTAAATATAGTTTACTGTGCAGTGTGTATTTAACTCAATAAGAAAATCAATCTTTTGCAAGATTTCTACTTAATACTTTTAAATTTAAATTAATTAAAATTTAAAAATAAATGACTGTCCATTTACAAATAATAATTTGTTGTATTACAAATTCAAAATTCAAAGATACTTTTATTGAATCATCAAAATTCATCAAAATTGGAAAATAAGGAGCTCCTTTTTATCTTAAAGCTAACACTTGTTAATTATAGAAAACATGGAAAATTATGAAAAAACATTTGGAAGAAAACGTAAATCACGTGTGATTGTACCACTCAGAAATAATCACATTTAATGTTTTGGTATATTTCCTTTCAGCCTTTTAAAAAATAAATTTTTAAAATTGAGCTCACGCATATCCTCATTTTTTAACAGTGTAATTGCAAGAACTTTTCCACATTTTAACTAGTCTTTATAATAATTTTAATAATTGCATATTTTATATCATAATTTTATTTAATTTTTCTATGGACGGCATCCATGAAAAACTAAGTAAAAAGATATTCACATGAGCCATAAATACAAGAGGCAAATCATAGCTACAGGAAGTACGTAATCTGAGGGAGTAAACAGAAAAATAATTGGTCATCTGACAGAATAGAAAATAGGAAAATCCTAAAATACTCTGTAAGCCAAAATACAAGTACTTACTAGAAAACACAGTGGACTAACCTAAGAAAAGTAAGTAGAACTAGACTGGGTGCAAGTGATATATGGTAAGGTTGAAGCGGTTAGATCATGTAGACATTATGAACTCTCAAAACTATAGCCAAAATTCCCTTATAGGACAAATCCACACTGAGAAGAAATTGCTGGAATAACATCCAAAATGTACAGTACAGGGACACTAGAGATAAAAGAAGATTGAGATAAAATTGAGGGAGGGGACCCAGCCCAGGAAATCTCAGAAAGTACGCTCCTTTTTGAAGACCACACAGAAACATCAGAATGAACTCTGAGATGTTAGAAAAGCTCTACTGAACCATGCCTGCTTCTAAAAATTCAGGAAAATTTCATTTAAAAATGAGTAACAGAAAATGGTAGAAGAAAAATTCATTAGTCTATTATAAAAGAAAAAGAGAATAAGAAGCCAAGTGACTTTTTAAAGACACTGTAAGTCAGAAAGATATGCCCACAAAACAGATGAGTACTATAATCAGTTTTAAAACAAGCTGAAATAAATTAAGAAAATGAAATAATATATGAAAGAAAAACAATTGGAATTAGAAAAACTTAGAAATTAAGTAATAGAACTCAAGAAAAAAATAGAAAAAAGTAAAATTTAAAAAATGAATACTAATCGAAGAAATTCAGAGTAAATAAACAAGATGGATAATGTGTAGTGATACAAGGTGAAAATGAAAAAAGTTTAATAAAAATAGAAATGAATAAAGAGGTAAAAGATTCAAGAATAAGCAAAATAATTAAAAACAAAAACAATATATGGATAGCGCAAGTCCTTCTAGAAGAAAACTAAAGCAAGGAAACTGAACAGATAATAAAAACTATAATTCAAAAGAGTGTTCTTGAAATTAAAAAAAAAAATTGGAAACTTCATATTGAAAGGGCATACTGTATACCTGAGAATTGTGACCCAGAACAATGATAATTGACACAATGCTCCTAATATCACTGAACTTTAAAGAAAAAAAAAATTTGAGCACCAGGTAGAAAGACTAAATGATATATAAAGGAAAGAAACTAAGATTGTCATCAGACTTTTTAACAGCGATGCTTTATGCCAGAAGAAAATAGAATAACTTTTTTAAGGATATTAAAGGAAAGAAAATGTGAGCCAATGGGCAATATGTTGGATTTATCCAACAAAATGACTTTCAAGTGTGAAAACTGTGAAAAATCTTTATTGATGTATAAAAACACTCAGAAATGTTATTCCCATAAGTTCTTCCTAAAGAAGTTTACTAGAGAATACACTTCATATAAAATCAGAGCGGGGTATGGGCATTAGGATTGGGGTGGCTAACTTTAATTTTCTTCTCCCTTAAAGATTCGTAAGTCATAGGCACCTTCATTGGCTCAAATTATTTTAAGTATTGTGATAAATGTTCATAATTTCATTGCAGTCTTTAATGTAGCAATAGGGAATGTAATAGATCTTTTTATTTAGATTGTTTCTTGTATAATGGTATAACCATGGCTCCTTTTAAGAATGGACATACTACTTTGCTATGTAGAGCACGGTTTCTCAGTCTGGGCACTATTGACATTTTTGAGCTGGATAATTATTTGTTGTGGGGCTGTCCTGTACATCGTAGGATATTTAACAGCATCCCTGGTCTTTACCTACCAGAAGCCAGTAAGTACCCTATCTCTGTGACAACCAAAAATGTTTCTACATTGCCAGATGTAGCTTAGAGGGCAAAATCAGCCCTAGTGGAGAACCATTGCTATAGAGAAGTGTTGAATATGCTACAAAGAACTTGTTAGTACACCACTGCAGTTGATCAACCATGAAGACCCATCTTCAAATTGTAATCGAAAACAAAAACTGATAAAAGAAATTAATCAGCCAGGACAGTGCCCATTATAGATTGGATTATATATTTCATAAACTTTTGAAATGGGAAGTTTTATAGTTATATGTATGTAAATATAACATGTATTTGTGTGTATGTGTATGTGTATATACACAATCTGTAATTATGTTAGGTGCAGTGTGCTAATTTTAGAGAAGATAAAGTGTCTATAGGCTATACCCAAAATCTGATTAATAGAATTTCAAAATTAAACATACATTTTTGTCCCATTTTTAATTTAATCCTTAATATTAAATTTGCCTGGATATTTTCAACATCAAAACTTTTTTAAAAATGCCTTCCTGATTGTACCTTGTACTACTGCATTTATGGAAGGATTTCTTTGTTAGTATATAGGAAAGGCACTTTTTTAGTTACATTGTACTTGTAAGTGTATAAGAAAGTCAGTCACTTATAAATGCCTATTATCTGAAGATATGTAGAAAATGCACTATTGTAGGCATAACACTAAAATGAAGGGATACAAAATTTAAGGATGAGTATTGTCAAGCCCTCAATGTCTGCATGACATTTCCTGGAGCTTTTATACCCGAGAACTAAAATCGCAAATTATGCCACTCCTAGGTGAGAATATTTCATTTGAGGCTTCTTTTATTTCATAATGAACACATTAAATAATAAAATATAGTTGAAGTTTGCTTTACCTAGAATTTTCTCAGACATTTTTTTTTCAGTTAAGGATAACTCTCCGGTCTCAAATTTTAATAATTGAATATTTTACTCATTGAATATTTTACTCAATAAAACTAAACCTTTAAAGTATAAAACATTATATTTTGGAAAAAGCTCAGATTATCAACAATTATTATTTGCTATCTTTTTACCTAAGTACCAATTATCACAAGATTAAGGGATATAATTTTAGACAAGATAAGATACCTTCACTTTAGCTGTTATAAGCTAATTTTTCTTAGAAGTGCTTTTATACCTTGAATTTGAAGGGTCCCAGCATAATTCTGCTTTTCTGGGTTTTAGAAATGGAAATAATCTCTGCTGATATAATATGTTCCGTCTCTTTAAGTCCTCAAATTTCCCAGGGGGAACATTTCACAAACTGCTCTATAAAATGTGAATCGGTTTGGAATGGAGGATTTCCGGAAAGATCTGTGAATCTGAGAAAAGTTGCATATTGTATCTTAGAGACTCATTATGCACCTTAATGTATTAAGTGTTCTTAGCTAAAAAAAAGCTGTTTAACCCAGTATTTCTGAAAGTTAATTGGCCATGGAATCTTTTTTGGTAGAGCATCTATTAAGATCTTGAGGAGCAAATACTTTGTGGACCAGTTTTGGAAGCAGTGCTGCTTCCTCAGCAACTGTTAAATGACCAGTGGAGGTGAGGTGTAAAAAGTATTAACAGAAGTTGTGGAAAATTAAAGGAAAAATTTGAGGATGAAAAAAAGATACCACTAAGTTTTTTTTTAAAGGGAGAGAGTGTTAAAAAAGATGACTAGATATAAATTGAAATTATAAAATTAAAGGAGTTGGCATATACTACATTGGTTCTTTTATAAAGAACATAACTTGTCATGTGATATAGAAAGAAGTCAGCAGCATTAGAAATTATATTGATAAAACAGTTTAAATACTGAATCAGTAACATTAATGTTAACCTAATTTGCCATTTTATAAGAAAATATTCATTTTATGTATTTATATTATTTTTGTATATATTTGTATTCAATGGTTTTGTTATAATATTTTTGATTCGTTTAGAAGCAAACTATATAGAAAGGAAAAGTTATTTTAACTTTCTTTAGACGGCTAAATGTTTACACACAAATGTTACTTAATCTCGACATTTGGTATTAGTAATTTTATCCCTTTTTCATGTGGGGAAACTATGGCTTAAAAAGGTTGTGACTTGCCTAATACCATAGAACTAGTTATTTAAGAAACTAGAACCTAGATCTTTCCATTATAATAAATTATCTAATTATGAATAAACAGCTGAAATTTGTAATGTACATAAGAAAGGAAAACCTTGTTCTAACCAGAGAATTTCTTGAAAGTCTTTCAGACTGTTAAGAAGCCTGCCTCCTGATTTTCTTGATTTCTTCAGCTGGAATGGAGGTAAATAGAAGATGAAGTGAAGGCAGTAAACTATAGAGAAAAACACTAGTGGTCTGAAGTTAACAAGTTTAAACCCCGATTCTGTCATGTAAATAGTTTTGTCCTTGGGCAAATTATTGAACTTCTTTAGTCCTCAGTTTTTTAACTTGCTGAGTGGTTTGAATTATGGTTTTAACACTCATAGTACGTGTTTCATAATTGGTAACTAGTGCCATCATCATCATCATGAATTATACTAAGAAGATTCCATTAGCATTGGGTTTCTTTGTCAGAGACACAGGAATCTTTGCCCTTTCCTCTGGCATGAGGGAAAATAATTATAACCTGCTAATTTATGTGATAACAAGGATAACTGATCTATGATTCAGAAGGCCTAAATGCAAGGGCCTTGTATTAGTGAAAAAAACTTTAGACAGATTACTAGTAGTTAGGGTCTATTCATAGTATCTTTTAAATAGAAGTATTCTAACATGAAGTTGCAATGAGATAATGGATGTTAATATATTATGTATAACATAGAGAGGACCATGAGAATAAAAGCTAGGTCAAGAAATCATTTGTTGAATGACTAATATCACATAGCTGTGGAGAAATACTGTCAAATTCTGAGTCACCAATAAAGAATGTACAATTATAATCCTTTATAACTGTACTGTTATACAGTTCATATTTATAAATATAAACTATATTTTTTCTCTACAAAATATAGTTTTTCTATTTTTGCTTTATCACCAGTGAAAAATAAAGGTAATAAACAAGTTTATTTGATCCTTTTGGTTAAAGTAAGAAGAATCTAGCCCGATGTAAAGAATCTTTGAGAAAGCTTCACAGAAAGATCAGGATGTGGATTAATCTAAGCATGGTGACCATACTCTTTAAACCAAATCTTGGAATACATATTCTCATATAGTATGACAATATAATTTAATATTTGAAATCAGTATTGCCCTATAAAATATGTAAGATATAATCACTGTAAACATACATGATAATAGTAAGGATAGTACTTCTCAAATCTTTTATTCCACGGGGCACGTACAAGTTTAGAAAAAGAGAGTAGTTGGAAGGGAGAAGAGGTTAAGGATGTAGTGTAGGAAGCATTCTTTCCAAAAGAAAATAGTAATACCTTTAATAGGTATAGTGCGTAAGAGTTTAGCAAATGATTTTTTAAATATATTATCTCATTTAATCCTTACAGCACTGTGACGTACTCAGAATACTCATAGCACTATTCCTTTTTGGGCAATTTAAACTGTTAATTTTTTAAAAGATGTATAAAGTTTGTTTATAAACCTGTAATTATAGAAAATAATCAATTTTATATAGATTCTATTTCTAATCCAGATAGTATTCACAAAGTATAATTATAATACTGATCTAATGCTTTTGGCAACCTTTAGCTTAAAATTTTTTCAAGCTGCCTAAAATTCATTTTTTTCTTTAAATTGGAAAAAGTCTTGAATGGATAGACATAATATAAAGCTAGGCTTTTAGGATATATTATTCCGATTAAGCTTCAAAATAATCATGTGAAGGTATGGATTATTACCCCCACTTTACCTATGTACCCAAAGTCATATAACTTTTAAGAGACAAAGCTAGAATTTGAAACAAGATTTAATTTATTCCAAAATTTTTCTATTCTTGTTTCTCTACCCTACCTGTTAGTATTTATTTTCATACACTTTGCTTTTAATCAAGCATTTATAGTGTACACTCAACATTTAAATCTAATTAATCAAGCATTTATAGTGTACACTCAACATTTAAATTTGAAACTTTAGAGAGAGCATGTAGTTTTGATTCTATAACATTACTTTAGATACCATTGAGAACATTAACATAATATCTGCAGCTACTACATTTATGCAGAACATCATGTGCCAAGTTCAGTACACAGTCTCCTTTACAACACGGTTATGTAGGTATTCTATCAGTTTTACACATTAGGAAACCGAGGATAAGTTATGTACCTCGAGTTTATATATCTAGTAAATGGCAGTATTGGGATTTAAATCTAGTTTTGATTTCATAATCCATACTTATATTGTACTTAAGCATATTTTTATGGCCCCAGTATGTCTGTATTTTATAGAGAAATTTATGAAATCTTTCAGAAAATAAGCTATATGAAAATTTCTTTTTTCTCTCAGCAGTAGTCTTCCAAATAATTGTGAATGATTACTTACATTTATACATATATATAACATGTGCCAGGGAAACAGACTAGAGTTTGATTAGATAACGAACTGCTAGAAAAAAGATTATAGTCCTTAGGAGTTGGACTGATAGATATAAACTCATATAAATCTTTTCATGTGAAATTTTTCTCTTCTTGATTAAGAGCTATAAAGTTGAGCACTAAGTCCATATACACTATATTTTAATGCTTGAGTTTATTCAGTTTTATAAGTTAATAAAGCCAATTTATGATCAGCTGTTTGATGTTAAATTTGTTTGGCTTCGGGAGAATGACTAAACTTAAAGCTAACATTTGCTTGCTTGAATATTAATGCATAGGAATGTGAACACTGCATCATTGTGAGTCCTTTGTAAGAAAAGTTTCATCAGCTTTAGAGGTATTTCATGTTCCTTAGAAAATCAACAATAGTTTCCTTAAGAGATCCTTGATATTTGTTTATGTAATAAAAGAGGAAGGAATAACTTTTGAGTTATTGTATGAAACCTTTGTTTACTGTCTAGAATTATGCAGGTATCATTAATAGCACTTACGAGGATCAAGCACTGATAAATCTCTAATGGATGTCTTAATGCCTAGAATTATTTTCCTAGTAATACTTGGAAAGAAGATTGTTGATTCATGCCATGCATAGTATCTTATAGAAATTTCTATCACAATACTGCTATTGGACAAATACCAAAATTCATGATTTTATCTAGTTCTTTACCCCTTTCTTTTTTTTATTTTTTATTTTATTTTTTTTAGGTGAGGCAACCCTTGGTTGACCTCACAGATTGCAAGGACCTTGTCAGCTTACAATCCCTTGTGCTTTTATTTTTTACACCTACAGTACCTGGTCTTCTTAGGTGGTCTCCCATCCAAGTACTAACCAGGCCCGACCCTGCTTAGCTTCCAAGTTCAGACCCTCTTTCTTTTAAAGAGGTTTTTTTACTATGTTATCAGGAACAACCAACTAACTTTAGAACCTTTCTAAAACGTTTCAAGAAAAGACACATAGAGGAAACTTATTAATATTTTTATTGGAAACTTCTCTTTATTTTTATCCCTTACAATATGGGTGTCTATAATAGTCACATAATAAAAAGTTTCAAGGAAATTCCTTTCTTTTTTTCTGTTCTCCAAACTGAAAGTTTTCCAGTGTCTAATTTTTTTTTAAGCAATGAGAAAAGGAATTCTCGGTGGGGAGGGGAGGGAGAATATTACGTAAAGCATGTAACAGTCTGTGTTAAGAACTTTCTTTTATGGAAAATAAATGTAAACCTAAAGGAAATCTTTTACGAGAGTCAAAATCGGTAGTCAGCTATTGTAAAGCAGTTCCCTGTTAAGAAAGGATTATGTACGTGTAGCAAAAGGACTTTTCCATCCTGCAAACTTAATTAGAGCAGTACACATCAAAAATGTAACTATTCGGTTAATTTGTCCTTAATCAATTCTGCTGATCTGATACTCAAGCAAGTCTGAGAACCTGTTATTCACTCACTTGACAAACATTTATTAAATGCCTACTACAAATTTTAAAATAGTAAGTTTGAGTTCAATAAATAGACAACCCAGGTTCAAATCTTGACTCTGAAACTTACTACCTTAAGTTTCAATTTCCTCATTTGTAAAGTATTACTTGACAACATGTGACTGTTTTATAACCAAGTAGAAAACCATCTTCCTTTTCAGATGCCCCCCCGGGAATGGTGGTGCAAGGTTAATTTTTTCTTTGCCTAGTGGAAGACTGGTGCATTTTAGATTATATTTAATTTAGGACATGGGATTCCAGGTTAACTCTTCTGGTTTATAGCCCTTCCACTGGGCCAATAATTCTTTATCTTCTGTTATTGACTTCTAATATATTTGCATTGTTGTCAAAACGTGGTCTCTGTGATCCTACTTTTGATATTTGTTGAGACTCTTTATGGCGTAGTATATGCTCAATTTTTATAAATCTTTCTCGTGTTTCAGAAGAATGTGTAGTCTCTAATTTAAATGTCTGTTAGATTAACCTTGATAATCATTTTACACACACACACACACACACACACACACTAATTTATTTGCCTGCCTGAACTATCAATAAACAAAAGAGATGTGTTGAAATCTCCTGCTACAGTGGCAGATTTGTAAATTTCTCTGTAAATTTGTAAATGCTAACAACTTTTGCTTTAAATATTTTGAGGTTATTTTTTCATACATACGTATTTACAACTATCATACCTTTCTGGTAAGTTGAACCTTTTATTATTATATAGTGACCCTCTTTAAACCAAATAATATTGTTTTAAACTTATTTTGCCCCTTATTGATATAGCAACTTTCAGTTTATGTATTAGAATATAACTGTTACAACTTCTGAACCTTTCTCTATACTTAAGAATTGGGTGTCTTATAAATAACATCATATCTTTCTATTTTGTTTTTTAATCTAGTTCTGTCTGGCTGCAGTAAAATCTTGAGTTTATTAACAATTATTTTTATTGTTTGTGATTACTGGTATATTTGGACTTGTTTTTACTACCTTACTTTAAATTGTTTATTTTTCCTGCTTTAAAATATGACTTTAAAAATACTTTAATGTATTTTTGGTTTACTTGTTTTTTTATTCCATTTGTAAATACACCTGGCTTCGAAATTGTAGACACTATTTCTGTTATTTTTAGAGGTTTCCCTGGAAATATTACCTTATGTATTAACAGTCTTATGTTATAGCTTCATCTGCACTTGAACAATTAAAGGACCTTAGCACACTTTCACTCTATTTCAGTCTCCTTTCAGGTCTTTGAATATAGTTCCTTTTTTAATAGATCTTAATACTGTTACTCTTGGATAGTTCTCTTTAAAAAGACTATTATCTTCATTATTTTATTTGAACAATGTGGGGCTTGGGAGGAAATATTATTTGAGCAAATATTTGTCAGTAAACATTTTACAAAAAAAAAGTACTCAAAGCATAAGTGTACAGCTCAAATCAATTATCAGTTATAACCTTACCCAAGGGTACGTATTTACTTTTTATTTGAATGTTTTTTATATTTACTGGCAAATTTACCAATTTGTTCACCATTTATTAGCTCTCTAAGACCTTCCTCCTGGTATTATTTTCCTTCTTGAAGTACATCCTTTAGCATTTCCTTTAGTAGGTCTTTTGGTGAAAAACTTTTTATTTGTCTGAAAATCCTTTTTTTAATCCATGTTCTTGAAAGGTAGTTTTGCTGAGGGCATGCATCATTTTCTATGACAGGTTTTTTTCTAATAGAACTTTGATGATATTCCACATCTTCTGCCTTAAGTTGTTGGTGATGAGTCATCTTTAGTCTAATTATCATCCCTTTGTCAGTGATCTGCATTTTCTCTGTGCTTGTAAGATTTTTTTCTTTTATTACAATGTACTTGGCGTGCATTTCGTTTTATTCTGCTGGATATGTTTTTTTCTTGTGTTATTTGGGTCTTTCATCGTCTTTGGAAAATTTATAGCCATTACCTTTTCAAATCTTTTCTTACTGTATTATTTCCTCAAAGGATGGACTCTAATGGCATATATTAGACTCTATTATTATGTCTTTTCTGACCATTGCTCAATTTTTCACTCCACATTTTATTTCTTTAAATATTTCCTACAAGTTTATTTTGTATTTTATGTTTGATGAATTGGATATTGTTTATGTTCTTCAGCACTCATGGTGACGTGTTTCCATGTGTGTTTGGTGATCTTTGCTTTTCTTTGTGGTTTAACCATATACTTTGTTTATTGCTAAAAAAAAATTTAAATTTTGTTGCTGTTTATGACATTCTCATAAATGGAATCATAATGTATTCAGAAAACCTGGGTACCCAAACCGAGGCTTTTTTTTTTTTGGTTATTGCTAACCTAGAACTACGTCAGCTATTTTTCAGAGTCCTTAGCTTAATATTGGGATTTCTTAAGAAATTATAACTTACCTCAACATTAAAAATCATGATGTTTCAGCCTTGAAGTACTTCTTAGGCATGATACTTGAAGAATGTGTAAAACCAAAGAAATGATTTTTACAGATATGAGTATCATGAAATTTAAAAAATTTTCCAGTTTTAAAACCTTATTTATTTCCCTCTTGACAGCTAGATTACATTTAAGGAGAAAAGCAAATTCTTTTATTCATTGCCATTGTTCTAAAACAATCTGGCATGATGTGTACAGAGTGGTCACAGTTGATTAGTTTTACTATTTTCACTGTTTTCTTCAACAGTGATTTGAGATCAAGAAGCATATTGTTAAGTCACTGTAAAAAAAGTTTTACAGTTCTTCAGAAAGTGAAACATAGAATTACTCAATGACCTAGTAGTCCCACTCTTAAGTAGTACCCATAAGAATTTAAAACAAGTATTTAAATGATTTTTTCACAAATATTCATAGCAGCACTACTCACAACACATCTGGGAATAACCCAAATGTCCATCAACTAACTGATGAAAGGATAAAGAAAATGTGGTATAATCATACAGTAGAATATTATTTGACCACAAAATGGAATGTGCTGATAATGTGCTACAATGTAGATGAACCTCAAAAATATTATGCTTAGTAATAGAAGCCATACATAACAGGTCACACATTGTATGATTCAGTTTACATTAAGTGTCCAGAATAGGCAAATCCATAGAGACAGAAAGCAGAGTATTGGTTGCCAGGCGCAACAGCGAAATGGAAAAGGGAGAGACTGTTTAATGGGTACAGTGTTTCCTTTGGGGGTGATGAAAATATTTTGGAACTAGATAGAGGCGATAGTGCTCAGTGTTGGGCATGTTCTAAAACCACTGAATTGTATACTTAAAAATGGTTAATTTTATGTTATACGAATTTTACCTTAACAATTTTTAAAAGGCATACCGTTAGCTTTTAATTGATCTTCTGAAAGAAAGCAGATCGCGGACTCGAATTCATGTGTGTCCTCCTTGATGCACTTGAGGATAATGTTCCATTAAAACTGCTTTCAGCTTTCTAAACAAGCTAAATATTCAGTGATAAATAGAATTGAAATTTGTTGAGCATTTCTCTTCTCATATACAGTTCTCTTTGTATGCTAAGTTGATTCATACCTTCTGCATCAATGGTTTTGTCCAACTCTAAAGTGAAATATCTAAGATGTGCATTTGGGATAGTAGTTACTCTTTTAAATCATGTCACTGATACTGTATGACGCTATACATTATGATTTGATAATTTTTGCCAGTGCTTTCTTCTGACTTTTCTCTAATCATAGTATTTGTCAAGAGGTTTGTATTTAGTTAATAAGCTCCTTCACAGTTGACTAAATTGTGCTTTTTTCTCTCGTGAGAAGTGTAATTTAAAAGGGTACCCCCTTAAATCTTGGTTTCCCCTTAGTTTTGGGGGGGGGGGAATTTGCCAGTTTTCATCTGAAAAGGATTTTTGGGGGAGTGAAAGTTGTTTTGTTGAAATTCATTCAGTTGGTTTATCAAAGGTCACTATTTTGTTTGAAAATGACTAAGGGTTCAGCAGCCCTATATTACCATTTGTTAAAGTCTTATTGACGAGACAGTGGGCTCTAAGGGCATATGGATAGTCAGTTAAATATGATCTAATGTGTAAAAGTGATTATACCTTCTATTTTGAGGTTTTCTTTTTGATGTGTGTGAAATCATCACACTTACAGATTTGTTTGTCTCAACAATATTCATAGTCTCTGTCACTGGAGTCCTTCCCTGTTGGTATTATCTTAATCTGCGTGGTGGCATTTGGTACTGTTTTCAGAATCATTTTTACACTCCAGTAAATTATTTTTCAGATGGCTCTTTAACTTTGTGAATTGGGGATATGATGAAACACAAGAGGAATAATTAAGAAAAAACAAATTTAACCAAGTAGATAGTAATTTTTGAGCTCTGAATATAGTCAGGATGACCTGAAAGTTAGTTCTTGCAACATGTGTTCAACCTTTAAGAATATAGACTATAATAAGATTTCTGTGGGAATAATTTTACATGTAAAATTTATCACGTGTATGTACAAAACTGCTTTTCCCTCTCAAACTGCTAATGACTCGTGGATCACTTGATAAATTCTAGGGACTGACAGTGATCTATCCTGAGCACTCCAGTGCCTTAGTTCATTGTTTTCCCACTTCAATCATTTACATACTATTTTGACAATATTTTTCATATTTCATAATTTGCAGTTGGGGTTAGATTTGGATTGAAATAACAGCGACCCCAAACAACAATGACTTAAACAATTTAGAAGTCTATTTTGCTGTCACCTAAAAGTCTGCAAGCAGGTGGAAAGGGCTAGTATAGTAGCTCTGTTAAATAAAGTAGTCAGGAATCCAGGTTCCTTTTATCTCATTACTCTGCCATGCATAGCCTCCAATGCCAAGGTCACCTTACAAACCTAGATGGCTTCTTTAGTTTCAGCCATCATTTGTAATCTAGCTGGCAGGAAGAAGAAAGGAATGAAGAAGAAGAAGGCTGAGAGGGTGAATGCCAGCTGTCTTTTAAGGACAGTTCCTGGAAGCTGCCATAGGTAACCTTGTTTAGATCTTAAACTGTCCAGAATTTAGGCACATGGCCACATCTAGATATGAAGTCAGTGAAATGTATTCTTTTTTCTCTGATGGCATGTACCCAGTGAAAATTTGAGGGTTTTGTTACTGTAGAAGATGTAATATCTGCCTTATTTTATCGTCTCTACTCTTAATTCCTTAATATTTTTCTTTGTTATATCCCTTTTTACTTAAGTAACTGTATTTAAAATGTAAATAATACATTGTCACAGTAAATACATAGTAACATCTACCAGAAAAAGAACTTTATAAATCAGAGTGAAAAGGCAACAGTGAGTCCATTCTTTGTTAAAAAGAGAGATTAGAGTTAGAGAGATGCCAAAGAAATACTAGCATCAGCCTGAGATTTTTGTTTTGGATATAAAGATTGAAAGTAAAAAGAACCAGTTTTGTCCCATGCGAAATGCTCCCCTACTGCATGCGGTTGTTAGGTGCACAAGTGTGTGTGTGTGTGTATCTTTATATATCTAGTAATGTAGGTAGATGTACAACTTTACTATTTAATATAAAGTGCCTCTAGAATGAAGCAACTTAAATATATTTATAAAATTGTTTTATAGTTTAGGATTTTAGTGGTTTATGAACAAAATCTTTAGATTTAATATTGAAAGACATTTTATATTTTATTGATAACTATTTTCTTGGGAACCTTCATAAAGTTTTCATTTGTAAGTTAAAATATTGATATTTTTGTATGCCATATTTGTATATTTTATTTTATTGCTTGTCACCTATATTAGCAACCTTGCTAGGTGAGTTTAAGGAAGAAAAAAAGAATTATGCCTATTACTAGGTTGTAGAAGAATATTGTTATTATGTTTCTATAACTGATATTCTATGTAATTTTATCATTTTCGTCTTGATTTTAAAAGCTTAAAATAAGGATATCAAGAGTATGAAGCAACCAAAGCTCAAAATATATTATGAAGTATGAACTATCATGATAACATTATGCAGTCACTATTTTAATTAAAATAGAACCGAACTGGATTATCTACCTGATCAACCTCAAAGTATGAAGCAAAAGAAATTCAATACTTTGTTTCTAATTGTAGAAATGTAATAATACTTAGGCAATAATGTTAGGCAGTGGTTTACACTGACAGTATTCTGCTTATAGGAATATTTGTGGATTTCTGTGCAAAATTTACATTCAGTGGAGAATAAAAATATAAGAATTTCTTAATACGTTTATCTTTTGTTTGTGGGAAGTTAAATTTAGATTCCCCCAGGGCTGTACATAGTTTAATTTGGGAAGAACTAAAATGTTATAAGGGGAGTTTCACATGGATCCAAAAAGGATCAATATTTGGAAAATAGACCATATGAAGAAAAACTAGAGAAATGGAGATTTTTAAACCTAGAAAATTAACTTAAAACATGATTTATATACTTGATAAGCATTTATTGTATACCTACTGTGTGTTCAGAATGTTACTTTCCTCCCACAGAGTATCGGTAGGATATAAACTTTGATGGAAATAATATAGTCTTAGAGAGATTACAGACTGGATGAATTTAGCTGAATTTACATTATGCCTTTCTCTGTGCCAACCACCATATTTGTTTTGAAGCAATGAATAAGACAGACATGGCAAATGAGATGGAATCAAGAAAATTGCTTCTGCCTTTTTCCTTTTTATGGTTCCATAACTTTGTTTAATTATTGTATTTACATTTTTTTGTGACGAAAATATCTAAAACTTTTCTGATGTATAATTTTTAGGTCACTAGGTAGTATAAGAAGTATTAATTTTAAACATTTTTTAGATAAATAGATTCCCAGCAATTGACTACCTGATTGAGCTTTTCAGGTTAAGCTCTTCATGAGAGAGCTTAGTCTTTTTCAGAGGACTAAGCAATTCAGGGGAAAATTAAATCAGCTAACAGGCCATTTAGACCAAAATAATAAATTTGAAGAGAATTCTTTACTTCTATTATACTTAGATCAGGCAGTCTTTCCTAAACCTATTTTCATATTTGTTTCCATTGTAAACTTAATAATTTTATTAGTTTTTAAATAAGATTTCCATTGTTAACTTTGTTAAAATCACAGTGTCTGTTGGAATGCCCAAGTCATTCAGATGAAGCTTTATATTAGTTTCTTTTGATTCTTTTGGGGTTTTAGTTTTGTTGCACATTCTGAATAAGTGCAGCAAAAAACGACAAACTATTTTTTCCCCTCAAAAAGTAAATAGTAGCTATTTTCTAAACTCAAAAGTTACTCTTGGTGATTTCTACATTGCGATTTTGGGAATTCTGGTTATCCTTACTTCATGATAAGTGCTTAGATTCTGGAAGGATTCCTAATATGATGAGTTGGGTGTGTGTGTGTGTGTGTGTGTGTGTGTGTGTGTGTGTGTGTGTGTGTGTGTGTGTGTTTTAAAGAAGTAAATGTAATAAAGTGTATACACTTTATTTAGGTAGTGGAATGATTGCTGTCAATTATATGTCAGAAAGAGGGGACTACAACTAAAGATTTACAGGTTTTGTAAGAGTAGATAGGGCAATAAAATAAAGTAAGCTCAAAGGTGAATATTTTTTTTCTAGGAAGATTCCTAGAGATATTTAACTAACCATATAGCCTATGATAAATTAATCTAGTGCTTCTCGTGTGTGTGTGTGTGTGTGCGTGTGTCTGTGCACACACACGTGTGCAAGCATGGTTTTATTTGGACTCATTAGTATTATGCTTTTATTTTTTGGTTATTAATTACTTTTTTAAATTATTGGGAAATATAAAGAAAACATCTTGCACAAATGACCTCGAACCCTGTGCTTTATCTCTACATTTATGCATTTCCTAATAAAGTTTAAGAGAATATACTTAAAGAAGCACGGCGAGTGTATAGGTTACTGCAGTAAGATTAATGAGAATTCAGGCAGATAGGTCAGCATAGAAATAGTAAACTTGGATTCAGTGATTAGAAAAACTAGTCTTTAAGTTAGGTCTCAGACAGCCAGGGCCGGTTGCAGCACCAGGGAGAGCTCCAAGTGTGCTCCTAGATCTGATGGTGTTATTCTAAAGGTAGAGGGCATTAGTCCTGTGTACTTCAATTGGTTAAACAAGAGAGCTCCCCTGAGGGTAAAGATTTTTCTTCTTCATTTGGCCAGAGCCTTCAGTTTTACTTTCTGAGGTCAGGAAACAAAGTGCAGCTATTCAGTAATGAAACTAATTTATATATTATGTGATAGAACTGATTCTGAAAAGGAATTTCATAATGTTCTGCCTACTTAGCTATTATTTTTTGTCGTGAATAATTTAGCATGATAATATACCTATTCTCTCAGCTTTCCAGAGGACTTTTTACCACCAGTGCCATTCTTTTTCCCACTTCAGCTTGAAACTTACTTACTTGTAATATTCTACCCTTGTCTTTTTTTCCTTGGAAATTTTATATTTTACTAGGTTTTAAAACCTGGAAGAGTTCATAGATTGTTTAAGAAATATAAGTAAATATTAGCTTTTACAGTTATTCAGAAATAAATCCACACATATATGAAGGATACATTTTAATATAGGGATATTAATGTAACATCTTGTGGACCCTCCATGTGCCAATATCAAAGTTTCATCTAGAAGTTTCACCCTGTGTAGGATAATTTATTCACTGTACAACCACCACAAGCCAACTCTTCTCATAAAGTCTCTAGATAACCCATTTTATTTGTGATAAACTTATGTCCTCAACTTTTTCTTAGAGTTCTCTGTTTTGTTTTATTCTTCCTCAGTCTTCCTTTTCTTCCTTTCAACACTTTACTCCCCTTCCTCTTTTGTACTTCCCAATTTATTTCCTCCTCTCTCTACTTTTTTCCCTTCTTTTTGTCCATCTCCTCTTTCTTCTCCTTTCTTCCCTTTATATGCTTTTTATCCCTCCTATCCACTCCCTAGCTTCCCCAGTCTTCTTCCTTCCAATTTAAACTAAAATCTCTTTCTTCAGATAACACTGCTACCTGCGTACCATCTCAAGAAATGACCACATTGTTCTTTTCTTTAAAAAAAAAAAAAAAATGTTTTAGATTTGTTACTTTGTGTAACCTTCCCAAGTCCCACTCCTACCTTTTGTTCTCTTTTTAGATATGTTTCTAATATACTCAGAAAATAGAAACTGGCATATATGATTTTTTTACACTATTTCTATATCTTATTTTCTTCTCACTCCAGACTCAGAAGGAATAACTTCTCTACCTATACTCTAGTTTTTAGATAAAATAAAAACAAAACATATTTACTGTAGAAAGTTTAGTAATTATAAATGTAAAAATTTTTGAATCACATACTAACACTAATTACTGTCAACATTTTATATAGCATTAGTATTTTCTTTGCATATATTTACTATGAAGTGTATATTTTAAATAACTAGAACCTTATGCTCCATTGCATTTTTAAAATTTTTCATTAGAGTATCTCAAATATCTTACATTATTAAATATTCTTTTATACCATTTTTAAGGGTTACATAGAATTTTCTTACACAAAACTTATATCGAATAGTTGTTTTTCATCCCTATAAATGGTGATGAACAGCTTGAATTTTTTTCTTTTCCTTTTTTGGTAAATCTTTGCCTATATCTTTGACTACATCTTTGAATAATGTGTTTATTTACTTAGGGTAATTTGCTAGAGAAAAGATTTCTGAGATCAAATGATACTCATTTTTAATGCTTTTAACGCATATCGTCCAAGATCTCTTGGTGATGTCCTCTAGACATTTGTGTTCCTCAGACTATGTAATTATGCTCCTAAAAATGGAAAATTGGGAGCATACACCCCAATATTGAACGTAGGTGTAAGTTAGATAGAAATATACAAAAGGAAATTTTTGATATGATAAAGTGAAATAAATCATTTAAAATTTTATTTATTAACTATATAAAAAGCTTTTGTGATCTTTTTAAGAAGTATATTATGAATTTCATTGTTTGTCTCCTCCCATGAGAACGTTAGCCCCATTTGGGTAGAGATTTTTGTCTGCTTTGTTTACTCAGTAGTCCAAGCATTAGAACAGTGTCTGGCAAATAGTGAATGCTTAATAAATTTTTGTTGAATGAATAACCAGAAACTATTTTATGAGAACAGTGAGCTTCAATTAAAAAAATATATATCAGTTTAATAGTTTGTCATACATTGATTCAGAAGTCTGTTTCTGTATTCAGTTTATTTTGATACTTGCTTTTCCATTGTGGAAGAATAATAAAAGGATGAAAATGTAACAATTGCATCATTGTACACTTAAATCATAATCCTCCTTTTTAAAAATTCCTCTGTCAGTTATGCAGTGTTTTTCTGTTGAAATTGATTTAGCATTTTTTCATCTTGCCTGAGATCAGTTTTTCTTGTAAATTTTGGGACACTGTCAAATTTTTATTTTTTTTATAAAAAAGATCAAATCAATTTCTGGGCAAGTAAAGATAACGATAGGTAAGGATAAATCCAAGTCTCTCCATGTTGCCTCCAAAATCAGTAAAGAGCAATGAGAAGAACAAATGAAACTACAAAATCTATACCCTCAGCATAACTAGAGGACAGTACGATAAATGAAGTTTTCTGTAAGTGGAAAAGTAATCACCAGATCCCAGCAGAATATTTTTCTCTTCTGACACAAGCATTTATAGAGAACAAGGGAAGTTCTGAAAAACTCTGAAAGAAAACTAAGGTTGCTCTAAAATCATCGTCAGAAAGAGAAACCACACCATAAGTGCAAAACAGTCCTGATAGATCAGAGCACCAACTACAGGTCTTGGGCTTAAAAGTGCATGTGATTTGAGATGGCAGTCTTTGAAAGGTTTTTTTTTTTTTTCTGAGGGAGAAGAAAGTTGAAGAGAAGTGAAGGCACCCTTTAGAGATTGGATGGTGAAGGAAGGAGAAGCAAAAGGGGAAATTTAAGGTCTTGCAAAGTAAAATAGAAACCTCTCCCCCAAATTATAGGACACATAACCATCCTTATCATCACCACCACCAAAAAAAAAAAAAAAGGTCATTCATTAAAGAAATCATACTTTGCTACAATAACAAAAGATGATGCTATCAAAACGAGAATCTTGTGAACCACCCCAAAGTCAAAGTCAAAATAGATGAAAGGCTCCTAAATTTATGGAAAGCCACCATAAGAAAACGTAACATGGGAATCAAAATATCTCAACAGATAAAACCCCCTCTCCAAAAGAAAACAACCATACAGCAGAAGAAAACTGTAACATAGCTCTCAAACTGAATGAAATAACCTCAAACAAGCATTTGGAGATAGGAAGAACTAACTAGAATTATAATTTAAAAACAAAAGAAATAAAAAATTATCCCTGAAAAACCCCCTAAATTACCAAGAAACCTAGGAAGAAATGGGAAGAGAGTTGACTGACCCCAGGAAAGATGGAAGACAATGACAAAAATTATCTTAGAAATTCTAAATTTCAAGATACTCAAGGGAGAATGGACTCAATTGAAAATTTAATAAAGGGCATTGAAGAAAGACAAAAATAATCAAGAAAAATGAAAATGAATTAAAGTAAAACAGGTAAAAGAGGAAGTGGTTGAGATGGAAATGAGACAAAAAGATTCAACGTGTATGTATAGTTGAATTATAAAAACTCAACATTGAGAAATAGTATTTAAAATTATAATTAAATTTTTTTCAGTAGTAAAAGAATACTTGTATCTACATGTTGAAAAGACTGTAGGATATCTGGGGATATTGATCTTAAGCAGTCAGTTTTGAGTCATATTCTTGTAAAAGTGTTAGACTTTAAAGTTCTGAAAGCCTCCGGGAAAAAAAAAAAATCCCAAATAACCTACAGGACAAGAGAATTAAATTGTCACAGACTTCTAAATAGTAACATACCAAGCAAAATAACAGTGGAACATTGTTTTCAAGAAACTATAGAGGGGAAAAAAGCAAGTCAAGAATTTTATATAAAGCTTTTCTTCCAGTAACAAGAGTAGAAAAACATTTTAAATATGCAAAACTCAGAGAATACTATACACATGAATCTTCTTGAGGAAGCTACCAGAACATGATTTTTATCCAACTAAGAGTTGACTAGTAAAATATCTGCAGAAGGATCCATGGTATCAAATATATTTAATTTGAAAACAAAATAAAAGGACAAAGTAAATGTGTCACATGAATTATCTCTAATCACTGCCTTAGCTGTAATCCACAATTTAGTTTTCATACTGAAAATAGACTCATAGATAGTTAATTAAAATAAAGTAAATAATAGCAAAATTTAAAAGATAAAATCAACAAGAATGTGGAAGAATAAACCTAAAACGGAATACAAACAAAAACAAATGAACCCGTGTTTCAAATGATATATTGTTGATCTAAAGACAAACAGAACTATATAAATTATATTGAATTTTAGAAGGTTTACTGTAAGGATTGAAAATGATGTGTAATTTCACTGAGAAAAACATGAGCCAGATTTCTCATCAGAGAAAAGAGTTAAAAATATGAAAAGGGAGACCTTTGGTACTGAATTAGCTGTAGAGGTATTAATACATATGATCTCATACTTTTATAGAGGTATAGAAATAGATTTATACACGTGCATGCATGTGTTTATATTTCTTATGTATATTGAAAGGGCCTAGATTTCCTCCATAAGGAATGAGCACACCTAAGGTATAGATATTGGTTTCTAAGTACCATTCCTCATTATAAAGAAGCAGTGTTCCTTGGAGAAAAAGGTGATTCTAGGGCAGGAATGGGGAAAATACAAGATGAGCCTGTTTTATCTTGTGTGATATATAAAGCAAGGAACTCAAAAATTTATAGAGACATGTCAAAGCATATGGAAACTGGTTTGAAAGGTCTCCCACTGGCTAAATCTAGAACAATTTGGAGATTAAAATAAATAATAACAGGAATATAATAGTCATTGAATAATTTTTGAGTCTGTGGTGTATAAATAAACAAATGAGATAGGATGGAAAGAACTCAATTATAGCAGACTCAAAACCAGCTAATAAATGTAGACAGAATAAATGGAATTAAGAAAAATCACCATTACAGTAGTAATTGATTCAGTCAAGAATCATCAATGGATGCTAAAACTAGTGGGTGAAAGTTTGATAAAGAACAGGATATTTACATAGCCTTAAAGTATTCTCACATAATTTAGTTATTAATTTCCAAAAGGAAAAGAGTAACTTCATAGTAATTTAGTAATCCCAAACTTAACAAAATAAGCAAAGTTAACAGCACCAAATTGACATGGATATGCATTTACTTCCGTGGCATTCCTGTGAAAGTGCATTTTCTATACCTAGAAACATCAGGCAAACCTCCCCCTTACTTTCTTTTTATCTGTTTTCTACCTCCTTTCTCTTTAACCTTCCTCTGTTATCTCCCCCCACTTCTTCCCCTTCCCAAAGCAGCTCTGTTTCTTCACCATGGCTTTAAGCAGAATTAAAATGTTTTTCTGAATTTTTTTTTTTCTAAAAAAGTCATTTGCTTGTGAGAATATATCTTTGGTACAGCTTTCTTTCAGTGATGCACCAAAAAGTCATTCTTCATGAATTTCATTTTTGAAAGAGAGTCTAAGAAATGCTGTAGGCTCAGATGTCTTAGAAACATCTGTACTTGAGCTCAGCTATATAGAAAACATACACAGTATAATTTACTTGAATCCTTGTTTTCTCACCTCAGTAGTGCTTTATCATTTGCCAGCAGTATTTTATTTTGTTGCCATATTTTCCATGTATTAACTTAGCCATTTTTATCATGAGAAAAAGAAGTGTTTCCCCAGTGATACGAAAGTTGGCCTTTGAAAGACTCTTGTAAATATTTATCAGTACACTTACTTGAAATAATCTATATCTTTAAACTTTATAAAGTTTTTATTACGTTTCAATGATGAAAAATATTGCTGAGAAAAAATAGAGAGGTTTGTCTTCAAATTCTGAATCCTTAGAACATCTTTCAGATCTTCATTAAAGTATAACATTAGCCTAGGACAAGATTCATCATCACCATTGAAGCTGTAAATCCACAATTCAGGTAGGTGTTTGTTTTGATAATTTATAAATCTTTTGGCCTACCTTCATTTCTGATTACATTGCCATTATTTTTACTTCATAGTATTGTTGGTAATGAGCTCATGTGAGAACTGTAAGATCTGCCATTTTCTTTATTTTTGCTTGCTTTATTCAAACTCTAGTTTCTTTGAAGGAATCTAATTTTCTTATTTTTTTGTGTGACATAATGTAGTTTAAATGAGAGAATATCTAAAATCCACTTAACTTAGACATACATTGACATTAGTACATAGAATCTAATGAATAATTAAAGTTCCACTGGTCAAAGGCTAATGAATGTATGAGGATTCCACTGTTTCCCTCCCCACATTGTCTCACATATTGACCGCCTGGTATATGGAGCAAGGGAGGGAGGAGGCAGTGTCAATTCATAAATTAAATGTTTCTCCCTATTGGAGTATCTTGCATATGTGCCCCAGTTTGAAGGGTACTCTTCTCTAGAAGCAAAAGTTGAGGCGTAATGTTCTGAGAAAGCCTGTACTGGTAAAAGAGGTACCTTGGGAATTCTTTGTTCTTTCTGGCACAACAAAGGGGCATATGAGAGATCCAAAAGTAGAAATATTCTGGAATTTTTTATTAATTTTTTTTCAATGAAGCATGGATGTTTCATTTTATTAAATAAACTTTGACATCCTTATATTTCCCCTTCAATCTACAGGTGAATTTAATGTTACAGAATTCAATATTGAACTGTCATTAGATTTCTGCAATGAAATCTTCAGACTTGAATGTGTGTGTGTGTTATATTAATAGATTGACTTTTTTAACATTTATATATGTAGTCTTATGTAACTGCAATTTTTGTGAAGTTTGTCAGAGTTTTGCTAGATTAGTTTTCAGAGAGCTTCTAATCTTTTCCTGTAATTGAAAACATTTTGCATAGAAGTGGAATTATCTGTTTTTCAAAAGTTTGAAATAACTCACCACTTTTTTCCTGATGTTTTGATTTTTTTTATATTATGAAATATGCACACAACAAAAGCTTAATGCACACGTTTATACCAAAACTCAATATCATAGAAGCACCTTTTTTTTTTTTTTTAATTGCATTTCTATTCTGAGGGATAATTTAGAGCTTATTTCCTAGGAGATAATTATTATCTGGCTTTTCTTTTTGGGTTAACCACATACCTTGTTTATTGCTAAAAAAAATTTAAATTTTGTTGCTTCTTTATAACATTCATATAAATGGAATCATAATGTGTTCTCCTGAAATAATTTTTTTACTTAACATTTTGTTATTGATGCCATTTGTATTGATCCATGTTCGTATATTAATTTTCATTGCCATATAATATTTCATTGCATGAATATGCCACAGTGTTTTAATGCATGGTATGAATATTTGGACTGTTTCCATTTTCATCTAGAGTATATGCCTAAGAGCATAATTGCTACATCAAAGAGTATTCTTGCTTTTCTCCTATTCTCTGCATATTATATACATTAATATTTTTATTTCCCTATAGTGATTTGGAAAGTAATGATCCTGATTTTAATTTTGTTGTTAAACATTTGAAAAAAAATTAGAAATATTGCCAAGAATATACTTTCCTTAACTATAAGAATAAACCCATTTTGTTCACGCCTTAATATAAATAACTGTGTACAGTTTTAATTCTTCTACTGCCTTCTCTTTTTATTTTTATGGAAACCTTTTTGAACGTCATATAAAGATTATCATTTTCGAATTATTTTAATAGTGTTACATTTTTATTTTCTTTTGTAATTACCAACAGCATTTGCATTCTTTTTTGTAATATAACAGTTAGTTACGGTCGAGACTAATATCTGTCTGAGTTTAAATAGTTTCTGTGTTCATCATCAGTTATCTGTATTACTATTTAACCATTCCTTAATTCTGATCCAGCTATTGATTAGTGTACGTTTTTGAGATTTTTTTCTGGAGAGCTATGTGGCTTTATTTTTTTCTGAGTCATGACATATCTGAAAATGAATTTCGGTTGTCTTAGTTGAGCAACGTGATTGGGTAGAGATTTCTTGTGAAATAACTTTTCTCCTCAAAACTCTGATATTTGTTTATTATTGTCTAGCAATTAATTTAGAAGAAAGTCAAGCCTGGTTCAACTGTTCCATGTAACTTTTGGGTAGTGGGGGTGGTTCTGCCTACTTCTAGGAATCTTCTTTACTTTGAAGCTTAAATCTTTCATCAAGATGTGTCTGAGTATTTTTCTCATTTTATTAAATTTTTCCTGGTAGCTCATGCACCCTGACATCCCAGCCCCAGGGATCTTTTTGATTACACATTAAGCATTTTAGATAAAGAATTTTTTCTGTCATGTCAACGATTATTATTATTGTATCAAAGACTATTCTGGTCTTTCCTTCAGGACCACTAGATTTTGTTTTCTTTCTATGTTTGAGCTCCTGTTTATCATACATGTCTTAATTTTGAACAGTTGTTTTCATTAGTTCTTTTTCTTTCCATGTAGAACTTTATCCAGCTTTCCTCTACATTATCAGAGTTATCTTCTACATCGTCATATCTACTCTTTAATGGCCCCTGCTTTTGGGGATAATTCTGGGCAAAAAAAATTTCATTACTTTTATAGTTTTCAAGTCACCATGTCACCATACTTGATTTTGTGCCTGGTGTTTCATCTTGAAGTTACTTGTATACCACATCAATAGTTCCCATTACCTGAAATGGTACCTCTATGACAGTGCTTTTCATAGGTGCCCACACACCTGGGTCTTTGGGTTCATTTTGACAAAGAGCTACAAGGTGAAGTTTATAGAGGACTTTGCTTCCTTGCACAACCACTGAGTTCAACCTAACCTTCTAAAAGTTTTTTCTTAATAATTATCACTCTCTGGATCCTATTGTCAGACATACACACTCACATTCCATTGATCCTTCCTAGCTAAAGAAAATATAAATTGAACTTGCCTTTTTATGGGTTTTGGCCTAGGATCTCTTCCACTAGATCATGTTCCTCTCTCAAGAAGTGTTTTGCAAATTAGTCTTGTGGATCCTTGAAGTTACTTTTAGTGGACTAGAATTTTTGAAAGTTTCTAACTTAAGAATGATGCAGTATCCCTCTATTTTTATTCTTCAGAGTTCTTTGCAGTTGTATTTGAGTGAAGAAATGAATATGGGTCCTTGAACTGCCGTCTTTTCCTAAAACTTATGGAGAAGTTTTTATATAGAAGTGTTCCCAGTCGTATACATTTGATTGTTTTCCCCTTGTTCCAAGAATAATCAAGTGTTTTCTTGATTGGTGATTGTTGTTATCGTTGTTTTTAATTATTGAGAATTCTACCAAAATGTTTACAGATGGGGTTATATGGTATCTGGGAATTGCTTTAAAGTAATCTGAAAGAGGAATATGAAGATAGTTAATTGTGGTTTAGGTGAAATAAGATTTACCATGAGTTAATATCTGCTGATGGGTATCATGCACTAGTCTCTCTACTTTTACATATGGGTTTGGAATTTTACATCATAAAAGTTATTTTTAATTTTTCAAGAGTTTAATTTCTTAGAAAAAATCTTTGAATTGCATTGTAGTTAGAGAATATGCCCTATAAAATATTTAATCCTAAATTTATTGTGATTTTCTATGTGAATTGATATATGATCAGTTTTATATAATTTCCGTGGATATTTGAAAAAAAAAACATTGTATGTCTAAACAAATTAATCTTATTGGTGATTATATTCAAGTCTTTGATAATCTATCTTATTTTTTGTGTATGTGTACTTGATCTGCTAGATACTGCAAGAGGTTAAATATTCCACATTCATAGTAAAACTACCAAGATTATTTGATGCTATTTTGAATGGACTCTCCCCCTCAGCCCCCAGTAGTTTTGGTCACACTTAAGCTTCTTAATTGAACCATTTAAAATACCATTTAAATTGTACCATTTAAAATAATTTGTATATGCCAATTTTGATATTTGCCTCCATCCTCTAAGTCTATGATGTATGCCAAAGAATCCACCATAAAATAAATTGATGCAGAATTGAAGAAAAAGAAGATATAAGTCACACAATCTGAATCTTCCTAATGTTGAACTGTGGAACCTAGTTTTCTGTGGTTGCCTGATGAAGGAGTTACTGCCATCTGTATTCCAATATTTTACCAGTCTTGAGTTAAATATATAGCGTGCTAGGCAGATTGCTGTAACAGCTCAGTAATTAATATATTAACTATTCAAGATGTTATTGACTTTGAGAAGAGAAATGTGCAGTCTGTCTAGCATTTGTAATTTAATGAGTGAACACAGTGTATCTGTTACTGTGTAAACTCAAGGTCATAAGAATTAAATCTGAAGGCTTAGACTTTAAATTTTAATTTTGTAGCTTAACCGCTTTTTCCTGCTTATTAATACTTTTTTAATTTTTAGAAGTATAACTTTGAAGAACCAAGAAAAGACTTAGTGTTTGTTTATTAAGAGGGTCAAGGGGTCAGAACTGGGTATGAACTAAGAAAGGTTGAATCCCAGTTAGAAATAGTTAATCATGATTGTGAGAACAATTACTGGCCCTCAATCCAGTGAAATAAAAATTTCAAAATCATAACAATTTGCCTAAATCATAAATTTCTAGGGTTTAGAATAATGTAAAGAATCTCTTTGGAGGAATAAGGTTAGAATGTGCCAAGGGACCAAAAGTCATATATTTTTAAAATCCTAAGAAAATTTGAATTATAAAAGGCTTTATATAATAACATATACTGTTAATTATGAGTGTACAGTTCTTGTGTACTGTCAGTCACTCCATGTTACTCTCCATTTTGGGTATTCTGGGAGGGAAAACATCATATTTATAGTCTTTCTTTACTAGTAATGTTGTTTTCTCCCCCAGCCATAATTAAACACAAATTTTAAATCTACTATGCTCAATTATGAGTAACATATTTATAAAGAGCATTTTAAAATATTATTAGTATAAGATCTTATTTTTAAAATTCTACATCTTCATTGTTATTTGTTATATTTATGTAAAAATTATTTAATAAAGATTATATTTAATTTATTTTTAACCACTGCACAGTGAGTTTAATCAGTTCTGAAAGATCATACTCTCTAAAATACCTCTCTATACTATTGCCTGAGCGATTTCATGTGATGTAAATAATCTCTCATTTGCAGAAAATGTCACCTAATTTTTGAGCAGCTATTTGTGTCTAACTTTATATATACTTTTCTTTTTTATGATACCTGCATTAGAAATTCAAAAAGAACAGGCTTGATTTATTTACCTATTTAAGTCCACTGTGTGTCTATACTGGAGAGAGGCTCTTTTTAATCATCCTTTTGTTTTTTGTTTTTGGACTATAAATGCTGTCTGCTGGGGGACATCCCCAGGGTCAGGGTGCAGTACATACCCTCCTCAATGCAAGGCTTATATCAGCGCATATGTCCCTGTGTTAGTATACTGTGTCTCCAACGGTAAAGAAAAAGTGTTGGATTCATTAGCTATCAAGCTGCCAGCTAGGAAAGAGTTCATTGCTCAAATTGAGCTTATATGGAGAACTTGGAAGGAATGGAAAAGGACAGTTTAATTCCTTTCCAAGCTCAAAGACATGAATTATTATGCCTTGTAAGTTGAAAAGGGAAAATGAAGAATGGTAAAGATTTTCCATGTCATAGTTTTTATATTTATAAAATTATAGCTTCCATTCATCCCACCTTGAAAGTTAAGGTTTGGTACTAAAAACAAAGTAGTACTTATGAGATCATCTTATACATTTATTGATAAACCCCTTCTTCATCTCAGCTGCGTACAAAAGCAAAGGGGCGGGTAGCTGCAGGACTTTAAAAATAGCTATTAATGGATTTAGTGCCTGCCTGGATCAGAAAATGGTAGAAGGTTCTAGAACTTTTCTGTGATAAATATAAGGCATTGTATTAATCAGCTCAACTTACTTGTGAAGTACAATAACAAGTTACAGACTTTGACAGTTTTCCCATTTTAAAATCTTACTTGAGAATCGTATTATAAACTAATAGGTAATGAATGATAGATTGTAAATTTGAAAATTTAATTCTAATTAATATCAAGAAGATTGATCATACTCAGTATTGGTAATACAGTGGGGGATACAAGAACTATCTCATAAATTGGACAGACTATATTAGGCGCATGACTTTTGAATGGGAACTTGGCTGTATTGGTGTTTAAAACGAGCATACCATTTCCAATGTCTATGCAGGAAAAAATATTCAAACTAGTGCACAGATTAAGCTTTTTTGCTGCATTGATTTGTAATAGCAGAAAAACAAAATTGAAGATAGCTAAATGTATTACTAGAGATCTAGTTAAATTGCGATGTATCAGTAAGCTCAAATACAGCTATTAAAGACTGAACTGGTACCATATGTACTGAACATCCTTAGATCTCTAAAATATGTCAAGTAAAACTATACACAGAAAATATATAGAAGTATGCACATGAACCTGTGGTTATCTCTGGTGAGTGAGACAGGGGAGGTCAGGGGTTAGAGAATCTTCCTATGTTTACTTGTTTTTTACAATGACTGTACATAATTTTTTAAAATCAGTAGATTTTGCCATTCATCTACAGACAGTTGTCCTTTGATTTTCCATACTTTCATATTTTCATTTGAGTAGTGGTGTGGTTTTTTATGGAAACAGAAAAACACTTTTAGAATCATTCCATTGAGTTTGCAGTTTTATACTGTCGAAGTGATTATTCCGCTAATATAAGAGGTTTGTAGTATCTTAATGTTTTTAAAAAATTTAGGGCCTCTAGAAAAGGAAAACATATATGTGATAAGACTTAAAAAGTAATATGTAACTCTATTTTTAAATCTCTGCTGTGTTGTTTTTCCATTTCAGTTACCTAGAAAAGTACGAGAAAGTTCATCATTTTGGGGAGGATGATGATGAGGTACCACCGGGCAATCCAAAGCCACAGCTTCCTATTGGTGCAATTCCATCTTCCTACAATTACCAGCAACACAGTGTGTCAGGTAAAAATATTGCAAGTTAACAGAGCATAGGTCCAGAGTTTTGCTTTAGGAAAATAGACATCCAATCCTTTAGTTCGCACATGAGAGCACTTAAAGCCTTGTGGTAATGCAGCTTTCAAAGATCAACACCTAATTTGTATCAGGGCCTTTCTGTCATGGTCTCCATAAGGTTTTTAGTTGTAGGAATTTTCGGAGTTACAAATACCTATACTTTCAAGGGAAATTTTTTTCCTTCTTTCTTTGAATAATGCTCAGTTTAACCTGAATAATCACTAACATGAAAAGAGGAAGATTCTGTTGGGAACAGGAAAACCAAGAATACTTAGATAGCATTTACTCGATTTCCTACAATTATTGGAATTCCCAGCACCAGAATTCCACAGAAATGTTTCTAACTATTCAGTTGTTTTCCTGTCGTGGTACCAAAATAAGATTTTTTCCATTTAAGTCATTCTTGTAATACAGTCTGCAGCAAAGAAGAACAGGACACAGATTGGAAATAATCAGATTGAGAGCATAATAAATTGGTTCTTGAGGCAGGGTAGATGGAGATTCCAGTGTTAAGAGACTCTAGGGTTTGGATCTGTGATGACTAGGAAGAGAGCTCTGAAGAGATAAGCATCTTTTCTTCAATCATCAACATTTGGCCTAAAAAAGAAGAGATAATGTATTTTTCAAGGTTATCTTCTTTATAAAATACACAATGATCTAGATACTTATTATTCTTCATTGACGCTAGTCCTAATCTCATATAGGTAATTCTTATATCTAAGCTTTCTCATTTGTGCCAATATCACTAATTATTTTATTTTCTATTACCTATTTTCAAAGTTTCTTTCATGGTGAATTTGATTCCATATTTCTTCCCCAATCAGTAATAACTGAAGAAACAGAATCTGTGATCTCCATTAGAAGAGGCTTCATAGGATGCTTTTGTATAATTGAAGCCAGGTGGTGATGAGCGCAAACCAAACCTAGCTTTGTTTTTAATGAGTAGGTATTACCTCAGGAACCAGAATTAAAGAACATTTTAAATCATGTAGAAGATCTTGCTAATAGTTTAGGTGAAAATTAAATTGGGTGACTTGTTAGATGATATGCTCCCTATTCCTAAAAAGGGCTAATGACCATTATCTCACTTAAGGATGTTAAGGTATTTCTACGTTGAATGCAACATCGTACTAACCTTTAAGACCATTTTCAGCTTTACAACTCTTTGGTTCCTATGTTACAGTAACAGCAGAACTGTCCATTATTGTAGCTTAAATAGAGGTTGATGGCTGCTATTACAGATACCCAAACTGACCCACTTCTATGTTTGATCTGTTTAAAATGAAATTTTTTCTAGCTCTGGTTATTTTTTTCCTCCTCTAATTAAAACATTTACTTCAATAAAGAAGATATAAAATATTTCTGGTATTTCAGAAGTCTCATGAAAGTTACTACAGAAGTTAAGGGAATGACAGAATTGTTTAACACTGTATTATAACTCCTTTCTAATATGCAGTCATATGTCTGTCCTTTTTTAAAGGAGAATCTGAGCAGTTATATAATATATGTTGCATGTTTGACAAAATCAGGATTGGGGACTCATGAAAAGAAATTAAGAATTGCTCGGGAATGTCAGACTATAATATCTAATTAAAAAAGAAAAGAGGTAGTCTTTCAGGGCAATATGTATGAATTTGAAGGTGCTTTTTATTTTTCTAGAGGGAGCCATAGCAACATTATGACAATGTTCTAAAAATTAACATGATCAGTATACAAAACAAATCTTTCACTAATTTTTTTAAGTGTTGTTATGGAAAATATAATCAATTTGTGTGTGTGCGCATGCACGTGTGTACGTGTGTGTGTGTGTGTGTGTGTGTGTGTGTGTGTAAAATAAATACCAAAATAGAGTTACAGAGTGGTAGATTAAGAACTATTAGGAAATTTTAGTTATAACCTTTCAAGGATTTGTGTTTACACCTTTTATCATTCAGTCTTACTATATTTGAAGATTTGGATAATGTATTTGGATAAATGTGTCTATCTAGATATACTTATTGTTGATATTAAGAAAAGCTATTCTAAGACAATACTTTGAAAGGTAATATAATAAATTTCAATTGAGAGTAGTTCCAGGGAATTTGGCGTAAAGTGCAATTCTACTCGTAATTCTCAGAATAGAATAAATGGAATACTGGACTTTGATATGGGACCAAATTTTGTTTTAAGAATATTGGCTCCTTTTGCTCAGTGACTTTAAATAGCAAAAAATATTGAGCAGATTTTGCTTTGAACTGTAGAATTATTAAACTTTGGCACCAGTATATGGTGCTTTTGTCATTTATATGGTTTTTCCACTTTTTTTTTGCCATATATATCTAAGCCTTTGGTTTCTTTATTCTTTTTCCCTTGGTATTGATTTGGATATAGTCAGTTCTGCAGTATTATAGGGTAAATTATTAAGAACTTTGTATTCATCTTCTCTTACACTTATAAATTAGAATTAAAAATTTAATTTTTTAAATTAAAAATTGTTATTTGCAATATTGTTAGTAGAAAAATTGTGAAAGGCTAAAGTGACAAATAACTCATTGAAGTTAATAGAACTGTGGTGGTGCTAGCCATGATTTTAGTGATTATTTAATCCAATCCAATCATTTTAGTAAAAGGAGGCCAAGAACCCTGTCATTTGCGTTTTGGTACTTAAATTTGAAAAAGTTTCTTACAGGAAGATGTTGTTTTCTAGTTTTATCAATTATATTTGAGTAAAGATTTTTCCCTTAAATGTTCCATATTCTGACAGATATTTCCACTACAAAAATCACTGCCAATAAATATCACTGGAAAGAAAGTATTATTTAAGTCCTACAATGTAAACAGCTCTCCAGAAACAATTCTTTTCCTCTAAACTGAAAAGAAAGAGAAGTGATTGCCTCAGATTAAATTAAGTTTGTCAACAATGATTCATTTGTGTAAACTTTGAGTCAAGAATGTTGAAAATAAATTTCCAGTCCCATTCCGATTATAAAATTATAGCTGTTCAGTTGTATCTCCTTGGGGAAGTGAAGGGAGGCTTTTCAAATCTTAGAAACATTTTTTCCCTGCATTATCTTAGGAATCTTTACCAAGCCTGATGTAATTAAAGGACTTTTTATAATTATCATATTTATTCATTTTATTTTAATTGGAGATGTCTTTGGCAAAGTTATTCAGATAAGGATATACTCAATTGAATATCTTATGTAGCAAACAACAAGTCTAAGATTGTACAGAAAGCACATAAACAAGACTCGACAAACATTGAATGTGCTGCTAAATTTTCTTTCCATCGAAGAGATTTGTATAAATCAGACTTCACAAAATTCAAACTTCTTCTCCAAATACACTTAAAAAATGAAAAGACAAGCCACTGTCTGGGAGAAAATACTTACATAACAAATATTAAATAAGCGACTCACATCAGAATTTTTGAAACTGATAATATTAAGTGCTGACAAGGATGCAGAGCTAAAGGAACTTTTATACATTGGTGGTGAAAAGACAAGATGTTATAGCCACTTTGGAAAACAGTTTCACAGTTTCTTAGAAAATTTAATAATTCTGTAATTAGGTAAAGAAGGTATGCAATGTGTCTAAAAACATGATATTGTTAAAGATATCAAAGGAACCAGTTTCCCTAGTTTTATATTATATAAAAATCAGAAAAAGTTTGTTGAAATGCAAGAGAAAAAGTATAGATTAGATCAGTTAAAATGATGACACTAATAATTTGGCAGTGACATCCAGAGGGTATGTACATTTTTGTATTTTAATATTTTTTGAAGAATTTAATTTAACTTAAATTTAGAAAGTTGAACTCTTTAAAACTCTACTCAATTTATATTTTATAAAAGAAAAAAAGCTTCTGTCCTGTACTCAGGAAATAGTAAACATAAAGGTATCTATTCCTTGATAAATTTAAGGTGTTTTTGTTTTTATCTTTGTTAGATTATCTTCGTCAAAGTTATGGGCTATCTATGGACTTCAATTCGCCAAATGATTATAATAAATTGGTGCTTTCACTATTATCTGGACTCCCAAATGAAGTGGACTTTGCTATTAATGTATGTACTCTTCTATCAAATGAAAGCAAACACGTCATGCAACTTGAAAAAGACCCTAAGATCATCACTTTATTACTTGCTAATGCCGGAGTGTTTGACGACAGTAAGTTTTAAGCTGAACATATTGTATGATCATTCTATAATGGTGTTATAGATTTTTTTAAAAGGTATTTAAGGAGAAATACTTTTTATTAGTCAGTATAATCACATTCTTTATTTGCTTTTGTTATATTAAGTGTTATTTAAAATAATGAATGTTACGATTTTTTTAATACTTGAATACTTAAATACTTGAATAGTAATTTAGTCTCACTAGAGCTTGTGAAATAAAAACCCTAGGGATTTCTTAGAGTTATAAATGGGTTTCTTAATTTGAGAAGATTGTTTAATACAAAATTCTGAAAAAAGAAAAATGGGATCTGGATGAAATTGTTTTTTTTGCAGTATATTTCTCTTATTGTGTGGTTATAATTTTTTCAACAGTTTAGATCAATGCATTTGAAAATTTGCTGCCTATGTAATTAGAATAAGATTTATCAAATATTTCATATTTTTTTTTCTTGTAGGTTTTGCTAATTATAGGTTTTTATAAATGAAATTTATTTTCTGTGAATTATCTCATTAAATCTAGGTGGTTCTTCAGACCAGATTGCTCTGTTCTCTGTAGTATAACAATTTAATAGGGATTTAGAAAATATGTTTTGAAATCTTTAACACTTATAATTTTTCTTTTTATCTTTAAATAGCAACATGTTTGCAAATTAGTTTATTTTTCTGAAATATGATTTGCATCAAGTAGTGTTCTTTCAAACAAATTTGGGATCATCTAAGTCAGATTCCTTAAAATTTGACATGTACTTATTTTGTATGAAGACAGTTGGAATCAGTTTAAACAAAAGTGAAAATTAGTTTCTTACTCTGCCTGAGACTATTCTTAGTTACATGGGAAGGAACAAATATCAGTACTTTTCAGTTTGTATCATAACTTTGGAGATATCAATTTAATGGATTTCCATCTCAATTTTATGTTTTTTGATTCCTCATATTATCTTGATCTTTTAAAGATATCTTTCAGCATTGAATATAGAATGAAGTTTAAAATTGTTTCACATTTTTAGAAACCTTAAAATGAACTTTTTAGAAAAAAATATTCTCAAACCAGAGTAATTTTTTTGAAGTCTTAGCAATTAATCATTTAATAAAGACTACATGTGTATATATGATGGACATAGTGTTACCAGTTTGGGTGCACTGAGGCATCACATTCTTTAGACTCAATTTATCTTCTTCTTGCATTCTTTAGGCACTTTTATTTATCTAAAAGACTAGATTATTATGCACTCTAGCAATCTAAAACATTAATAATTTAGAAAATGCTATTTTAAGAAATGTTTCTACCATTCCAACAGTCAGAAGTTTAGAATTCCAGAGTACATAGAGACTTTATGAAGACCTTATACTAAAAACATTGGTTTTACATTATGAAAATAATTTCTTTGTGTTTGAGAATATGGATATATTTGATTTGAGAGTTTTGAGAGGTTTTGATTTATTTTTTAAGGCATGGAATTTTAATTGAGAGAAATATAGATGGCACTTACTTTGAAAATGTGGAATATTTATATACATTTTGTGTGCTTGAGGAAGTATAATAAAAATTTCATGAGACAAAAAATTTAATTCTCCTATTTTATATTTCTATCCAATACTTTTTCTCAGTGAAGTTTTTTTCATTATAAGGTTTTTTTTTCAGGACAACCAAACAAAACATTTTCTCTCGTTAGTGATGTGTGGGCTTTGTTTTTCTGATTAAACTCTACTTATATATAAGTTTGATATTTTATGAAATTCTTCTTTAGGTCACTGTAGTTAATTTTTTAATTAAAAACTCTAACATCTATATCATTTCCTCATGACCCTGGTATCAATATTAAAATTTATTAAAAAATAGTTTGTTAAAATGTTTCTATTCTTAACTCTTTTTTAATACTTTTCCAAAGAAAATTCTTATTCTAACCTAAGTACTTTGCAGACTTTATTTTACTCAATAATGAGGAACTATTAGGTCTGTATTTAAAGGCATAATAAGACTATAAAGATTCAATAAATCTTTTGCAACAAAATATATCCATTTATTGTACTGTCACAGAACATCCATTAAAGAGACTTACTTTTTTTTTTAGAGTTATGTTTATAAAACTACTTTTTCTGATAACAATTGCCAGAATATAGTTTTCTTTCTGCATTCCAAAAGTAGTAGCTCTCATTACAGAATTAGTCTGATAGTTGATAAAAACACTTACCTATCTTTTAAAAGTAGATATATATTGTGTCACAGTTTAGACGTTTGTATCATACTGTGTTACTCTCTGGTCCCATACCTGACAATATGACTTAACAACATAAAGGAGAAAAAAATGATATAACATGTACCTGTATGTTTTAACCTTTGTTGGGGGGGATGGGAGCAATGTGTTATTTAGAAGCTTTTGAAAGTGAATGGCTTGACTTTCCTCTTAAAACAACATTATTAAGAAATACTAATAAGCTATAGGCCTGAGAATGTTTCTTAAAGAAAATTTCATCTGTGAGAATTATTTCCAACGAATGCCTTGCCATATATTATTGAAATGTGAATTACACAATTACTTTAAAATTCATAAGGAAGATATAAAATTATAACAATCTGACAATTTAATAACAATAGCATCAGTTTGACTTTTTAATAGTTTTCACTTCTACAAGTGAAACTAATGCAGAGTAACTTATACTCTTCATTTCTTATCTTTATACATATTACGAAAATGAGTTGTATATTTTTAGTTTGTAGAGACACAAATTTTCTTTAAATTCCATAATTTAAAAAACTATTTCAAAAGAGATTATTATGGCTTTTTATCATTTACTGTAAACAGTTTTTATTGAATGAGATATCTTAAAATGTATTTTTACTGTTTTTCTAAACCTACCTGTTATTAGGAAATTAAGTGAAAGAAATAATTCTATTTTGTTGAATATACTATTCTTTCAGCTTTAGGATCCTTTTCTACTGTATTTGGAGAAGAATGGAAGGAGAAGACTGATAGAGATTTTGTTAAGGTAATTTGAATAAATTAAAATATTGATCCTTTTAATTACATGTCGTCAAGGGCCAAGGATCAGTGAATGGTTGCTCATTTAATATACTTAAAACTGCCTATACTTTAATCTTTATAATACATAAAGATACCTATTTAAAAGTTGTAATTAAGTTAAGTAAAAAATCTTTTAGAATAGCTAATAATCAGAAATAAAGTTCTTATTTTATTACACGTTGATTTCTGGAAATGATAAATATCTAAAGCAATAAATTGAGAATACCTAGATTCTGAGCCATAGTCTGAGTAATTTCCTCAGGATTGTTTTTCATTTCACTTAATAACTTTTTAGCTGTGTCTAATAATGCCACTTGACTCATTTGGTAAGTTTTATTTTAGTGACTTTCCATTTCTGGAAGTTCATTTTGTATTTTTTCAAAGTAGGCCTGTTTGATCTTCTCCATTTATGGTTTTAATAATTTTTTTCTTTTAGGTTTTAATATTAAAAATAAAAATTTAAAGTACCTTTTTGCTAATACAATTTAAATTATATAACAATAAATATAAATATAATATATAATATATAAATAAATTATAAATTATGTGTACAGATACAAACACACACACCTGATAATTCTAATATCTAAGCCTTTTGTAGCTCTAATTCTATTTACTCTGACTCATGGTAGACTATTCTTTTGTGTTTTATAATGTTGGTTTATAAATTTTCAGCAAACTTGTTTCTGTGAGATCTTTTTACAGATTGGATGGGGAGTTTATTTCTCCACTTGTGTGTTGCATTTGCCAAAACCTGAAAGGAAATACTGGTCAGAATGACTTTATATTATTTCTTTATTGGAGATTTTTGGAAGTTGCAGAACAGGCAAGTGGTGAAATGTTTAGGGGATTGTTTTTAACTCAGAGCTCAAGTAGTGACAGTCGGTCCCATTTGTCTCCCTTTTTTTGAAGTTATTAGACCTTCAGATTTCTCCTGGAGTTGCATTTTAAATTTGCCACTTCACAAAGTTCTATATCCTGTCCTCACCCCACACATTAAAAGCCAAGCCTCTTGGTTGTAGTTAGGCAGATAATTTTAACTCCAGAATACTGATAATTAAAGTGTAAGATGCACAAAATGTTTATCTACATATTTATGTATGCATTCACAAAAGGGTATGGGGGTTTTCAGTATAATCAGTAATGACATGAAATCAAGAAGACAAGTTAAAGATGATTAGATGATCACCTCTGTTGTATGTTTTCATTAATGTCTGCTCTTTACTTTTCTTTCTATATGCTGTATTCTTTGGGTTTAATTCGCTGCATTTTTTCTAACTTCTTGAGCTGGTGCTTACATCATTTTTCTTTTTATTTTGTCTAATACATACATTTAAATTCATAAAATTCTCTGTAAGGACACATTTAACTTTATTCTTTCCATTTTGATATTTTCATGTTTTCATTATAACTCAGTTTAAAATATCTCCCTAATTTCCATTATGATTTCTTCTTTGATACATGGATTATTTAAAAGAGAATTTTCTTAATTTCCAAAAATTTGTGAAGTTTTTCTAGGTTTCTTTTTCTTATTACTATCTAACTGAACTTCACTATAGTTCTATCTTTCTGATCAATTGAACATATTATTATAAAGTATCTTTTTTTTCCCTTTAAGTCTAGTTTTTGTATGTGTCTGATATCCATCTAGTTATCAGCTTCCATTTGGTGGGTGTTCACATGGTTCATATTTTACTTTCAACCTTTCTTATCCTTAATATTTTAGATGACTTTTTTGTAGATAACATATATTTATTTGGGCTTTCTTTGTCAGTGTCAAAAAACTTTTGTTTTTAAGTTAGTGCATTTATTCTATTTACATTAAATGTAATTTTGATGTAATTGTGTTTACATTTACAACGTTTTGAGTTGGTTTCTCTATGTCCTGCCTGTTCACTTGGAGTTTTTTCCCCTTTCTACTTTCTTACCTTTTTTGAGTCGATTTGACTAGTATTGTTTATTATTCCATTTTCCATCTATTTAATTTGCTATTTATATACTTTTTCTGTTCTCTCAATTGATTGCACTAGAAGTTACAATGTTAATTTTTATTAGTTTAGTAAATTAATACTTTTACTAATTTGTATTTCCCAAATAATGCGGGGACACTAGAATGACTCCATCTTCATCTACTTATTTTTGATTTATATACTTTTTGTGCATTATTTTGCTCTTCTTCAAGCTTCTTAAAATAAAATCTTAGACCATTGGCTTTAAACTTCTTGTCTAATAGCTGTGTATAAAGCTGTAAATTCTCTCTACAAACTGCTTTAGTTCTGTCCTACAAATTTTACATTGAATTTTTATTATTTAATTTGAGATATTTTCTTATTTTCCTTGTGATTTCTTTTTTGATTCATTGGTTATATAGAAGTGTGCTGTTTAATTTCTGACTGTTCATTTTGAAACTAGCTTTTATTATGAGCTTTACTATTATAATTATTATTATTGATTTTTAATCACATTCCATCGTTGTCAGAGAACATAACTATTCATGATTTCTGTCTTTTTAAACTTATCAAGACTTGTTTGATGGCTCAGTATATGGTCTTTCTTGGTTAATGTTTCATGTGCACTTGAAAAGAATGTGTGTCCTACTATTGTTATATGTAGTGTTTATTAATATCAATTAAGTCAAGGTGGTTGACAGTGTTGTTCAAGATTTTTGTATCTTTGCTTTTCTATATAATCTATGATTTCCTGATAGACGAGTGTTGAAGTTACCAACTATAATTATGAATGTTTATATCCTCTTTCAATTATGTCATGTATATGCTTCATGTATTTTGAACCTCTGTTATTAGTTGCAAATACATTTAGGATTATTATATTTTCTTAATATTTAGTTTTTAGTTATTGTTATGAAATATTCCCCTGACCTCTGTAATAATCCTTTGTCCTGAGGTCTCTTGTCTGGTATCACTTATCTATACCAGCTTTCTTATGATTAATGTTTTCATGATATAACTTCTCCTATCCTTATGCTTTTCATCTGTGATTTTATATATAATGTTTCTTGTAGATGGCTTATAGTTGGGTTTTGCTTCGCCTCTTCCCCAGTGGGCCTTTTCTGTAATTCCTTCCTTTTCATCAATGTGTTCAGACCAAGACCATTTATACTTTTATGAAATTATTGATATGGTTTTATTTTGTTTCTCAGCTTTTATTTTCCTGAAAATTTAATTTTGCTTTTTTGTTTGAAGCATGTTTTTGCTGGAGATAAAATTGTATGTTTTAGGGTGTTACCTGAGCAATTTGAAGGTAACATTTCATTGCCATCTGATCTGCATTGTTACTGACAAGAAGTCAGTTTCATTCTTATTCTGTGTGTGATGTAGTATTTCTGACTGCTTTTAAGGTGTTTTCTTTATCATTTATTTATTTATTTAATTTATTTTTTATTTTTTTTTTTTTTTAGGTGAGGCTACCCTTGGTTGACCTCACAGATTACAAGGACCTTGTCAGCTTACAATCCCTTATTTTTTACTTTTTTACGCCCACAGCACGTGGTCTTCCTAGGTGGTTTACCATCCAAGTATTAACCAGGCCTGACCCTGCTTAGCTTCCAAGATCAGACAGGATCCAGCTTGTTCAGGGTGGCATAGCTGTAGACTCTATCATTTATTTTTAATACACCTTGTTGTGACTTTTGCTTTTCTTGTTCAGGGTTCATTTAGCTTCTTGGTTTGGTATTTTTCAGGAAATTTGAAAAGGTTTTGGCAATTATTTCTTCAACTGTTTTTATTCTTCCCCCATTTTTCTGGGACTATGTTTATACATATGTTAGATCGTGATACTGTTCCACAGGCTACTGTGGCTTTGTTTATTATTTTTAGAACTTTTTCCACAGGCCACTGTAGCTCTGTTTATTATTTTTAGATCTTTTTTTCTCCTTTGTACTTCATTGTGGATAGTGTCGTGTTTTCATTTTCTCTTCTTCATTAAGCTCATCTAGTCAGATTTTTTATTTTAGATGTTATGTTTTTCAGTTCCAGAAATTCCATGTGATTCTCTCTTATATTATCCTCATTTGTCTTAATTATATATATATTTTCCTTTAAATTTTTGAACAATTTTAATAATAGTTGTTTTAAAGTTCTTGTCTAATTCCATTGTCTTTATTATTTCTGGGTCTGTTTTTCTTGAAATTGATTTTTGTCTTAGTTATGGGTCATATTTCCTGCTTTCTTTGTATATCTAGTAAATTTAAATTAGAAATGGATATTGGGAATGTTACATTATTTAGTCTCTAGATTTGGGTGTCTTAGAGAATTATGAACTTTCTTGTGGCATGCTTTTAAAAGATAATTGGATGACCTTAATCCTCTAGAAAGTTGTTTTTAAGCTTCGTTGGGATCTATATAGATTAGCTTTTGTTCTAGAACTAGTTTATCCCTATTCCTAAAGCATAGCCTTTTTTGGATTTCTATGAATTAGCTGGGTATATAGAGTTTCTCTGGGTAATTGTTTAGTTACAGCTCCTCCTCAGTTGTTCTGTCCATTTTTTGGCCTGATATTTTGGAATTTCACCATACACATGCATAGCTCAGTACTTAGCAATTAAGTCAAGTATGCTTCTGCAGATTCATGGGGCTTTCTATTCATTGCCCCTCCTTTCTTGCAAATTTCCTCTCAAATTCTAGCTGTGTTGACCTTGCTGAGCTCTCTGATCAGTCTCCTCAGCTTAGCAATAGCTATGATCTCTTGGATTTATTATCCCTGTGCCATAGTCTAGACAGAGTGCCCATGTAAAAATATTAGGGAGTCCTTGAGCTCACCTTATTTCTTCCCATCTTTCAGTGATTACAGTTTTGCATTGTTTGTTGTCCCATCTTTAAGAACAATTGTTTTATACATATTAATTTATGATAGGATGACAGCTACAGTACTCCACTGTGGCCTGAGCAAAGTTTCTTCCAAGCATTTTTCCTAGATTGTAATTTTATATATATATACATACATACATACATACATACATATATATATATATATATATATATATATATATATATATATATATATATATTTGAGCAATGAGACTTTCATAACGTATTTTATTCGTTTAGTATTTATTTAAATCCCATTCACTTTTCTTTAGTACAGGTCAGTAGATGAGTTTTCTCAGTTTTCATTTGTCAGAAAATGTCTTTATTTCACCTTTATTCTTAAAGAGCAATTTCATTATATAAAGATTCTAGTTTGGCAGATATTTTCTTCCGTCACTTTGAAAATATCCTATTTTCTTCTGGCTTCCATTATTTCTTTCACAAAGTCTACTGTCATTTTAGTAGTTGTCTTTTTCAAGGTTATCTGTCCATTTTCCTCTTTACATTTAAGATGTTTCTCTTTGTCTTTGCTTTTCAGGAATTTTATTATGATGTTCCTACACATTTCTATTTTTCTTTCTTGGAGTTTGGAGTGCTGCTTAAATCTGTAGGTTGACATCTTTTACTTATTTTAGAAAATTCTCTGTTCTCTCTCTTCAATATTGTTTCTGCCCTTTCTCTCCTTCCTCAGGAACTTCCAGTTATTTTTATGTTAGAACTTTTTGCTATATCCTCTTTGTCTTATATGAGCTATTTCTGGTTTATTATTTTGTCTCTGTGCTTCCAACTTGATGTTTTTTCTGCTCTCTCTTTCATTTCACTAATTTTTTCTTGAGTTGAATCTAATCAATTGTTAAATCCATCCACTGAGTTCTTATTTTCTGTCCTAGAATTTCTATTTAGTTCTTATAGTTTCATTTATTTGCCCAAAATTATTTTTTTATTATCCATATCATTTTAAATTTTATGTCTGATAGCTTTATTATTTGAATTTTCTGTGGCCATTTTTTCTTCATATACCTAATTCTTTTTGTTGTTGTTACCACAATATTTTTATCATGAGGGTTTTTTTTGCAGTGGGTCCTTTTGGTGATGGACCTTTGCTCAGACTAGTGACTTTAAATGCAAAAGAACCTTAATTTCAAAAAATAAGATAGTTATTTTGAAGTATACATACCAGAAGGCTTAGAAATAAAAGGTGAAATAATAGCCTATATGCTTCTTTATGAGTACAAAAGTAATAAGCTAATACAGTTAAATGGCATAGACAAATTGAAGTTAAGTTCATTTTGTATAGACATATCAGTATAAAGGCATTTGTTTTTTTCTTAGCTTGAAAAAGAACATTAAACAATGGATGTTGACTCACTCCCTCTCACATATGGATCAAAAAACAGTTCGTAGATACTGAATACTGGAAAGCAACTTAAATATCTGGGTTATCAATTTGAGAACCCATAACTTCACTATTTGCTGTGTGATTTTCTTCTGTATATAGATTTACTCAGTAGCTAGCCAGCTATGTCTCAGGAGTATCTATAAACAGGAATACTGTGATTATATGCAGCTTACTAACAGAATTAAACTATCTTGATTTTCAAGTACTGATCAGCATAAACACTAACTATTTCTAGATATTTTTATAGCTGTAAAGTAAACTGAAAATATCTGTGATTCATATTTTTGACAATGTCACAGGTACTGCTAATATTACTGTCGTTTATTGTTTAGAGTTGAAGAAAATGCTAAGGAAATGCTAAATTTTAGTTAGAGGTTAAAGATCATAAAGATGTCATTTTTCCCTTCATTCAAGTTCATATATGCCCTAATTTCTTTCACAAACCTTTTAGGGATCTGTGGACCCCAGGCTAAGAACTCCTGGTCCAGAATACCACCTTGTTATATAACTACCATAACTATAGAAAATTAAATATTTATGTCAAATAATTAAATACATAGACTATAATAATGTCTACATGAATTTTAAAAAGTAGAAATGTTATACTTTTATAGTATGTGTAACTTTTTAAAGGAATAGAATAGTTGTTTCAAATTGTCAAGATTAAATATAATAATTTCTCATTCTAGTTTTGGAAAGACATTGTTGATGATAATGAAGTACGTGACCTCATTTCTGACAGAAGTAAGTCTCATGGTAAGTCAATGGGAAAAAGTTTTAGGTAACTTCGAAATATCAATAATAATAAATAGTAAATAAATAAATATCAATAATAAGAAGAAAAATATATCTTTTCTGTTGTAGAAGGTACATCAGGAGAATGGATTTGGGAACCTTTATTTCATCCACCTCGAAAGCTGGGCATTAATGATATTGAAGGACAACGGGTACTTCAAATTGCAGTGATTTTGCGAAATCTTTCTTTTGAAGAGGGCAATGTTAAGCTCTTGGCAGCTAATCGTACCTGTCTTCGTTTCCTGTTACTTTCTGCACATAGTCATTTTATTTCTCTAAGGCAATTAGGCCTTGACACATTAGGAAATATTGCAGCTGAGGTAAGCATGGGACAGTAATTTAAAACAATTTTTATAGTTGGTGGCAAAATTTACTTTAAAATTTTAGAATGTGTTATTATTATATTTGTCATATTTATAGAATATTCAGTGCTTACATATAGTTTTTGCTTAAAGTGGTATTATAGAAGTATCATATACTTTTATGGAAAAAGTAAATATTTGAAATGATGCTCCAAATTTAGTGATGGCTATGCTCACAGTAATTACATTTTTTGAAGTTATGCAACATTATTTTGTTCATTTTTTATTAAATGTGAAATATACAGCACTAGAAGAAGCCTATCTCAACAATAATGTCCTTTTTTTCCCAGCTTTTATTGGACCCTGTTGATTTCAAAACTACTCATCTGATGTTTCATACTGTTACAAAATGCCTAATGTCAAGGGATAGATTTTTAAAGATGAGGGGTAAGTCCTCACTTGTTTTCTCACTGTCTAATGTGCACCAACTTTTTATCGTCTGTTAAAAAACAAATACATGTTTTTGTGTGTTTGCTTTTCAGGGATGGAAATTTTGGGAAATCTTTGCAAAGCAGAAGATAATGGTGTTTTGATTTGCGAATATGTCGATCAGGACTCATACAGAGAGATCATTTGTCATCTCACTTTACCTGATGTGCTGCTCGTAATCTCAACACTCGAGGTGCTATATATGCTCACAGAAATGGGAGATGTAGCTTGCACAAAAATAGCAAAAGTAGAAAAGAGCATAGGTAAGACTAAGCCAAAGGAACAGTTAAATTATTTTCTTTATTGAGGAAAAAATATCTAATATGCTATATAAAATCACAGTTGATATTTGGGGTTTACTGTTTAGTTCTAGGAGTTATTATCCTTTCAGACACATTTGTTTGTATTTTTCTTTCTGCCTATTTTAGATGAGCAAGAAACTCCTATCATATAGAGACCAGAATGTATAAGATTGTTAGTAATTCCTATTCTTTCTCTTTATTTCTATTACTATAAATGAAATTTGAAACCAACAAAGCTAACTCTCTGGAGAGCAGGTCTTTCTGTTTCATATGGTCACCTGCTACTCTTAAGCAACTAAAGTTGAGTAAAACAGGCTTTCTTCTGTTCCTAGAAGTTGCTGGTAATGGCACTGTCAATATCAGTGAACTCACCTCCATAGTGGGTTGTCATTTTACTCAGTGGTTCAAATGATTTCTTTTTTGGTGGGGGGAGGGCAGTGGATAAATAGTAAAACCAAAGTTAATAAAGATTTGAATTGAAAAGTATTATTATTGAGAAACTAAGATGTCACTTTCCATATTAATAACTTCTAAATCTAGCTACAGATCAGAATCACTTGGGAAGCTTTTTAAAACTAAAAATACCTAACCCCCACTCCAGAACTACTAAATCACTCTTCAGAGATTGAGCCTAAAAACCTTTTTTAAAGATCCACAGATACTTCCGATGTACAGTGATTCATAGATGGCATTTGAGAAGTAGTATTCTGTACAGCATGTATTTTTAAGCAATGTGTGTCTTTTATAATATTGATAACTATTGGTTTTTAATTTATTTTAGACATGTTAGTGTGTCTAGTTTCTATGGATATTCAGATGTTCGGCCCTGATGCACTAGCTGCAGTAAAACTCGTCGAACATCCAAGTTCTAGTCATCAAGTTTTATCTGAAATTAGGACACAAGCTGTAGAGCAAGTTCAAACGCAGATCCATGTAGCATCTGCCCCAGGTTAGTGTTTTTACATATTCTTTTTCAGTTTGTTTATTCACAACTGTGAGAGCAATAAGAAGTGCCCCAGATGGGCTTTTTATTTGTGATTTTGGTCATTGGAAATTGATATACCAGGAATAGGTTAATCATATGTTACATTATAATTTTCTCAGGTAGTCATCAGGATACATAAGTATAATACCCCCTAATGCTTCTAAATCTTGGACCAAACACCACAGAATCAGAGCCTAGGGTCAATCACATGTGCATACGTACACAAACACATATATAAGCGTGTATACCTGTACTTTGCACCCTTCTTAGCATCCCTCGAGTCAATTCTGTTAACTCAAATATCTTTAATTAGAATTCAAACCTGTCTAATAACCAGCATTCTCGTCAGTCCTTAGACTCCTTTTTCCTGGCTGAGTCATTATTTTTATATTTTATAACCCTCAGCCTTTTTGTAAAGTGCTTTCTCCGCTTTCATTTGTCCTAATAGAAACACTCCATCTTTTACCTCACCTGTTCTCCCACCTTTCACTCTTCCCCAGACATTTTTCTTTCCTTTTTTTTTTTTTTAATGGAGGATGCTTGTTTTCTTAGTTGATCTTACCCGTCACTTCACAGGTAATAATGGAAGCTATGTGGCATGAATTTCTTCAACTTGTTAATCTTTCACCTACAAACTTACTGTCATTTGAACTTCATTCCTTAGTCAGCTTCCCCTTGACTCAGGAAGAGATACTAACTTCTGAATCAGTGCTCTGAATATCAGTCCTCCCCATTTTCTCATTTTATGTCTTAAACCTCGTTCTTTACCTGCTTCTTACTTTCAGTCTAGAAATTCAAATCTTTCTCAACCTCCCACACTACCCTTAAAACAAAAATCTTATCATCCTTAGTCTTTAACTACCACATCCATTTAATCACCAGATCTTGTTGAGTCTTTCTAAATACCTTGGCCTCTTCAATTGCCAATGTTTATTACTCAGTCCTTCTCATCATATCTCTTCAGCTATCTTGTTCTATTTTCATTTAAGCATGATCCCATTTTCTCTACTTCTCTAATTTATAGAATCAAAATTATATACTCTATTTACACAGTTTGTAATATATCACGTTGTGTTGATTTCCGTTATGTCCTTCTAACGTATATGGCAGAGTTGTATCATATGTGCATTTAACTTGAATTCAACTAATAGAGCTGGACAAATAATAATAAAAGACATGAAAAAAATAAGTAGTTTTGACTGCTAATCTACTCAAAGAGCTTTTACCCACAGGCAATAGATGTTAAATAACCAATGCATATTGGGAATCAATGGTCAGCATGTTAATGGTTTCTCAACCTTGAAAAAGAAATGAAACAGTTCATATCACCAGTTAAGTGAGGGGTGAGGGTATGCTCTTATCCTCAAAAAAGAAACTGAAGATTAAATTAATTGAGGGTGAAAGGAAACTATCCAAAAAGAAAGAAATTAATAATCGGTGATACATTGAACTATAATGGGTCATTTGAAGAATATTCAGGGGCATTTTTTGATGAAAGCTACTATTTTTTTACCTGATCACTGACCTGTGACCTTAACAGATAAACTCACTGATAACCTAGGATTTGGTCCTCATTTGACAAATGAACAAAATTAAATATTGAGAGTTTGTGGATTGCTCATATATGTCGTAATTCATTGATAGATGTGAGAATAGGTCTCTAATGACTTAAAAGAGTTCATTTTTGATCTGGTGAGCACTTTATTACTTGCTCATTATGAATAACAGCTTTTTAATTATTCGATTAGTTACTGTTTATAGTTGTGCTCCCTTCCTCCATAGTTTTATTTAATACTGTTTTCTTAAGGAACAGTCGGTCATCTTCAAACTTTTTGCTCACTTCCTCTCATCACTATGAAAACTTATGTAATCTTTCCCCCATTTTTAGGTTGACATCTAAATATCTTCATCATAATTTAAGTAGTTGCAAATAATGTTTTTATGTATATTAAATTGATATTTTAAAGTGAAAGTTAAACACTTTGTATCCAGTGGAATCTTGATATTTACCATCATCCATTTTTAAAAATTCACAAGCCTTTAATATCAGAAATTTTATGATATCCATCTTTCACCTTGAACTCATATCCATCACCCTATCAATACTTCTCAGCTATAAATATAGACACTTTAATTTTTTTCAATTTTCTGTTACTTTATAAAACTCTTTAAGTGTTTAAAATTTTATCATTACAAATTTTAGTAATATATAGCACATCAAATAATAGTGTATACATTATTTTTATAATTATTAAATAAAAAGTAAAATTATTGGAAGTGCATGTCTTAATGAGATGCACAACACTTTTTTCTCTAGTTCTTTGGAAAGTATTAGCTCATTGTGTCTCTGAATATTTTTTATTGCTAGAATGAAATGGAGATCAGCATTAATTTTATCTTTTTTCCTTTTTATAGATGTAAGTTGAAAACCTCGTTCATGTCAATAAATAGATGAAGATAGAACTTAAAATTCTTTTAATTTCCTTCTGAATTATCAAAAAATTATTAAAATTATATTTAAAATATTCTGACAATTTTAGTTCTCTTATGATTTTGTTGAAATCAAAGAATTAATACTTGACTCTGAGAAGTATTTGTTGCCCAGCCATTAGAGACATTTATTTTTGTTTATTGAAAATATATCAAAAAGATATTAACAGGATATCTCTGTAAATTATACTTGCTACTCTTTTACTTAGATGCACCTTGTTTAACCTAATACTTTGAAGAAGTGTTAGCACAATGGTTCTCAACTTTAATGTGTATCAGAATCACCCAGTGGGCTTACATGATGATTTCTAGATTCCATGCCTGAGTTTTTGATTCAGATGGACCTGAGAATTTTCTTTCCAACAAGTTCCCACTAGATGGTGATGCTGCAGATAATTGAAGATAATTGAAATATTGTTAATTTCAATACTAATACAATGTATTTTTGATAAAGTGCTTTTATCATGTGCTTTTAATACATTTATGTCAAAACCTTGGCTTAGCGCTGCAGATTTATCTCATTAAAAGAATCTTGCTTAAATCAGCCTTACTTTCTGTTACTTAGAAAAACACTTTTTCAAAGAAAGTATGTTGATATATCTTCCTACCTTCCTAACTTTAGAATTCTCTGATAGTTAAAGTTGCCATGAGGTTGTCATGTGAATGAAATAAAATGCCACCACCTTTAGTATTCCTTTAAAATATTCTCTATGCTTTACTTACACAAGATTCTGCTTCAGAAATAATGCACTCTTTGACAGTAGTTGAGGGATAGAGGAAGGAAGGACATTAAGCAAAAATTGTCATCACTCTATAATATATCTAAATTCAGAACACATCAGAGGGTCAAAATACCCAATTTCTAATGCTCAGCATTGCCATTAACTATAATATAATATATATAACACTGGGATAGACAGGAAGCCCTACTATATAATATCTTGGTTAAAACGAGGCTTTGTGGACACTTATGTTTCTAAGGTGTTCTAGAGGTTTTAATACAACAACAATAATAATAGCTAATGTTTATATAGTGTTTACTGTGTGCCAGACATTGTTTTAAGTGGCTTGCATATAAACTCTAATCCTTATGACCAATGAGGTTAATGTACTATTATTCTCTTCATTTTATAGACAGAGAGGTTAAGTAACTTGCCTGTAGTTACACAGCTGGTACTGAGTGATGGAACTCTAGAGCTAGCTTCTCTGGCTCCATAGTCATACATTTAACCATAATTCTGCAGTTCTATTAAGGCTGGGTGAGAGTTAAGACCTTCTGTTCCAAAATGAGAGAAGAGCAATTGTCAAAGAAGTGATGTGTTCAGGCAAAGTAGGGTGTGTGTGCGTGTGTGTTTATAAAATGTTGAGTATCTGGAAAATTGATTCCTTTTAAAGTACAATTGTCTTTGTAGCCTTTGAAAGGTCTTCAGGTATCCTGAAGGAAATGCTTCTGAATTTGCAGTCACTTTTATAGTAATTATATTTTTCCAGTTTATAGTCTTAATTGTGGCTGCATCTTTCTTCTTTATGTTTGTAAAGTTTCTCATAATCTCAACATAATTTTTAATGTTTCATGCAATTGATAATTGATTCAGGAGATTTCAGTCTGAGTAGGGTGTACTCTCATTTTACAATCAATAAAGAAAACGGTAAATGATTTCTACACAAGTTCAAGCCCTAGAAAGATGTTTTCTATAACAGTGTTATCAAGTTAGGAGGAGAAAAGAAGATAAACTTGGGTGTACCAGGATAGTAATTTTGGTTCGAATTATGTTCTGTTAAGAAGCAGAATATCACAGGATGGCCTCTGAAATGTGACAGACCTGGATTCAAATACATCACTCTTTAATGAAGGCTTTCCAGCTATATCATCTCTGCTATCTCCATCACGTCGTGTTCCTTTGTGAACTTAATCTCTGAATTTTAATTTTTTTCTGCAAAATGGAGATAAATTTGGATCTATATATAAGATTAAAACAATGTAAATATAAATGGCTTAATGAAGAGTAAATGTTCAGTAAGTGACTGCTACTAGCTGTTATCCCAGTTAAAGCCTGGGGGCCTCATTGAACATAGGTCACAATTGCTTCAGATCATTCACAGATTTGCTGTGCTGTGGAGTGAGTCCTCTAGTTCCAATAATTTAGAAGTGCATTTCTTCTCTTTGAGGGTTCTGAGAAGTTTTGTTAAATGTTACCTAAAAAAAAGTGGGTACATTTTATAAGTTTAAAAGCTATAAAAATCCTGCTGATTTTGTGTTGAAATAATATAGTTTAAAATTTTAACTATAAATACGTCAGATTCATATTTATTTATAACTTTTGTTTATATTACTTCATATTTTTCATGATTTCATTAGTTCCTTTGTATATAGCATAGCATTTCAGCTTTTTGCTCACCTTATTTCAGAAATTTTATATAAGGAGTTAATATGCATCTTTTATATTCAGAAAAGGTTATTTTTGATACAGTCTGTATCTGTAACTACAGGAAGAGGAGCTTTTTTACAGGTGTGTTAAGCTGTGTGACCTTGGGCTAGTTATTTTAATCACTTTGAGTCTCAGTTTCCTCGCCTGTACCCATCTCGCCAAAGAATTAAGAAAGAAATGTACAAAGTATTTAACTCAGTGTCTGACCTCTGAGAAAAATAGAGTTTATATTAGCGATATAATTCATATTATTGTTATTATGTGAATGATTATGAGCTTAAAAAAATAGTTCATATAAAGCCTCTAAGGTAGTGCCTGGTGTAATATGTGCTCTATTATAAGTTTCTCAAATTTGTATACTTTCATTATTTTTATACACCTTTTTAAAAGGTATTCATTGTGAATTTTAATTGGTTCAGTATCCATGAACTAAATATGGCATATAGTGACTAAATTTTTAAATGATGTAGCTAATGTATTTTTTTCTTTAGCTTCCAGAGCAGTTGTAGCACAGCATGTTGCTCCACCTCCAGGAATAGTGGAAATAGATAGTGAGAAGTTTGCTTGTCAGTGGTAAGTGGTTTATTTCTATTAAGGCTTTATCCTCGGGAAGAATAAAGCACAACAGAAAAGGAAATGTATTTCAATAGTCATCCAGAATGTTTTATTCTGTATTTCTTTTTAGTTAGAATAGAATATCACTTATACAAAGAAAGGACAATGTAAAACCACTTCACCTGTATTTTGGAATAATTTGAAAGAAAAATATTTATCAGAATCCAGAATTAAAAGTTTGATTAGAATTTCATTAAATTACACTACCTAACTTCTTTTCAGAGTAAAATTTGTTTTAAAAGTTATCTTTGACTTTGTAGAAAATAAGGTTTGTCAAATTATAGTTGTTTTTCTTACCTTAATGTTTTATTAAAACTGAATCGGACTGACTACGAAAATAAAACCAGATTTTGTTGTTATATATCTCTTCTTTTTCATCAAAAGCAAAATTTCTTCTTCATAGCTAATTTTTTCTTTTTGTGAGTAGTAAGGGGAAACTAATCAAATGATAGACTGGCTAGTTTGTCTATATTGAAATAAATCAAAAATAATATTTCTTGAGAAGACTGAGTAGTTATATCTCAGCTACTTTCTGAAAAAAATAAATGTAGACTTGGTTTGATTTCATTTTGTCTTGGATAGTTGCCTCTACTTTATTTATGAATTTCAACTTAAATTCTTTAGAAAATTAACAGATTGAAGTATTAAGATCGCTTTCCAATGATGTAATACTTTTAAAACTTCTTTTCTTGATCCCGTTTCTCCCATTCTCTAACATTATTTGTCCTCCATTCCATGCTTCTGTCATTCTGTGTTCCATGTTTTTGGTGCTTTCATATCTTTGTTCCTATGACAATTTTCTCTAGACTTTTCCAGTTTGCTTAAATAAGGTTTATAGTTTTATATATCTCTAATTATTTGCTTTTTCCTCACATTCCATATTGTTCACCTTGACCCTTTATACTTGATGAATCTCTTCCAATAATACTGGGAAATGTTTACCTTCTACATTGAAACCAAAAAAAGTTTTTTGTATCTAGTTGTTTTGAAAACTCAATACTCAAAGGGTTATGAAAGTTAGAAAAAGTATGTACCACATCCATTGTAAAATGTGTGTGTGTGGGTGTAGATTTGGTTTCATAAATCTCTGTTGCATACTTCTGCCTGTTTTAGGGGAAGAGGAAGAGAGACTCATTTTACAATTATTTTATCATAATTATTATTTGATGCAGTTTATAAGAAACAGCTGTAAGTTGGCCTGTTGTGTACGTAACGAGCCCTAGAAAGAGTCCTATATGGATAACTAGGCCTCCAGTTGTAACTTATACATGGAAGTTACTTGATATAAAAGACAAACTGAAGTTTGAATTAGTTTGTATGGGATTAAAAATAGAAGTCTCTGAAGTGGGGAATGGGAGTGTGTAGCATGGGAAGTATTGTTTTAGGAAGTAGTTGAAAGTTTGGGTAGGTTGTTTTTTTTTTTAAAGGAATTTGATCCAAGAGCCATCAAAAGTTTAGTTCCATTTTTCCTCTATTTTCCACATCTCCAATAGCTCATATATGGGAACTTTTTTTGTATTTTGATTATTACAAGACAGAAACCTGAGTAGATATTCACTGAATAAAACTGTTGTAGAATATTTGTTGCCAACAGACCAACCTTGCCGTTGCTGGAATATGAACAATTTTTATTTTGTTATTAATGATTTTTTATACTACATATGAATAGTTAATCCTTTACTTGATTTAGTCTAAAACCTAGCATGTATTTTTGCTAATAACATGAAACAGTGAAATCTGATTAATAGAAATAATTATTAGTTTATGATACATTGCCTTCAAATGGTTTTAGCATACTTAAATGTAGACTCTTTACATTCTTTGCATAATGGCATTTATTTTTCTTCTCTTTTAGGCTAAATGCTCATTTTGAAGTAAATCCAGATTGTTCTGTCTCTCGAGCAGAAATGTACTCTGAGTACCTCTCAACTTGTAGTAAATTAGCTCGTGGTGGAATCCTAACATCAACCGGATTTTATAAATGTCTTAGGTAGGAGACATAGTTCTTAACTTTAAATAGTTAATTTATATTACATACAACACCTCTTGTTTTTGAGAAAATATTATCTGTTTTTAAATATCTCCACTACTTGAAATTTCATATAGTTGGTTTGTAGTATGGTAGAAGTTTAAATACAAGAGAATACATATTGTGTTTGCGTTTGAACATTATGAGGTTTATCAAAGAAAAAGAAGGAAGAAATTAAGTTTGCTTTTTTCCAACCTACTTTTATATGTTGAAGACATGACTTTTGCTCTTTTTAACCTTGAATAATGGTTTATAACTAATACTGTCTTCAAATATCAAGGCTCTTTGAAGTTTTGCAAAGTTCATAAAATAGGCATTACCTATATGCAGCTTTTTTGTTAATTATATATGCAGTAAAATTGTTTAAACCCAACAAGGTTAATATTAATAATGACTTTAAAAATTGGAGAACTGATCTTTATTTCTTTCTTTGCTTCCCACTCTTGCATAATATAACCATAGTATCATACTGGTTCATACATAAATGGCCCTGAATATATTGCTGCTGTTCATGTAAACATTGTTAGAAGTTAGCATTTTCTTAGTGTGCTAGTTATCAAAACTGAGTATCTATGTACTTTACAGAACGGTCTTTCCAAATCATACAGTGAAGAGAGTAGAGGATTCCAGTAACAACGGGCAGGCTCATATTCATGTAGTAGGAGTAAAACGGAGGGCTATACCACTTCCCATTCAAATGTACTATCAGCAGCAACCAGTTTCTACTCCTGTTGTTCGTGTTGATTCTGTTCCTGATATATCTCCAAGTCCTTCACCTGCAGGTATCAATTTTTATTGTTTTAAATATTGCCAATTTTTATACATTTTTTAAATGTAGGACTTTTACTTGTTTTTCTAGTAGCATTTTCTTATTCTATTACTTAATCATATTCATATGATGCAAAGTTGTTAGATATTAATTTCTTAAAACTGTTTTCTCTTGAATTAAGTAAAATAATTCCTTCATGCAGCTTTTCAATCATTTCATTATGAATTTTGACTTTTCCCCCATATTTTCAGGAATCCCTCATGGACCACAAACTGTAGGAAACCATTTTCAGAGGACTCCTGTTACCAACCAATCTTCAAATTTGACTGCAACACAAATATCTTTTCCAGTACAAGGTGTTCACACTGTGGCACAGACTGTTTCAAGAATTCCACCAAACCCTTCAGTTCATACCCACCAGCAGCAAAATGCTCCAATGACTGTCATTCAAAATAAAGCTCCAATTCCTTGTGAAGTTGTTAAGGCTACAGTAATCCAGAATTCTATACCCCAGACAGCAGTTCCTGTTAGTATTGCTGTGGGAGGAGGAGCTGCACAGAGTTCTGTCGTTCAGAATCATAGTACAGGGCCACAACCTGTTGCAGTTGTAAATTCCCAGGCATTGCTTCACCATCCATCTGTAATTTCACAACAGTCTCCATTGCACACAGTGGTACCAGGACAAATACCTTCCGGCACTCCTGTTACGGTAATTCAACAAGCTGTCCCACAGAGTCATATATTTGGCAGAGTACAGAACATACCACCATGTACTTCTACAGTTTCACAGGGTCAACAGTTAATCACCACATCACCCCAACCTGTGCAAACTTCATCTCAACAAACATCAGCTGGTAGCCAGCCACAAGACACTGTTATCATAGCACCCCCACAGTATGTAACAACTTCTGCATCCAATATTGTCTCAGCAACTTCAGTACAGAATTTTCAGGTAGCTACAGGACAAATGGTTACCATTGCTGGTGTCCCTAGTCCACAACCCTCAAGAGTAGGGTTTCAGAACATTGCACCCAAACCTCTTCCTTCTCAGCAAGTTTCATCAACGGTGGTACAACAGCCTATCCAACAACCGCAGCAGCCAACCCAACAAAGTGTAGTGATCGTAAGCCAGCCAGCTCAACAAGGTCAGACTTATGCACCAGCCATTCATCAAATTGTTCTTGCTAATCCAGCAGCTCTTCCAGCTGGTCAGACAGTTCAGCTAACCGGACAACCAAACATAACTCCATCTTCCTCACCATCACCTGTCCCAGCTTCTAATAACCAAGTCCCTACTGCTATGTCATCTTCTTCCACCCCTCAGTCACAAGGACCACCTCCTACTGTCAGTCAAATGCTATCTGTGAAAAGGCAGCAACAGCAGCAGCATTCACCAGCACCCCCACCCCAACAGGTACAAGTACAAGTTCAGCAGCCACAACAAGTACAGATGCAAGTTCAGTCACAGCAAACAAATGCAGGAGTTGGTCAGCCTGCTTCTGGTGAGTCGAGTCTGATAAAACAGTTGCTGCTTCCAAAGCGTGGTCCTTCAACTCCAGGTGGTAAGCTTATTCTCCCAGCTCCACAGATTCCTCCCCCTAATAATGCAAGAGCTCCAAGCCCTCAGGTGGTATACCAGGTGGCCAATAACCAAGCAGCAGGTTTTGGAGTGCAGGGGCAAACTCCAGCACAGCAGCTATTGGTTGGGCAGCAAAATGTTCAGTTGGTCCAAAGTGCAATGCCACCCACAGGGGGAGTGCAAACCATGCCTATCTCAAACTTACAAATATTGCCAGGCCCACTGATCTCAAATAGCCCAGCAACCATTTTCCAAGGGACTTCTGGCAACCAGGTAACTATAACAGTTGTGCCAAATACAAGTTTTGCAACTGCAACTGTGAGTCAGGGAAATGCAACTCAGCTCATTGCTCCAGCAGGAATCACCATGAGCGGGACCCAGGCAGGAGTTGGACTTCAGGTGCAAACACTTCCAGCCACCCAGGCATCTCCAGCTGGACAATCATCTTGTACTACTGCTACTCCCCCATTCAAAGGTGATAAAATAATTTGCCAAAAGGAGGAGGAAGCAAAAGAGGCAACAGGTTTACATGTTCATGAACGTAAAATTGAAGTCATGGAGAACCCGTCTTGCCGACGAGGAACTATGAACACCAGCAATGGGGATACAAAGGAAAATGAAATGCAGGTGGGAAGTCTTTTAAATGGGAGAAAGTACAGTGACTCAAGTCTACCTCCTTCAAACTCAGGGAAAATTCAAAGTGAGGTTAATCAATGCTCACTAATCAGTAATGGGCCATCGTTAGAATTAGGTGAGAATGGAGCACCTGGAAAACAGAACTCAGAACAAATGGACATGCAGGATATCAAAAGTGATTTGAGAAAACCCCTAGTTAATGGAATCTGTGATTTTGATAAAGGAGATGGTTCTCATTTAAGCAAAAACATTCCAAATCACAAAACTTCCAATCATGTAGGAAATGGCGAGATATCTCCAATGGAACCACAAGGGACTTTAGATGCCACTCAGCAAGATACTGCCAAAGTTGATCAACTAGAAAGAATTTCTAATGGACCTATATTAACTTTGGGTGGTTCACCATCTATGAGCAGTATACAGGAGGCTTCAAATGTGGCAACACAGCAATTTAGTGGTACCGATTTGCCCAATGGACCTCTAGCTTCAAGTTTGAATTCAGACGTGCCTCAGCAACGCCCAAGTGTAGTTGTCTCACCACATTCTACAACCTCTGTTATACAGGGGCATCAAATCATAGCAGTTCCTCACTCAGGATCAAGAGTGTCCCATTCTCCTGCCCTATCATCTGACGTTCGGCCTACAAATGGCACAGCAGAATGCAAAACTGTTAAGAGGCCAGCAGAAGATAATGATAGGGAAACAGTCACAGGAATCCCAAATAAAGTAGGCGTTAGAATTGTTACAATCAGTGACCCCAACAATGCTGGCTGCAGTGCAACAATGGTTGCCGTGCCAGCAGGAGCAGATCCAAGCACTGTAGCTAAAGTAGCAATAGAAAGTGCTGTTCAGCAAAAGCAGCAGCATCCACCATCATACATACAGAATGTGGCCCCACAGGTAAGTCATTCTGCTATCGCATTGTTCTTTCAAAAATTTAGATTTGGAAGTACAATTTTAGGGGAAATGTACTGTTTTTTATGTCTCACATTGCAGTTAATTGTATTAGCTTATCAAGGTACTCAAACTGTTGTGCTTTTCTTTTTCTTTTTTTTTCGTAGTGTTAAACAGTTTACAGTTGTTAACTTTAGCATATGGTTTAAAGACCCTTTCTATTTTGCTATAGACCCAAATTAGTAATTTTATAGATCCGAGATAGAGAAACACTTGTAATCTAACATCTTTTGGAGAATTTTTGAAATGTAACTTAGTCTCCTTTTGGAGTTTGAGGTGGGGGATGTTACTAAAAGTACTCTAAAAGGGAATTTCTGTATTTGATTTGACACAAGTGTTTTTTGGCTCTTTTTAAAGTACTTTTGTAAAAAAGATGAACCTCATAAGAATTTTATCAAGTGTGTTTTGTAATATTTATGTATTGAATTAGTATCCTTATTTTTTTAAAGGTATTATAATTTCAATTTGTTTGAGTTGTTCTGTTACTAATTTTGTGTTTTTTATTCCTTTGCTCTACTGTCATGTTTCTGCTATTCTCTTTTTAATGCCTACCATTCCATCTTCATGCCTTTGTAGATAAATGTGTTTTCTACGAACAGTGCTACTGTATTGAGGGTCCAATGAACCTGTAAAGATTTTAAGGACAATCCTGTAATTTCCACTGGAGCTAGGGGTTCACTTCACAGTTGTCTCTCACCTATTTTCTGGATTACTTCTCCTTCACTCTCTTTCTAATTACTACTTGTCCAGAACCTTCTGTGACTATTGCCAACTCTGCTAGACTCTTTTGGCATGAGTTTCTTCTCTGCACTTAATGGTGAAGACAGCAGATCTTTGGCCACTGTTGTGTTGATACCAAATCTAGGTGTGAGGGAAGGGGAGGCAGCAAATTGAAGTAATTATTGGTAAATATGTAGTTATTGCCATTTTATTATTTACTTTTTTGATCTCTTTTTTTCTTTTTAAAGAAATCCCTTTAACATTTCTTGTAATACTGGTTTGGCAGTAATGAACTTGAACTTTTTCTTGTCTAGGAAGGTCTTTATCTCTCCTTTGATTTTAAATGATAGCATTGCTGGGTCCAGTAATCTTGGCTTGTAGGTTCTTGCTTTTCATTCTTTTGAATATTTTGTGCCAATCCCTTCTGGCCTGCAAGTTTCTTTTGAGAAATCATCTACAGTCTTATGGGAGCTCCCTTGTAGATAACTAACTGCTATTCTCTTGCTGTTTTTAAGATTCTGTCTCTTACCTTTGGCATTTAATTAGGATGTGTCTTGGTGTGGGCCACTTTCTTTGGGCCTTTTTTTGTTTGGGACTCTCTGCACTTCTCAGGCTTGTATAACTATTTCCTTTGCCAGATTAGGGAATTTTTCCATCATTATTTTTTCAGATACTGGGTTTTCAATTTCTTTCTCTCTTCTCCTTCTGTTATCCCTATGATGCAAATGTTGATATGCTTGATGTTGTTCCAGAGGCCCTTAAACTATTCTCATTTTTTTGGATTCTTCTTTCTTGTTGCTGTTGTTGCTGTTCTGATTGGGGTTTTTTTTTTCTGCTACCTTATCTTCTAAATCGATCCTCTGCTTCGTATAATCTGTTGATTCCTCTTAAGGTGTTCTTCATTTTAGTTATTCTTCGATTCTTACTGGTGCTTCTTTGTTGTCTCTCTCCATTTTTATGTTTCCAATCTCTTTGTTGATGTTCTCGCTGAGATCATTTAGCATCCTTATAACTAGTGTTTTGAATTCTGCATCTGGTATGCTTGTCTACATTTTGTTTAGTTCTTTTTCTGGATATTTGTTCTTTTCTTTCATTTGAGACATGTTTCTTTGTCTCCTCATTTTGGCTGCCTCCCTGTGTTTGTTTCTTTGTCTTAAGTAGAGCTGCTATGTCTCCTGGTTTTCGTAGAGTGGCCTTATGTGGTAGGTGTCATATGTGGCCCAGTGGCACAGTCTTCTTGATCACCTGAGCCGGGTGCTTCAGGTATGTCCCTTCTGTGGGATGTGTGTGCCCTCCTGTTGTAATTGAGCCTTGATTGCTATTTGCACTTCAGTGGGAGGGATTGACTCTCAGGCTGCTTGTTTGTGAGGACAGGCCATGACTACAGTGGAGGAGCTGTTGTGCAGGGGCTTACCCTAAGGAGCAGGATTCATGTTAACGGGGCTCTGATGCCTGCCAAGTCTGCCCTTTGGGTGTGTCATTTGTGGAGAAGGTTGGGTGGTATTCTGGTGTGGTCTGAAGCTAGCCACCATGCATATTGGTTCTGGGGCCTTTTGGGAGGGGCTCTGCAGACCAAGTTCAGCATTAGCTGATGCCATGCCTGGGGCCACTTGATATGAGCTTCTTGTATTGGGGGTAGAGAAGCCTGGGAGAGGCCAAGCTATGAACTGAGGTTGGGTGCTGCTAGTGCTGGGCTTGGGGCTGCTTAGCAAGTGGTACAGGGTACACCGAGGCCAGATGCTGCTTATTTGGGGTTTGTGAACATTTGAGAGATTTTAGGAAAGTCTGAAGCATGAGCCAAGACAGGCTGTTTGTATTGAAAAGCCCATGAAAGCAACACAGGGTCTCAGGGAAACTCCTGGTGTTAGCCAGGTGAATGGAGACTCAGATATGGAGCCTGCCTGCATGTGCAGACTGAGTGAGAGGAGGGCTCAAAAAAGGAACAATGGCTTCTGCCAGTACTTCTGTCTGAAGTCTGACCATTCAGTTCTCATAAGTTCCCAGCACTGAAGCTCAGAGCAAGTGAGTCTGTCAGCGAGTAAGTCAATTCATGGTCCCTTTAAGAAGAATGTCTGGAACTTTAGCAGCCCTCTGTCTCACTCAGCCACAGTCTATGGTGATTTTCACAGCCAGAAGTTATGGGGACTTCTCTTCCCGGCACTGGAACTCAGAGCTGGGGAACCTGGGTGGGGCTGGAACCCCTCATTCCTCACTGGGGACCCCACAACTGAGATATTCCTCCCAATTTTTGACCGCCACAAGTGTGTGGGACCAGCTTGTTTTGCATCTTTGCCCCTTCTGCTAGTCTTGATGTGGCTTTTTCTGTATATCCTTAGTTATAGGACTTCTGTTCAGCCATACTTCAGGTGGTTTTCAATAATGGTTGTTCTGTAGTTTAGTTGTAATTTTTATGCATTCATGGGAGGAGGCAAGCATAGAGTTTACCTACTTCGCCATCTATACCAGAAGCCCCAATCTAAATTTCTTTATATATTCTTAACATTTTGTTTTTAGACTTTGGTTTAACATCATCTTACATGTGAATTGGTACCTTAAATGGAATAGATAAAATTGAGGATTTTAAATGTGACTTTTTAGCCAAACTTTGTTATTTCCACCATTTCAAGGGCTCTAGGGATATTAAGGAGGCACCTGGACCCCAAAAAGGGACTTCCACACTTGCATAATGCCCAGCGGTAGAAAGACTGCAGGAAAACGTCCCTGCGAAAATGGCCAACACATAATCATTTGTAATACCATCATTATTTTATTTTTCTTTTCTCAATCTTATTCCTTCTCACTCCCATTAATCAACTGTTAATTTGATTTACAGGAAAAAAAAAAGACAAATAAAGGAGAAAGATATATAAAAGTAAATGATATAACCATAGATTTTTTATTTAAGTAGTATATAGTTGTGTACTATATGCAAATACAAAATAAATTATACCTACTTCAAGACAAATTTCTTTATTTGTAATTGCCTTTTTTTATTCTGTTATATTTGCAAGTTAAAGTGAAACGGGCTACTGTTTCTGAAAGCCCTTCCCTCTTCCACTATTCATGAATCGATATATTCTGGAAGTATAAAAATAGATTGGCATATAGAAAAATAAAAATAAAGAAATGAAACAAACTTTAGTTACAAATACCTAAAGCCTTGCCTTTTTCAGGAGCATGTAAAACATATATTGAACATAACTTATCTCTCTTAATCCCATGGTCTGATGACATGCCAAATTCTTGTATATAAAAATAGTCTACTTAAGGATGTACCTATTTAAGGTATTTTATGTATGATGATATTATATAACACTGTGTGTATTGATATCTTCGTGATCTTTTCCTTCCTTTGTATACTACTATATCTTCTCTCTTAAGAATGTGATTTATTTAAAATAGCTGTATTCTTTATTTCTAAAATTGGTATTTGGTTGGCATGTAGAAATTTGAGCTTAAAAGGCTACCTGAGTCTTATCAGGAAGCAGATCTGTAGCCTTAAGGGGGCAGCATTTAGTCATAGCCATAGAACATTTTAGCAAGAGCCATGAGAATATCATTTCAATGTTTTTTTAAGAGTACTAGTGCTCAGATTTGTAGACTAGTAGCATATTGTAATAACTAAGAAAGGTATTACCACCAAACATAATTTTTTGTTTACATTCTAAAATGTTCTTTCAAGAGAGGCTTGGATTATATTTTCTAGATTTATATTTATTGTGAGAAAAAAACTTGGTAGTTTAAGAAAATAATCCCTTATGTTTCATTGATCTACTTAGCTCTGTTTAATTCTTTTTTGTTTGTTACTTTTTATTGTGAAAAATTTTTTGAAACACACAAAAGTTGCTCAATAAGGCACCATGTATTCATCACCAAGAATCAAATATTATCACCATTTTGCCTTTCTAGTTTCATCTATTCCCCACCACCATCATTTTTTTTCCTTGAGTACTTTAAAGTAAATCCAAAACATTATTTCATTTCACCAATAAATATTTCAGTATATATTTATCTAATAGTTAAATACTTTTAAATATGTACCTCCATAATACCAAATCACACCTAACAAAAAAAGTAATTTCTTAATATTATCTGACACCTAATTTATGTTTAGTGTTCCCTAGTCGTGTTAAAAACTTTTTTTAAACAACTTGCTCAAATTAGGATTCACAAGTTTTCTACACATTGCCTTTATCTTTTATTCTTAATGTAACAGCTTGGAGTAACTTCAGTCATCTTTGCCACATCTCTCATTTGGGTTAAAATACCAATGTTTCCCTGTTAAATTTTCTATGTTATACCAGTAAGAGTTCCACAATTAAAAGAAAACACCAAGTAAGATAAAAATTTCTTAGCACTTATCAAAATAAAAATGAGCTTAATTTACAAATATATGACAAGATAATAAAATGGCTAATTTAAAAGGTCATAGTGTAAGGAATCAGAATGTTCATTCTGAGGGAGTATGATACTTCTGACAAATTTACACTTTAAAATTTTGAGATATTTGTAACTTGTCATTCATCAGTACTTGTATTTGCTGCAACTGATCCTCTTGGGTACTACCACTTAGTAGAATTTCTTGGGTTTTTAATGTAATATTTTCATTTCATATGAACAGTTTGGCTAATTTTTTTTGATAGATTGATTATAATGTTATTGTCCCTTTTTTTCCTTCTGGCCCTCTTTTTTTTTTCCTGTCTGCTTTCTCACCATCAGTTTTTATGCCTTTAAAACTTTGCAGGTAAATGAATGATTGTCAGATCCATGTTTCCAGCATTCACTTCTTTTGATAGACATTTGTAGTTTTTGATCTGTCACTGTCCCCGAAGTGAACTCATCATCTTTCCTCGAAAATATGGTTTCCCTTCTGGACTTCTCTATTAGCATAATAATAATAACAATAACAACAACAACAACAACAACAATGGTCACTTATTGAGAATCTAAAGTTAGGCTCTCCATATATAAGTTCTTTAGTCTTCTCACCATCTCATAAGTTAGGTTGTATTATACTTTAGAGATGAGGGAACTGAGGATCAAGAGAAGTAGGTTGCCCAAGGTTATATAACTAGTTAAAAGACAGATTGAAATTTGCATCCTGATCTGTCAAGCTGGGAAGCCCACATCCCATCCATGCATGTGTATGTATTCTCACTAACAATATTATAAAATCTTAAGGGTGAGATCCTGTTATAGAAACAGTTTCAATCATATCCCAAAAGTAGTGTTTTTTTTTTTCTTAAAGCTTAGGTCAAAAGTACTAATGACTTCACATTTCCAAGAACTTTCACTTTCAGCATTTTATTCTCTTCCTTTTTTCATTTTTATACTATAGCTTTATGTTTGTGGGGTTTTTTTGTGTTTTTCTTTTTTGTAGTATGGCTCTTAAACTGAAGTTTTCAGTAATTTTTAACTTAGTTTTGTCCAACTGTTTCCAATATTACATTATACATGAACAAGTATATTTAATATTTTATCAGAGTTTAAATTTATTTTCATTAAACTGCTTTAAAAATGGTGTGCTACCATTTCTATGAAATATTCGATATTATTTTTCCATTTGCGGTATGTTATGAATGAAATCTGAGTTAAGGATTCAAAGAAAATGTATTGCCTCAAATTAGTTTAAGCTATCGTGTAATTATTTACGTATGTGTTTTTCAAAGAGAAAGGGATGGGATATAGAAAAAAACATAGTTTATATTTAAAAAGCCTATACCTACAATTAGTATCTTTTCTATTATTCATCAAAAGTTATAACGGAGCAGTTTTAAAGACTAAAGTTGTTAGTTAAAACAGCTTACTGCAAAGTAATGTTTACAACATTCTACTTATATGGTTACATCATTTTTAACTCTTGAAATTTTCTTTGCTTTCTACTATACACATTCATTAAAAAACCTAAAAGGAAATATTATGCAAAGAAATAGTAATTTGCAGTTGAGTAGTTCTTGTAAAGAATATATATAAGTAAATCAAGTGGGTACATTTGTAGTAGATTTCTCATTTTAATCTATAATTGTTTTACTGCCTAATTTTATTATTATAAAAAAAATCTTAATTCTATATTATGTATATTCTATAAAAATAACAATGTGATCTTGCCTCTGTGTTTCATCTGAAATAAAAGAATCTGACTTTCTAAATATTATTGTAAAAATAGTTATCTTTCTAAATAATTTTTAAATTATTTTTAAAAGATAATCATTAAAACTACAAATGTAAATTTTATGTTAGAAGTGCATAACTATCACTGTAATCAAATTTATAAGCTTATACTGTAAAATATGAATAGTTTTGGTTTTCAGTGTCATCTCACAAACTATGTGGTTGTGCTTCTTCACAGAACACTCCTATGACGCCTTCACCAGCTGTTCAAGTGCAGAGCCAGCCTAACAGTTCTCAGCCATCTCCATTCAGTGCATCTAGTCAACATGGGGATTCAGTAAGAAAACCTGGACATAACTTCATGTGTCTATGGCAGTCTTGTAAAAAGTAAATGGCACTTTTATTTGACATACATAAATGTTCTTTGTTTTAGAATGTTTTATATTCAAATTTGTTATCTAGAGTTTTATGAAAATTTAATGTTGAAACCACTAACTTTTAGCAAAAATATTTTCTATTAAGAGTGATGTTTATGTAGATCCATTGGCACCTAAGCTAAGAAATTAGTATAAATGATGGAAAGATCATCATTGATTAATGGTAGATTATTGGGAATAGGAAAGTATTAATTTTTAACAAAAGAATTTGATTCTATATTTGGCTGTGAAAAGAGATAGATTTTTTATTTTGACTTGAAGTTAGTGGTGGCTGTAGAATTTCTATGTAGTAGAAACTTAATAATATTAGGAAGAATGGCTTATCTTAAATTTGAGTTTTGGATGGATACCCCATGAAAATTCTTTTTAAAGGCATATCATCTTACAATTTAATAACTGAAACAAACTGTGAGTAGAACTGAACTTCTTAAACATGGCTTTCTTAAACTCGAAAGAAAACTTGAGGATAATATTGGTTAAAATAAAATCTTAGTTCCTTTAACAGTACTTAGCCAAGACCTTTTTCCTTGTCACTTTTTAGAGTTCCAGGACTAAAGTACTTCACATTTCCAAGGTACTTGTTTTAATAGACTAGTACCTTTATCTTTTAGATATCAAAAATTCTATTTCACTTTTTCTGATAGCAGAAATTACTATGTCCTTTTAAAAATTACATTTGCTATTCATAATTTTTATTACATCTTATAAATAGTCGCTGTAAACTTCATGCACAGATTACAGATTTGTTGTAAGATTGTAGGCTATCAGTATAGCCTAGGGATTGTTAACATTATGCAAAATTTCTTTGGACAGTATTTATCAAACTTTAAATCTCACCACAGTCATGGGGTCATGAGATCATTTCAGCAAGTCTCTACCAGTGGTTTTTACTTGTTTTCCTTTTCAGTGAAAAAATGAATTAAGTATATTAGATTCCATCATGTTAGTAACAGTAATGTTTCCAGTTACATATGTATATTATATATATCTATGTGTGTTCTAGATGATAGCGTGTAATGTTTGTCAAAGTTGTTTAAAAATCCGTGATTTATGTTGTCTCTGATTCTTTCCTTCATTTATTTCAACCATCTCTTTTTTTATTTTAGAGATTTTTTCCCCCCACCTTCATGGCAAATACTAGCTGATGGAGTAGGTAGTTAGCTAATGCTGTTCGTTGACTAAAAAGTTTAAGAATAGCTGCTTTACATGAAGGGTTTAGAGTATTTCAAGAAAAAAAAAATTTGCTGGAAGAGTAAATGGGCAGCAGTTTTCCATCTTGCTAGTAGGATCATTATTACAAAATTTGATGATGTACCTTTTCTTTGTTAGTCTTTTCTGTATAAGACTCAACAGGCTTCTTAGAGCCATTTTTAGGTACTGCATTAGTAGTAAGTTCAGTTTTATTTTGCAGATATTTATGGAGCACCTTCTAGAAGGGTGCATGTGCTAGGTGCTGGAAATAAGATCAATCTCAACTCTTAGAAAGGCAGATTTAAAAAAAAGAAATTATGGTATAAATAAGTGCTGTAATAAGATCATTTCATACTGTTATTAGCAGCATAGTGGACAGTTAATGTAATGCTGGGATGGTTGAGAAAGTTTCAACAGGCATTACTTTTGAGTTGGGTCTTGATTAATGAGTAGACATTTATCATGCAAAAATGATTCTAGTCAGAATAGCAAGTGCAGGGAATTATAGAAGAAGCTAGTATGCCCAGGTAACTAAGAGAAGCTTAAGATACCAAGAGCATAAGGACATGAAGAGAGTGAGTAACGGCTTTTATTATTCATATTTAGTTTCTACAGTTCTAATTGGGAAAAATACTTGTTATAGTTATTGTCCACTAAGTGGCTATGTTCTAATTTCTTTAACATTAGATCAAAAATATTAACAACCTTCCTTGTTTCCATAAGCTTTAGACTAAAATTATTTCCTTCACTGATACATTACTATGAAATGCTTAATATTTAATGTTGAAATCACTGTGTGCTTTTTTCTTTTTATAGAATTGAAAGTGACTTTTAATATATGTTTAACCTGTTTTTAGTTATATAGTATGACCATACTTTACATGGTCTTTTGTATTTGTAATTTTTCTTTGCTGTATATAATATAGATTCTTTTCAATGAGCCACCAACTCTTACATCACATTATCAGTAATCTCTAAAAAATGGGGACCCTACTCTTTACACATAATCTACACCTCTACAGAAAAATAACATTAATTTCTTCAATATTATGAGTTCTTCACATATCCAGTCAGTGTTTACATATCTCCAACTGCCTTTTGTTTATTTAGTTTGAATTGGAATCTAAGATTCAGACATTGCCTCTGATTGAGAAGCTGGTTAAGTCTCTTTTAATCCTTCCATCTCTCTTTAATCTTTTTCTTTGCAATTTTTTTGTTGATAAAAGCAGGTCATTTTTCCCGTAGAGCATCACAATCTAGATTTTGCTGGTATTGTTTGGCATGGTACTCTAACCCTGTATTTTCTATAAGTTGGTCCACATTTTTTTTATCAGATTCTGGTTTGATTTTTATAACACCTGTTTTAGAAATGGCATTGTGTACTTCCATCTCTCTCTCTTTTTGTGAGGTAAATAGCCATTGAAAATCATTGCCTAAATCCATTATTTCATTGAGAGTTTTAAAATGTAAAAATTCCCCTTTTATTAACTCTTTAATTTCTCTGAGAAATAGTTTCTAGAGAAAAGGCTAGGTTATTGGTTATTTCTCTTATTTATCAATTTTTAAAATAATGAGCTATTGACTAACACTACACAAAAGTGACCATAAGGCTTGGTTTTTTGTTTATTTGTTTGTTTTTGATTTTAGTATCATTATAAACAGACTTATGAATTTAAACTTACTTGAGTTATTTCAATCCATTACAGTTATTATATCCTTGATGTTCAATTTGTCCCATCTTTGGCCAGTGAAGGCCTATTAAACTGATTCCAAGTTCTTTTGTTGTGATCTTAATATAAATCTTTGATAGCTTACTTGCTTTTTCTTAGACAAACTGTTCCAGTCTTATCTTGTATAGAGTAAAGTATGAATCTAGCTTTATTTTTTTCCAAATAGCTAACATATTAACAAGTTCATCTTTCCCTTAGGCTTCTGAATCGCCACCTTTATATGTACTAAATTCCTATATGCTTTTTCTATTTCTGGATTACTTGTTATCCCACTGGTCTCTGTCCTTACCATATCTACACTTTAAATTTTAATGTAGGATATGGCAAGTTCCCCTTTCTAATTTTTCTTTTTCAGAGTGTTTCTCATTATCTTTTCAAGCACATATCTTGTACCAGGCACTGTACTGCTTTTTGAAATTAAAATGATGTATAATTCAGACTTTGTACCTGAACGGGTATTTGTTCTTCCAAATGAACTTTAGAACGTGTTTAGAGATCCCCCCACAAAAAAAAAAAAAAAACATGTTGGGACTTTCATTGTAGTTGCTTTTAGTGAGTAGGTATTTTTGTTTGTGTTTTGATAGTGAACATTTTTCCAATATCGATTTTTCCCTTACAAGAAAAAGGTGTCAGCCCATGGTATTATAGTCTTTTATATACCCAGCTTGAATGTTTTCCTCACGTAAATTCTGCAACTTTATTAAGTTGTGGTTCTTATTTTTTGTTGCTATCGTAAATGATCTTAACTTCTGTTACATTTTTAAACTAACGGTTGTTTTCTATATACCTCTCACTCAATTAGAATATCTAATGTTTCCAGAACAGTTATATAATAGTCGTGATAATATTCATCCTTTTAAAAAAATTAATGGACTATTTTTAGAACAGTTTTAGGTTTATGGAAAAATTGAGCAAATAGTGCAGAGAGCTCTCATATACTTCCTCTTCCTTACATAGAAACCCCTAATGTTAACATCTTGAATTAATGTTGTACCTATGTTATGATTGATGAGTAATATTTATATGTTATTAACTAAAGTCCATAGTTCCCATTAGGTTTCAGTCTTTGTGTTATACAGTTCTGTTGATTTTGATAATACATTATTTCATTATCTACATTACAGAATCATACAGAATAGTTTCACCACCCTGAAAATCCCCTATGTTCTGCCTTTTCCAGAATGTCATATAGTTGGACTCATTCAGTATGTAGCCTTTTAAAGACTGGCTTCTTTCATTCAGCAATATGTATTTAAGGTTCCTCCATGTCTTTTCTGGCTTGATAGCTCATTTCTTTTTATTGCTAAATAATATTCCATTGTAAAGATGTACCATTTTGCTTATCTATTCACCTATTGAAGGACATTTTGGTTGCTTCTGGTTTTTGGCAGTAATATATGAAGCTGCTATAAAAGTTTGTGTACACATAATTTTTCAACTCATTTGGGCTAATACTTAGGATTATAATTGCTTGATTATGTGATGACTCTGTTTAGCATTGTACGAAACTGCCAAACTGTTTTGAAAAGTGGCTATACCATTTTGCATTTCTGCCAGCAATGAATGAGAGTTCCTCTTGCTCCACATCCTCATCAGCATTTAGTATTGTCAGTTTTTTAGATTTTAGCCATTCTAAGAGTTGTGTACTGCGTCTCTGTTTTAATTTGTATTTCCCTATTCAAAGATGTTTAGTTTCTTTTCTTGTGCTTATTTATTATCTATATATTTGATGGGTGTGATTATGTTTAGAGTATTAAATATAACATTGAAATGCTTAAATTGTACAAATCCGCTTTCATACTACATTTCAAATGTGAACTATTATTTCATCCCCATATTCAGATTTAATGGAGGATACACATTTTAAAGGCATATCTAAACAAGGTTCCTGAGAATACATTTTCTATTTTGCTAATGTCAAATATGTGACTGCTTCACAGACCAGGAGCTTAATAGGAGTTGGTACTGGGAGATCAAAGAGCAAATACAGAAATCCTTTTTATTATTATGAACATTACTAATATTGTTATCATTATCAGTTATTAGAAGGAAGGGGGGTAGAGTCACAGACAATTGGTTTTGGCTGTCCCTCCATTAGAACCCCTTCCGATGTTTGAGATATTTCCCATAAATTGAGTCTTATTAGGGAGCAAGAAATACCTCTCTCTACAAAAGCCAAAAAAAAAAAAAAAAGGCCGAATACTTGCTTCTTTCCCCATTGCCTTTTCAGAAATAAGCCCATCAGTAAGTCAGTGGCTTCTGCCTGTGGCTTTGAAATCTGGACGGTGGCAAAGAAGCTTAGAATGGAGGATTCATTCCTGTAGCACCAGCAACATTGAATTTCCAGGAACACCAGTACTGATTTTAGGCTGTCTAGTTTGCATTTGTTATTGTTAGTTCTATATTAAGGCAATAAATTAAGTTTTTTTAGTAGTGAAATTAGTCACCTTTTCTTCCATTTTGAACTTTTACAACTGAACATAATAAAATTAGGTTAGTCTCTCAACAAGATTGTTGATTGTTGATTTGGGATCTTCCACTCCAAATTTTAGCTGCTTGTTACTAAATCGTGTTTGAGTATAGAATAATGCATTCCTTTGATATTTCTTTTGCCATAGATTATTATATATGCAAAACAATTAGATGTCAAGGGTTGAGGTAAAAGTTAACTGTTCTACTAATAATATATCCTTTTTTTAAACTAAAATGTTTCCAGTGTAGACTTTCGATGTATAAGTATTATCATTTATGTGCATTTATTAACATTTAAATGCATATCTTTTAAACTAAAATTTTTCTGTAAAAAATATATATATCTCATGTGTTTTAAATCAAGTTAAAATATTTTTTTGCAGCAGGAGGGCTATTAAGAGGGATATGGAATACTTTTTAGTCATTAAAGAAAAATAGTCTGCCAGGAACTTGAGCAACTAAGAAAATTCTAAATGAAACTATCTGAACTAAAAGTGCTATTACTACCCCTTTTATTTATGTTTTAAAAACAAAGGAAACAATCTTAGCTTTATAAACACAGATGTTTGTTTTTAAATTATTCTTTTGAATGTGGTGAATTATTAAATATAATAGATAACCTTTTACATAGTTTGCAGGCTTTTAAATAATAAAATCTTAAGGTAGTAGAAAAAGTGTGCTTTATTTACTTTACTTCTGTGTTTATGAAACTTAAGAAATTGATAGTAGGAAAAGTGATAGTGTTAATCATAATATAAATTACATTAATAAAGTTAATAGTTGTTGGCTTTATTTTAGTTGATGTAGAAAGTGTTTTAACCTTAAATGGTGGCTTAGGGTAGTTGGAATCAGGAAACTTGCACCAGTAGCCTTATGTGAATAATTTGTTCAGTTAAACCAAATAGCTTTTCACTAGAATAAAAGAAGAAAGAATTTGGCTGAAGGGGATTTAAATAAAAGAATAAAAGCTAATCCTGAGCATTAGTGGTAATTATTTATGTAATGAGCAGGGGAAAGAGACTAGCCATTACAAATTGTATAGAATAATGTTATTGAAAATAATATATATCTTTGCAAGATGGCTAATGACTGTGAAAAATAGTTGGCCATTGGTCAGATATAATTACTGTAATTCATGTATTAAATATTAATGAAATTTTGCATTGCTCTGCCATATTTTAAATATAGATCCTCTTTTCTGAGAAAGTAACAGGATTAAAGAAAAAGTATTGTTTCTATTGTTTTTAGTTGGAGCAGCATACATATTGTTACACTTAAATATAGGATTCAAAAGGGCATAGTTTACGGCAGGACGCAATAGAATTCAGTATATAAGTGAAGGTGTTAACCCTGGAAATAGTGGCTACTTCTGGCTATGATCCAAGGGAAGGAAAAGATGAATAATGACAGAAGATTTAATTTAGAGAAAAAGGAAGCCCTAATAGAGTACACTTACATTCTTTCAGTTATAAGCCTTCCCCGCTCCTAGAGATGTAAAAGTGTAAGATATTGTCCCCAAATTCACAAACTCACACCACACTAACACAGGGGAAGACAAGCTCTAAAATGATAAGGTTGGAGTGGAGCAAAAGGTGAAAAAGTTTGAAGCAGTTTCTATGAAGAATGTATTCAGAAGCAGAAATTAATAAAATTGTGGGCGATGGTGAAAGTCACTTGATAATAGAGAGCATTTGGAATAGTTGTGGAAAAAGTCTCAGATTATTGGTAAAACGGGCAAGGTGAAAAGAGGTTACTAGTGCCACCACAATTGCTACTACTAGTACTGATCACGATGATATTAGCTCTCATTTATCATTGGCCTACTACTTGCCAAATAATTTTAGACATATCAAATTTAAGCCTCACAACCATCCTGAAACCTAGATTACCAATAAGTAAAATGAGTTTCAGAGACATGTTATTTAACCAGTGCTTCCATCTATGGTTGTGCACATCGGGAGGGGAGGGGATACAACCATTTACATTGTACAAGTCAGAAATTGTATATTTATTACAACAGTTTTTCAGGAGATAGCAGTAAAGTATAAGGAAGGATATTCTTTTCATTGGTACAAAGGCAACATATAGCCATACAGCAGCAGAAGCAGCAGCATACAAAATTATATTAGTCACAGTCCCAGTTTTGTTTAAAAACTCTTATACAGGGAGGGATGGAAGAAAGGAGGGACAGATGAACGAACAGACAGATGGAGAAGGCTTAAAGAAAATATACCAAAATATAAGCAGTCTGACTAATTTAAACATTTAAATCCAGATACTTCATTTAATGGATTTGGAAACCTTAACTTTTTTCCACATACATATATGATCATCGTAACTAGCTTTATTTATTATATTAGAACTTTACTTTGCATCACATGAATGATTTGTATGATTTATGTAGTTAGATAAATAGAGAGAAAATAGACTTAGGAAGGGAAGAGCAGTAGATAGGAGGGAAATAATAGACTCTGTGTTGGACAGGTAAAGTGATGAGTACTTAAAAATCCCTGTTGTCTTAAAACCATGCACACACAGGTGTGTATATTTAGTAATTAAAATTGATTTAAAGAAACACTAACTTCATCCTTTTTTCTTGTGTCTGGTAAATTTATTAATTTTGTATATTGTAAATAAACTTGATTCATTTAATATATTGCAAAATAGTTTAGAAATAGCTAACATGTTGAATAGTGACTAATAGTGCATTTGAATTTTGGTTTGTGTGTCTATGTGTGTATAAACAATTATACCTTTTCAATTAGTAATTTAATAGGATTTAGGTAAAATCTTAAAAACACAATACAAAATGTCTCCTGTGACACTTATTAGTCTATACAACAGAGCTCCAGTCATATTTATGTCATATTAATGAAACAGCATTATGAGTACAGTAGACCCTTCGTATCCACAGGGGATATGTTCGAAAACCCCCACTAGATTCCTGAAACTGTAGATACTACCAAACCCCCTATATCTAGTATATTTTTTCATACACACACACACACACACACACACACACACACACACGTGTGTGTATATATATGTGTGTGTGTATATATGTATATGTATATATAAGTGTGTGTGTGTGTGTGTGTGTGTACCTATGATAAAGTTTAATTTACAAATTAGGCGCAGTAAGAGATTAACAAAAACTAATAAAATAGAATTATAACAATATATTGTAATAAAAGTTTTGTGAATGGGTTTCTCTCTGTGAGTATATCTTATTGTACTGCACTCACCCTTCTTCTTGTGATGATGTGAGATGATAAAATGCCAAACATTTTCCTAAATCTGCTTAACCATCCCTTACTTGCAATCTATGGTGTGATGTTACTACTTTCAGGAGATCCATTGCTGAAGTCAGGTTCAGTGCTGTCAGGCTCAACACGTTGCTATCAGTTGGAACACGTATTCTCTTCAGGTTTTCCACCCACAAATTTATTTTAGTTAAGTCAGCAAAATGCATTTTCTGACTTAACTAAGCACATAACAAATATTGTGACCGAAACTTTTGCAGTTTGAGGTGCAACAGCAAAACTAACAGGAATATTTTTTCCTTCTTCACAATTTCATTGATAGAAGATTCATTCTTACCAAAGATCTTACAGCCTCAGCATACAATTTTTTTCCCTTCCTTAATAAGTTGAGAACTTTTACCTTTTTAATTAAAGAAAGCATTTTACAGCTTCTGTTTGGCGAATCCAAATTTTCAGCATCACTACTCTTGCACTTTGGGGGCCACTATTAAATAAAATAAGAGTTGCTTGAACATGAACACTGGTACTGTGACCAACAATCCGATAACCAAGAAGGCAACTAAGTGACTAAAAAGTGGGAAGCCTATTAGCATGGATACACTGGACAAAAGGATGATGCATGTTTGGGGAGGGAGTGAAGGGACAGGATGGCATGAGAGTTCATCATACTTCTCAGAATGGCATGCAATTTAAAACTAATGGAATTTTTCATTTAATATTTTCAGACCACACTTGACTACTGGTAACTGAAACCATGGAAAGTGAAATTGTGGATAAGGGGGGAACTACTGTACTGAAAATTAAGAGAAATTCCAAAACTAAAAATGCTTGTTTTTTGGGTGTGTTTTTTTTGTTTTTGTTTGTTCATTTGTTTTAGATTCCATATATAAGTGAGGTCAGTACAGTATTTGTATTTCTTTCTTTGATTTATTTTACTTAGCATAATGCCCTCAAGGTCTATCCATGTTGTTGTAAATGGCAAACTTTCATTCTTTTTCATGGCTGAATAATATGCCATTGTATATATACCACATTTTCGCTATCCATTCATCCATTGATGGACACTTAAGTAGTTTCCATATCTTGGCTATTGTAAAATAATGCTGCAGTCAACATGGGAGTGCATATATCTTTTCAATTTAATGTTTTCATATTCTTCGGATAAATGCCCAGAAGTAGAATTGCTGGATCATATGGTAGTTCTATTTTTAATTTTTTGAGGAACCTCCATACTGTTTTTCATAGTGTCTGTACCAATTTAATTTCCACCAGTAGTACACAAGGGTTCCTATTTCTCTACATCCTTGCCATTACTTATTTTTTATCTTTTTAATAATAGCTCTTCTAACAGGTGTGAGATGGTATCTCATTGTGGTTTTGATTTGCATTTCCCTGATGATTTGTGATGTTGAGCACCTTTTCCTATACCAGCTAGCCATTTGTATGTCTTTGGAAACATTTCTATTTTAGATCATCTGCCCATTTTTAACCAGATCGTTTGTTTGTTTGTTTGCTGTTGAATTGTATGAGTTCTTTAGATATTTTGGATGTTAACTCCTTATCAGATATATAATTTGCATAGATTTCCTTCCCTTCGGTATGTCACCTTTTCATGTTGATAACTGTTTCTTTTGCTGTGCAGCAGCTTTTTTAATTTGATGTAGTCCCACGTGTTCATTTTTGCTTTTGTTGCCTTTGCTTTTGGTGTCAAATCCAAAAACTGACCAAGACCAATATTGAGGAGCTTACTGGCTATGTTTTCTTCTAGGAGTGTTATGATTTCAGGTCTTAATTCAGGTTTTTAATCCATTTTGAGTTAATTTTTCTATATAGTGTAAGATAGTCGTCCAGTTTTATTCTTCTACGTGTGGCTGTTCAGTTTTTCCAACACCATTTATTGAAGAGACTATCCCCATTGTATATTCTTGGCTCATGTATTGTAAATTAATTGACCATAAAAGCATAGATTTATTTCTTGGCTCTCTATTCTGTTCCATTGATCTATGTGTCTGTTTTTGTGCCATTACCTTACTGGTTGATTATTATAGTTTCGTGATATAGTTTGAAGTCAGGGAGTGTGATGCCTCCAGCTTTGTTCTTTCTCAAAATTGCTTTGGCTCTTCGGGGTCTTTAGTGGTTTAATACAGATTTTAGGATTGTTTGTTCTGTGTCTGTGAAAAATGCCATGAGAATTTTGACAGAGATTGCATTGAATTTGTGGATTGCTTTGGGTACGATGGACATTTTAACAATATTCTTCTAATCCGGATAGTTTTGCAATAAACTTTTAGTAGGTATTCATATAGATGAATATGAATAGTGTAAAATAAGTAATCTATAAAGATTTTGACATCTTTTATAATTCAATATTTAATTACTCTTGATTAAAATTAATTTTAATACATCATTTCCTAAAAGACAATAAATTCAAAATATTATATATTGCACATCAGAAATTGGTTCAGATATAGACATGTTTATATGACATTTATAAAAAAATCAAATCCTAAAAGAGTTCTGCCATAAACTTTAAAGATATTGATTGTACAAATATTTGAGTTACTAATTACTACTTAAGCCTTTTAATACATTCAGTGCTGTCTGGATTCCAGTATTCTTTCTCATTGCTATGTACTCTCGTAAGGGAGAAGAATCTGGTTTTCTTAAGGTTTGTGCACTTGGCCACTTACCCACTCAGACATTTGTATTGTTAATCCCCAGGGTTTGTGAATGAGTAGGGTTATATGATGTTAAATGAGAGATACGACTTCTTCAACTTGTACAGACATACAAAATGCGAATTCACCTAAAAAGCTAAATTTACCAGAATGTTTAGCATTTAGATTGTTATACTGAATATGCTGGAGTTGATTGTATATAATACGAAATCTAGTAAATGCTTGAGCAGCTTCTAAAAGTACAATAGAGTATGGTATTTGTTTATAAAATAATGTTGTATTGTGCTTTAAAATGATATTTCATTTACTTTCAAGAGCTTCTTAGCTGACCTTCATTGAAGGTAGGGAATTGAGAATGAAACATATTAAACTTAAAACAAATTACCAAAGATGTTTAGTACAGTTGAAAGATTTAACTTGGAAATATATGCAGAGAAATTTGTTTCAAAATAGTTTCAAATACTCTTTGAAATGAAATGAACTTGAAATTTGCTGGCATTGTTTTTGCTTAATATTTCTGTATATTGACCTGGATCTTTTGTATTAGGAGAACAAGATTTCTATTTTAGAGATTATATCCAAGTGTCAGAAAGTTTTTACTGTTATTTTTTGTAGGTGGTTTCAGACACCCTCACAGGTTTTCTACCATGCAGCAACTGAACATGGAGGAAAAGATGTATATCCAGGGCAGTGTCTTTGGGAAGGTTGTGAGCCTTTTCAGCGACAGAGGTTTTCTTTTATTACCCACTTACAGGTACACTTTCTTAATACTGTTTGGTCAATACCTCATCTAGTTGCATTAAAGGTCTTGATGCGTATTCTTTTACTTCCTCTTTCTCAAAAAGGATAAGCACTGTTCAAAGGATGCCCTGCTTGCAGGATTAAAACAAGATGAACCAGGACAAGCAGGAAGTCAAAAACCTTCTACCAAGTAAGGAACATGTGTTTACTTCCTTTTGTACATACAAAAAGAAAAATTAGGAAACTAAGCAAAACATAGTAACAGTGAAAGGCAACTTAGTACCTTGGGAGACTGGAAACCTGGGTTCTAGTCTAGCTCTCCTATTGACCACCTACGTGACCCTGTTAAAATTGTTTAACTCTCTAGGCATTGCTTTTCATATTGACTGGACCACGTGGTCTGTAAGTACCTTATACCTCCCACATTTGATTCTACATTATAGACACATCAATGGAAATAATGACAGATGATATATGAGAAATGTTTTGTAAACTGGAACTATGTATATAGTTCTTTGTCCTTTGAGAGAGTAATTGAATATGTATTTGGTAAGGACAGTTATCCTTTGAGGGGAAGCCAAGGTGGCATGTAAAGGTCTTGTATAAGAGTATACATGTTGCATTTACTATATGGCTATTCATTTACCTGTTGTTTCATGAACACATACTTTTAATGCATATAGTCAAATTCTGAGTTGTTCGTAGATTCCCTAAGGTCCTTATTAAATATATTACACAACATCTGCTCTCCTGTTTCTAAGTGAGGCCCTTAGTTGTAGATTCTGTAATCTAAATATTTTTAACTTCCAAAATATAAAAATTACTTTGTCACTCTTAAGATATTACAATATACTGGGCATTGTGCCAGACTTGGGGAATTCTCCAGACAAGATATAGCCTATAACTTCACAGAGCTGATATTCTAGAAGAAGTGGAAATATGGGAACACAGAGGCTGCTTACATATTTTATTCTTTCAGTTTCTGTTAATGAACATTTAGACACTAAGGTATAGTATGTGCTATACACTAAGGTATAGTATGAGGTATATGTGACCAAGGTACATTTTGCTGTGCTCAAGTGTCTGGAGATCCAGTGAGAGGTATAAGTAATTCTTACTATGCAGTGTGAAAATGCTAAAATGAAGATATGCGCAAGATGCTGTGAATACTTTCCTAAACCAGTTTAGGGGACCAGCGATGGCTTTTTGATAAAAAGTGCATCTAAACTGTGACCCAAAGAACAAGGAGTAAATTAGCTGAGAATGTCTCATAAGCCATGATCTTGGGTTTGAATTTTATCCTAAAGATAATAGAAAGTCATTTTTCTGCCAAATACCTTTTTCTATAATTTTCACTGTATTTAATTTGTATATATTATGTAGCTATTATAAGAATATGTTGGAATATGTTTGGTTTTGCTCAAGTTTGGAGGAAGAGGTGTTTGAAATCAGTTATAATCAATCAGAAATTTTTGTCACTTATACATAAAATCTAGTAACAGTTTATATATAGATATCCTATTCTGTAGACATATAGATATAAACTGATTTATAATTTAAAGATTGCTTTTATGTTTTTATTTAATATTCAGAATTAGTTTACTTTGTAAAAAGTGCCAGAAATATCCTCACTTTACAGATGTGAAACCTGAAGCACAGTGAGGCAAACCGAACTATTCAAAGTCGCACAGCTAATTATAGTGTCAAATGGACAGGGTTTCCTCACATGCAAGTCAGTGATCTTTCCACCACTGCCTCACCAGAATGCAACAGATAATGATGCAATTTTTTCTGCTTGGCCAAGGAAATCTAGAGTAGTTTGAATCTAATTTTATATAAAATCTATCTCTGCAGTCCCTCCATTCTACCTCTTTCATAAAGGACAGTAGAACTATACTGAAAGGATGGATTAAAATGATTAAATAATGAAAAATAAGATTATGTAACAAAGTAATAGTGTGAGATATAGTTTTTAGCATAATTTTATATTACCCAATTAGGTTATCTTTGCCTGGATGACCTATACTTCTACCAGTTTTTAGGTAATATTATTTTACTCTTAGGTACTGTTTAGCAAAAATAATTTACAACTCAAATTGTATCCTATTTTCTTCTTTGTTAACATATTCACATTACATTAAAAAATGTGAACTCCACAACTTGGATACTATTTTGTATTTTTTAAATATATTGATTTAACGTTGGTTAATTACATTATATATGTTTCAGGTATACAATTTTATAATGCCATTATCTGTATATTACATTGTGCACTCATCACCCATACCACCCAAAGTCTAGTCTCCTTCCTGTCACCATATATTTGATCCCTTTTACCTTCTTCATCCTCCTACTACCCCTCTTCCCTTCTGGTAACCACCATAATGTTATATGTATCTACCAGTTTATTTTGTTTCTTCCTTTGTTGCTTCTGTTTTATATCCCACTTATGAGTACAGTCTTGTCCTTTTCCATCTGCCTTATGTTGTATTTATTTTGATCGCTTGTTTACCAGCATAGTAACTTTAAAGGTGGTCTATATTGGAACAGCTATTGTGTGCAAGAGTACTTTCACCAAGGCTGAGACAAAGAATAAACATTAATGCTGGAGTTTTTATTCATCCTGTATCCAAAGTTTCAAAGTAGCCACCCTGGGGTTAGCAGGTTGCTCATCATCTATCTACCTGTCTGCAGCATCATGTTAACTGTCTCTTTCTCTCTCTGATCAATTTAGGCAGCCAGCTGTAGGGGGCACAAGCTCAACTCCTAGAGCACAAAAGGCCATTGTGAATCATCCCAGTGCTGCCCTTATGGCTCTCAGGAGAGGATCAAGAAACCTTGTCTTTCGAGATTTTACAGTAAGCAAGCCTTGGGAGCCTTATCTGTATAGATGGGAGCACTGTATGATTTAGATCTTTATTCTTTTCTTTTTCTTTCTTTTTAAGGATGAAAAAGAGGGACCAATAACTAAACACATCCGACTAACAGCTGCCTTAATATTAAAAAATATTGGTAAATATTCAGAATGTGGTCGCAGGTGAGTTTTCTGTTTTCCATAGCCAAAGTCAATTTATATTATTTTAACTTTTACATCTAAGGTAAATAGATTAGATATCTGTATTTTATTCACTTTTTCTCATAAATTTTGTGAGTATGTCCAAAAGGTTATGCCAAGGTCTGACCATCATGATCTCTTAGAAACCAAAAAGTAGAGAGAAGTTGAAACAACTAAAAAGTGTTTCTAAAGAGAAAACTTGGGAGTTTCTTGGGGAGGGGGAAATGAAATGGTCATTTGAAGTGTCTGGATTTAGAGTCTAATTCATTTTGATGATTGGCCTATTAATGAAGTTATCAAAGTCATAGATACTAATAATATTCACTATAATACACTGAAGTGTTAAAAGTTACTTTCCAATGGGCTTAAGAGATCTGTAGAAACTAGAAACAATAACTCTAATCCTTGAGAGAGAGCAAATATGGCATGTTCTGTTGTTGAAGCTTGATTTTCTAGTATTCCTCCTGAATGTGAGGCCCCTTTGTTGAAAAGTCGTCCTCCGAGGCATCTTGCCTTCCAGATAATGACTTTGTCTTTGAGTCTCTCTCCTCTCACATACTATTATTCATCCCACCTCCTAAATATATCTTGAATCTACCTTAGTTCTCTTTCTCTGCCCCCATATTACATTGCATTAGATCTTTTGTGAAATTTCTTACAGTAACCTTCCAACTGGATTTTCCAAACATAAAAACAGTGGTATCAATTACAAAGATAAAAGGCAATGAATTTGACTATATCAAATTTTAAAACTTCTGTAAAGAGGAATAAAACTCCTAAAATTAAACTTAAGAAAAAGTATTTGCAATAAGTTACTATGTTTAGTGTATCAAGTGTTCTCACAGATGAATAAGAAAAATTCTTAACATTCAAATTTTTAAAAAGTTTCTTAGAAAAATTTATTAATGTTTTATAACCATATGAGAGCCTGCATCTCCTTGCTTCATTCATAACATGATTTCTTCCTGCCTTTCTCACTGTATTGCCCTCCCCACCCTCTTTTTGCTTCATAGCCTACATTTCAATTTCAGCCAAACTAATGCAGATTCCTACTCATGCTAGACTCTTTCATGTCAAGTTTTGTGCCTTTGTTCCATCACTCATACTATTCTCTTTGCATAGAATGCCCCTCTCCTGGTGTTGCTGGCCTATTGAATATCTGCAAACTCTTCATGATTCAGCTCAGACATTAGCTTCTATGTGCCACCTTTCATATGCTGTGTTCCCTTTCCCCATCAAATTCATTCTTCTGTTTTTATAATATGTCTGTCTTATAGAACATTTAATATTATTTTGAAATAATAGTTTTTTTATAGCTTTTTCCTCCTACTAACCTAGGTCTCCTACTTTCTCTGATTAATCTTTGTAGCCTGAACACCCAGCATAATGCCCAATACATTATAGATATACTCTAGTTCCTGTTCATCCTCCAGGATATAACTCAGGGGTGACCTCTTCCTTTCTTGACGTCTTCCTTACTACCTTACCCCTACCTAGAGTGAGATAGGTACTCTCTAGTACCCCACACATTGCATGTTACCAGCTTAGATGGTGAGATCTTTAAAAGAAAGGGTTGAATGTTTATTTTTGTTTTTGTGTCCTCAGTGCCTAGCATAACGTTGGGACTGTAATAGTGATTCAGTAAGTTTCGATTGATAGATGGAAGGAAAGAAGTCTCACAAATTAATTTTTTCACAGAGTTTTGTCTGGAATTTATGTAGGCAATTGGAATTCTAAAAGTAATTTTATAACTTTTGCTTAGGGCTTTTTTCTCACCTTCAAATTACACGTTCTTAGGCTTACAGTAAAGCCACTTTGGCTGGGTCTAATGCAATTGTTGAGCCAAAAGTTTTCATTATTTTTGTTTTTGTTTTGCTGATTTTGTTATTTTATTTAACTCTAAATTTCCCAAATGTCTTCTGGAATCTTCAAATTCTATGATCTTAGAATAGCAGAAGCAAAAGAATTAAAACAATCCATTAAATATTCTTCCCATTCACTCTCCCAGTCCAGGTTGAAATCCCTATATAGAATCTCTATTGAACTTCTCCAGTGATAGGGAGTTTTGCTTCAGTAAAAATACTGACAGAGAATCTGGCAAAACCCACATATGTGAAGAAGAATGTGTAGGAAATCAGATAGCTGCAAAAGATAATTCTCAGTTGATACTTCTCATCTCTGGTGGAGTAAGTTACAGGGTATGATTTTTTTAGGCTAAAGCAAATTTTATTTGCAATAAGAAAAGTGCAGTCAATAGGAAGATATATGGAAATTTATCTTACAGTACAACATGCTGAACAATATGAAATGTCAGCATTTTTTATTTGAAATTCAGAATCTAATTGAATAGTGTCAGATGTTTAAATGCAGTTTATATCCATTCTGATTGAACTTGAGCTCTGGAAAATTACAATATTTTTTTCCTCCTTTCGATGTATCTATCTTATGTCAGTGTAATACATAGGTCTTATTTAAAAATCAGATGGTACTTTTCTACACACTAATAATGAACAATCCAAAGAAGAAATTAAGAAAACAGTTCCATTTGGGTAAATCGAAAGAATAAAATATTTAGGAATTATATTAACCAAGGATGTGGAAGACTTGTACACTGAAAACTGTAAGTTATTGCCGAAAAGAATTAAAGAAGACATAAATAAGTGGAAAAACATTCTTTGTTCATGGATTGGAAGACTTAATATAGTTAAGATGTCAGTACTTCTCAAAACAATCTACAGATTAAGCGCAACCCCCTCCAAAATCTCTATAATGTTCTTTGTAGAAATTGAAAAATCCATTCTGAAATCAAAGCTGCAGTAATCAAAAAACAGTGTGGTACTGGCAAAAAGAGAGGCATACCAACCGATTGAACAGAATAGAGAGCCCAGGCATAAGTCCTCATGTATTATATATAGTAAAATGATTTTTAGTAAGGGTGGCAATTCTTCATTCAATAAGGAAAAGACAGTCTTTCAATAAATGGAATTGGGAAAACTGGATAGTCACATGAAAAATAATGAAGTTGAACCCTTACCAAACACCATATATAAAAATTAACTCAAAATGAATCAAAGACCTAAAATTAAAAGTTGAAACTCTAAAGCTTCATGACATTGGATTTGGCAGTGATTTCTTGGGTATGACACCAAAGGCACAGGCAACATAAGAAAAACAAATTGAACTTCATCAGAATTAGAAACTTGTGCATCAGAGGACCCTATCAACAGAATAAAAAGGCAACCCACAAAATGAAAGAAAATAATTGCAAATCACATATCCGATAAAGAGGTTAATATCCAGACTATATGAAGAACTTTTAAAACTTAACAAAATACAAACAAACCAAATCAAAAATGGACAAAGAACTTGAATAGACATTTCTCCAAAGAAGATAAACAAATGGCCAATAAGCACATGAAAAGATGCTCAACATTACTAATCATTAGGAAAATGCTCATCAAAACCACAATGAGATACCACTTTATACCCATTAGGATGGCTGTTATTCACACAGACACATACACAGTATTGGCATGGATGTGGAAAAATTGGAACCCTTGTGCATTGCCAGTGGAAATATAAAATGGTATAGCCACTGTGGAATGGCATGGTGTTCTTCTAAAAATAAAACATAGGATTACCATTTGATCCAGCAATTCTACTTCCATTTTAGGGTGACCTCTGATGAACCGATTTGTTTATTAGAAATCTCCCCGCCCCATCCCCACCCAATGTCAGTCTCTGTAGTGAGACTGTTTCTCCAGAGAAGACTCTGATTTTCTTGCCTTTGGAGGTGGGCAGCTTAGAGGAGAGTCATTGTGAGCTCCTGTGTTCTGGAAACAGAATAGGGGCGGGAGACCAAGAGGATATTATCCGCTGTGTTCAACTATGTTCACTTTCACCCAATCCCATTTTTTTGTCCCTCACGCCCAGACCTCCACTGTGTCTATGTCTCTGTAAATCCTAAGATTTTCTGGTTTAGTTTCTCCAGAAAATAAATTTACTTATTTTGGGAGGGAAAGGAGATAAACTTGTATTCAAACTAATGTTTTCCTAAAAGCTAATTTGTTTTCACTAATGCTACCTACAAATTGTTTCTCATCTGTTAAGTGCCTTAAAGTGACACAATGTTTATGCTTTATTAAACATCAAGAAAAGGAACTTTTGAAATATAAAATTGAAAGAATCTAATTTTATACAACAAAAGAGGCATATTTCATTTTTTATCTAGCGAATGCTTAATTAACTTTTTAAACACTCCCCCCCCAAAATAAAATATATTAATTTATAAAAAAATGAAATTGGTAACTTAAAATCATCTTGGTGATTTAAATTTACTCTTTCTAGTTTTATACGTGTGACATAAAAATAAAAGAATACTTTTTAATATGTGACCTTATCAGTTTGGAAAATATGATTTTATTAAGTTTTTGAAATTTAGTCTTTTTTCATTAAAATATTGATTATAGGGGGGAAATTTGATTTCACTTTGTAAGTTATTTTTAAATCATGTTTTTTATGACTTCTTTTACAGAAATTTTAGAAATTTCATAGTTCATTTAAGAATTTGTTAAGTAAACTTTTGAAGTAAATTATGACTAAAGAAAAGTATAAAACAAGTTTAAAGCCCAATGAATTATCACAGAGTGAACCACCCATATAATCAGCCATCCAAGATAAGAAAATAACACCCGTACCACAGAGCCCCTGTGAGAACCCACTAGTCTTGACTCCACCCTCCTCTGTGGGACCACTCTCCTGATCTAATACCACAGATTAATTTTGCCTGATTTCGAACTTTATATAA